>NC_080087.1:63770286-64086675 GCF_950005125.1 Chionomys nivalis
TTGAGCAAAATATGGAATAGTCCCAATGCTCACACCACCTCCATCAAACCTTCCATTCTTTGCATGTACTGTTTCATCAACATTCTAAATAGACTCTAATTTTAATTAGAATAAAACAGCACAATACAAATAAGTACCCTGATTTAGTTTAGCTTTTAAATTTCAAATGATGATGTGGAATTACTATTGTCTTTTATATATTTTATTTTCTGTACTTAAAATCTAACAGTCTGAAAGTTTAAATAAATTACTATATTTTATTACACTTTCTATATATTTTATAACACATATATAATGGTTTGTATAAGACTAACGGTTTATATGTGAGTAATAGAATTTATATATATATATACAATTGTTTAATATTTAGTTTAATTGTGCTTCAAGAAACTTTACCATCACAACTGTATTTGGAATCTAAAGTAAAACTATTTCCTTCTCCTAAATGTCACTTAAATGTCATTGAAGTATTTACCTTGTAGATTCTTTTTTGAAATAGAGGTTGGGCAAAGAGATTGAGATCCACAGGTTGAGAACCACTGCTTTAGATAAATTAAATCTATATTTCTAAATATTAACTGATGGAGGAAGGTCATTGGTTAATTAATAAAAACACTGTTTGGCCTCATAGGTTAGAACACAGGTGGGTGAGTAAACAGAACAGAATGCTGGGAGGAAGAGGAAGTGAGCTCAGATGCAGGGCAGCTCCTCTCAGAGCCAGATGCGATGCAGCCAGCCGCCAGGTCAGACATGCTGAATCTTTCATAGTAAGCACACCTAGTGGTGCTATGCAGATTATTAGAAATGGGCTAAATTAATACGTGAGAATTAGCCTAGAAGAGTCTAGATATAATGGGCCAGGCAGTGTTTAAAAGAATACAGTTTGTGTGTTATTTCGGGGCATAAGCTAGCCAGGCGGCCGGGAGCTGAATGGCAGGAACGCAGCCCGTAGCTCCCACAACAATTAACTAATGACAGAAAAATATAGCAAACAAATATAATTTTTAAAGGTGCTTCAAAATTCTACATGTATTTCTTAAATAAATAAAACACAATACTATATAAATTAAAAGTGGTTCTCTATTTGGTTTTCTTTTTGGAAAGGATTGAACAGAGTAGAGAGAATGGAGAGATTGAAATGTAAACTATACACTTTGCACTATGTCTGCACACAGTGGTGACATTCCTAGGGTCAATACCATAGCACATACTAAGAGAGCTAAGGCATAGAGTAGAAAATACCAAATTGCAAATAATCCAGATATCATTTGGAATGCATGTGCTGCCTCCTATTTGATTAGAATTTCCCTTGGTATTTGAGAATTTACAGACAGGACACTGAGCTGACTAACAAAGCTGACATTAATACCAAACTGAGAAATAGAAGGAAATTTCCCTGGATTCTTCATCTCTCTTTGGATCATTTCCTGTCTCTGTGTCACTCTCCAAGACCAGAGAAACTCTATGTCTTAAATATTTTTAGAATAAACAAATATTGCTATTACTTTATATAATTGATACAATTATTTTAATATATTAATTATGAAAAGAAAACTCCTAATGGTATGAAATATATAACTTTATGAAAGTAGCAAAGAAAACAGTTGATCAAATTAATAATAATTATAATTTTGTGTTTGCTTTATTTATGTTTTCTTATACTATATTAAAAGATAACATAGCCTCAAAAACTTCATCATTTAAATTTACCTAACATTTTGTGCTTGCAGAATCTGTAGGAATTCAAATAGTAGAAACATTTATCCTTTTTTTCCCCCCAATGAATTCGAAGGTCCAAAAGAGCAGTAATTTATCTCACTCACTGAGTCAGCAGCACCCAGCACCTGACCTGACAGGCAACCAGTGGAATCAATAAGTATTTGTTACATTTAATTTTCTCTTATACAATTGGTTCTAAAGTGGTCTCACCCTTGAAGTGAAAATTAAAACATAATAGCTTTGAAACACAGTTATGCAGTCCTTCCAAATTATCAGAAAGGCCAGTATTGTTAACGTGTACCACCTAATCGCCTAAATATTTCACTTCTTCTAAAGCATACACAGTGACACACAGACATAAAATTACTGCTGTTTTTTTACCACCTTATGTTGTACAGTAGGTAATAGATCAAAAATAATTAATGTTGATGTAAGCCATGGAGTATCAGAGTAAAGCTCTTATCACTACACTATTGACTTAAATCCTAGAGTCCCCATCACCCACTCATCTGCAACAACTGACTTGCTCATGAGTGTATCATCCTGAGGTATACCTTTACCTTACTGTCTCCTTTTTAGAAATAGGTTCATTACATATTTGTTTATTGACAAACAAGACAAAGTTTAGTGTTTATGTCTATGTGAGCTTTATTATATTAGGATGGTATCCTGTGGTGGTTCTTTGATTTGTATTTTTCTTTCCACTTTTGTTTCTGCAATACGTCTTTCTTTAAGGAGCAATGAAATCAATAAATAATAGCCTACTGTATAAATTTATAATATAATTTTACCTTTCTGAGTTTAGGGAATATTTACGTGCAAATTTTCAATCTTATACATTTCAAAAAAAAACTTGGCCTTAATCCTAAAAAATATTTTAAATATAAAATGAAGTGGTTGAAAAATATATAACATGAGAAAATAATAATATTATATATTTGAGCATAGAAACAACAAATAGATTCATTCATCTATAGGTATTTTAAAACACAAATAACCTCTTTGAAGCAAATTAAGTTTTCTCTTTTTTATACTGGAACTACCTTCATCTATATTAAAGTGTATGTGTGATTAATATAAACCCATATGAAAAGACAGATTTTCCAAAACAATAGTAATGTTTTACACAAAGTAAACTGAGTCAGGCTTGGCAAGTAAAATACAACAAAATACCTAACGCAGACTATTCAGATGCAAAGTTTACAAGTTCATAAAATTAAAATCTAACACTCATGTTTAAGTAATTCTACATTTACCCATTGATGAGCAATTTCAACTTAATTTAGATAGATCTCAAATATTTAATGGTTTATATTATATTAAAATATAAATCATACTTTATATTAGGCTTTGTTTTTGCAAATTCTTCATCAATTCTTTATCCCAGCCATGTGCTTTACAAAATATGAACTTAGGGCTATGGTTTGAAGGTTTTTAAATTATAAAGCTATTAGTCATTTAAAATGAATCATGTGCTTCCAATATCAGCAAATGTTTCCAAAATTAGAAAGGAACGCTTTACTGATCCTATCTATCACTAGTTCCCACAGTCAGAAGAAAAAGCAAGAACCTGCAAGGACTGATTTTGATTCCATTACAGGAAACTCTGATGTTTCAGAGTGTGCACAGTCACTAGGTGAATGCAGAGTGCAAAGCATGAGTAGAAGTGGCAAACTTCAGCTTTGTAAAACCATGCACTTGGAAACATATTTTAATGAAAACCATTTGAAATACAATTCACATTTTAAATGCACAGAACACTGTTGATAACATGTTGTAAAAGAAAAAAGATAATTGTTTTATATTTTCAAAGGAAAGTAATTTTTAAGACAATAATTTAGCCTAATGCCTTTGAAAAGACAAAAACCTGCCTTGAATCTACTGTTAATACCCATGAGCAGTTGACCTGACTGACTGTACTGAGGGGAAGAGTGCAGACTGTGGGAGTTAAAACCACTCTCCCTGGGTTTGCGTATATGCCACACTTCCTAATTGTGTAGCTGTGAACAAGAAGTGAACCATGGGATGCACGAACTTCTCTATAAAATGAAAGTAACTACAAATAACTACAATGTATAATTGAGTATGAATATCAGTGAGTACTCAGTTGAGATTTATACTTTGATTACTATGTTTCTATGTGCCCAGATGTCTAATAATATATTCCATCCTAATCTGAAATATTTTTATGCTCTAGAATTTGACTTTAAATATATTTTGGTTTTATCGAATGTACTATTCAAGTAAATAATTACAAACTGAGACCCTTTCGCTTTGATTCTTTCTAATGGCAAAGTGAGTGCCTTCTGATCTTTTCTAAAAAGTTGTTAGATATGCAGGACACTCACTGTGTCATTCTTGGGATCTCATCATATAGAGAAGTGACTTGATAACTCACCTCTCTTATTTCTTCTCCCTTTCATTTGAGATCTTAACCACAAATACTTTTTGTAATCTCTGAAGCTAAACTAACACTGTAGGGAACTATATGTTTCTGATGTAGAGTCCTCATGTTATTCTCCTCCAATGCATGCTACAACAGCTAGTCACATTTTCAGTTAACTGCAAAATATTAGAGAAACCACGGAGAACTGAAGTGTGAAAGAAGAGTGGGTTGGCAGAGATAGAATATAACATACTCTTCTGCACTAAGTATCAACCTAAGCTTAATGTGGGTCCACATCATAAAGTTTTTAGCAATGGACATCAGCATGACCAATGTTTCAAAGATAAATCCCAAATCACAGAGAACTTGGAAACAGAACCATAGAAAATTCATACAGGAGATAAAACATGCAAATGCATTAATTAAAACATACAAGTATATGCTAATTGAGGTGTGTGAGTGATGAAACGTCAGCTCTCAATTATCTGAGACACCAATTTCACCAAATCAAAAAAAAAAATATTTTTAAAGAATCCTGTCAAGTACCTCAGACACACTTTATCCAATAAGGCTGTTCTTCTAAAAAAAAAAAAAATAGTATAGCTATTTTAAGCAATAACAGATAAAGGGTAAGTATGAAATTTAGATTTATAAAACTAATGGCTTCTCATTCATCTCTACAACTCACCAGGACTGAGTCCAAGGGCACACTGTTTTACATATTTCTGTTGGTATGTGTACACAACACAATCCATGTGGAACTATTCTCAAGCATAAAGTTTGTAGGCAATTTCTTCCTTGAATAAAATTTTACTCTTATTTCTTCATGTGTGAACTCACAAACTCTATAATAAATTAAAAGGAATATATTAGGAATATATATATATATATATATAAAACTTTTCCTTTAATATCTGCTTAAACATTCAAGTATTAAATACAGCTCTCTGCACTATGCTGTACTGACCCAGTATATTTATACATGTAATATACTTCAAGTAGCATATGATACATTCCAGTTATAGCTTGTGATATACACTATATATATATATATTACTAATCTAGCATAATTTATGTTAATTTCTTGTCCTTACATGTCCTAACATAGGTTAGGTAATTTTTTTTTGAAATTTCTGTGGGGGGTTGTGTATGTGAGCACATGTTTATGTGTGTATAAATGTTAATGTGCATGTGTATTCAGGTAAGGATGCATGTGTCTCAAGGACATAATTCCACATTGAGTGTCTTCCTCAGTTGCTTCTCCATGTTACTTTTTAAAACAAAATCTCTCACCTCACTGAATTAGCAAGGCTAGTTGAGCAGCTAACCACAGATATCTCCCTGTTTCTGCCTCATCAGTAGTGGGATTGTAGATGATATCATGTCTATTTTTTTGTAGGAGGCAGGGTTCTAACTCAGTTCCTCATGGTTGTGTTGCAAGTATTTTACCAAGTAAGTCATTCTATTTTTTTAAGTTACTTCAAATGGGAAAATATTAAAGGGAAAATTATTTTAAAAATTTATCATGATCATGTCTGAATAATAATGTCATGTGTTTTTCTCAGTTTCTAATATCGAAATTTTATATAGTCATGTATTAAGTCAGAAAGTAATAATGTAGAAATGTAGCTCACTGATCCAGCAATATGATTTATAGCTATAAACTTAGTATAATATTATTGACTGACCTATGAACACTTTCAAATATGTTTTATTTAGGTCTCAAAAAAGGTACAAAATAACATTTGCTTGATTCAATACAATAACTTAAGTATAGACAAAGACGTGCAATTTAGAAAAGGATCTATTTTTAATTTATATGCATTTATTATATATGCACATTATATATTTATATACAATGGAAAATTATTTAGTAATACATAGTTTTGTAAAATGTACAGGTAAGTCTGTAGGCTAAACATTTTTTCTCTGTGTGCTTCAAGCTTTGAACCAAGTATCCTCCACTCACTGTACTAGATCAGCCCATATTCTCATTACAAAATTTCCTGCTGTTTTGTTGTCTAGTTAAGTATACCTGAAGGAGAAGCAGAGCTTAGTTGAAAGAAAAGACAGGAGGAAAGCCAAACTATCACTAACTACAAAACAAAGAAACGTGCCAAAGAACATGAGAAATGAGTGTTAAGACACAATACTGTAGAAAATGTATAAAGCTCCTAACCACCCTTTTAACCACCAAAACTCTTGTCAGACTATAAAAAATGTTGAGATTAGAGCAATGTAACATCTCTGGAAGCCATCCAAGAAAATCTAATTACAAACTGAATGGAATTCATTTAGTCTTTTTCTTAATCACTTGAAGCTTGAACATCTCCCAAAAATGATGCTTCTCGATAAGTATCAATGATTTAAAATTATCTTTTAAAATCAGTAAGATATAACAAAGAAAAGAACTCATTTTCTTTTACTTCCTCCATCACATCTGTAACAATATTTTTAAGAGAACTGGTCTGCAAAGTGTTCTTTCCCCTACTCATCAGCTTAATACTACATATGGTATTAGTGAGTAAACAGTAACATGTTAAGTACCTTTAGATTCTTATAATTCCTATATATTTAATTGAAGTAATAGAAAAAAATCATTACTTATTATAAAGATTTTATAGTACACACTCTATTCACAATATTGACTGATCTCTACAGTTTTAATTAATGATAAATCTTAGAAATATGAAGGTAGATTAAGGCCCTAGGATCTCTTATTAGTTTGGAAATTATTGTAAAAAATTCACACATTTAGAAGGGCAATTTTCTGATGGTGAGGTTCTATTACTGAAGATACCACCTACACAACACTTTTAACAGTGAAAAGTCAAGTTGGTGCCTATCGAAAGCCAATACTGCTATGTGTCCATGGTACTGGAAGGTAAGGTGCACACTAGCAAAGGAAAAAGGTAAACAACAACCCAACCACAAATGTTTTTATCTATAATGATGACATGCCTACAAGACAGTCTATTGAAATAGTGGCACAAAGCTTGTTTGAATCACCAACTAATAACTCATCTGATCTAAGACTCAGCCCTTGCAACCCATGCCCAATGCTGTTCATGTGGACAAGAACCTGATAATAGTCAGTCCAGGGATCTGGGGAAGATCAAATATTTCTGTTCTACAAAGGAAAAATAGCAATACAATGGCTTCTATTGACATTCTGTAATACTTATATCAGTGCCTTGCTCAGCCATCATCATAAAATCTTCCTCCTGCAGCAGATGGGAACAAATACAGAGACCTTCAGTCAGACCATATGCAGAGAGTGAGAAACCTCAGAATGCTCAGCCTTAAATGAGGTGACTCCACCAAATTCCTCTGCTCATGGTTCAGAGAACCCTGCAGAAGAGGAAATGGAAAGAATATAAGAGCAAGATATACTGGAAGACAACAAGGAAACAAAGCCATCTAAACACAGAAGAACGAAGCACATGTGAACTCACAGAGACTGACACAGCATGCCCAGGGCCTGCAAAATTGCACCAGGTGGTATCCTACAGCTAAAATGACAAGTGAACACATGCCCCTATCATCCCTAACTCAGAGGCAAAGATCAAATGATAACCACTTGCAAATGAGAATTTAGTTTACCCAAAGGAGTCTCATTGGAGATACAACCTGCACTCAAGGGCATGTCTCATTTCCAGTAGTAGGTGGCCAACACAAAACAAATTCAACAGCATCTTCTCTGAAGGTTCATTGTCTCATAAAGTTTTGTCCTTTTTTCCCCTCACAGATCCTTTTCATGCTTATTATATATTCTGAGCTTGTGTTTATGGAATTAATATATGTACAAACATGTTTATATATGTTTCTTGTGTTTTTTCTTGAGTTTTTTCCTTCTGTTTGTTTTGTTTGTTCTATTCCAGTATATATTTTTTCTTTTTATTGAGTTCTACATTTTTCTCTGCTCCCCTCCCTGACTCTCCCCTCCCTTCAGCCCTCTCTCAAGGTCTCCATGCACCCAATTTACTCAAGAGATCTTGTCTTTTTCTACTTCCAATGTATATTAGATCCATTATGTCTCTCTTAGAGTTCTCATTGTTGTCTAGGTTCTCTGGGATTGTGATTTGTAGGCTGGTTTTCTTTGGTTTATATTTAAAAATCACTTATGAGTAAGTACATATGATAATTGTCTTTCTGGGTCTGGCTTACCTCACTCAAAATGATGTTTTCTAGCTCCATCCATTTTCCTGCAAATTTCAAGATGTTATTTTTTTCTGCTGTGAAGTACTCCATTGTGTAAATGTACCACTTTTTCCTTATACATTCTTTGGTCAAGGGGCATTTATGTTGTTTCCAGGTTCTGGCTATGACAAACAATGTTGCTATGAACGTAGTTTAGTATTTGTCCTTGTGGCTCGGTTGAGCATTCTTTGGATATATACCCAAAGAATGTATTACTGGGTCCTGAGAAAGGTTGTTTCCTAATTTTCTGAGAAATTGCCACACTGATATCCAAAAGGGCTGTAGTAGCTTGCATTCCCATCAACTATGCAGGAGTGTTCCCCACAACCTCTCCAGCATAAATTGTCATCAGTGTTTTTTATCTTTGATATTCTTACAGGTGTAAGATGGAATCTCAGACTTGTTTTGATTTGCATTTCTCTGATAACTAAAAATGTTGAACATTTCCTTAAGTGTCTTTCAACCATTTTGGATACCTCTGTTGAGAGTTCTCTGTTTATGTCTGTACTCCATTATTTTATTGAATTATTTGTTCGTTTGATTACCAATTTTTTGAGTTTTTTGTATATTTTGGAGATCTGTCTGATGTGGGGTTAATGAAGATCTTATCCCATTCTATAGGCTGTCATTTTATCTTGTTGACTGTGTCCTTTGCTTCCAGTATATTTTTTTATCTTATTTTATTATTATTCTTTAGATCTTTGATTGTTTTCTAGAGGAACTAATAGGGTGTGAATTTAGAAGGCTGGAGACATGGGAAAAGGAATCTTGGATGATTTGAAGGAAACCATAATCAAAATATATTGTATGAGAATAACCATTTTAAATACAAAAATAGAGGGAAAATAGAAAGTGTAGAAAGTGAAGAGGGAGATTTGCATTCTATGTCTGGATTTAGATCTAGACCTGAGATAGAGGGTAGACAGAGTTCTAATTAGCATTTTTAAATTTGAACAGCCTAGAATAACCTGAGGGGAGAAAAACTGATTGAGGATTTACCTAGATCAGATTGGCCTGGGGGGAAACTGTGGGGGATTTGTTTGACTGTTGATTGATGTAGTAGTGACCAGCCCATTGTGGGTGGCACCATCTCTAAATAGGTAGAAGTAGGGTGCATACAAATCTCTCTGTCCTACTCAGGGTTTCTGTTGCTGTGATAAAAGACTATGCCTAAGCCAAGTATGGGAGAAAAGGGCTTATTTAATTTTGTAATTCATACTCTATTACATAGGAATGTTAGGGCAAGAATGCAAAGCAGGAACCTGGAGGCAGAAGCTAATTCAGAGGCACAGGGTTGTGCTGCTTGCTGGCTTTTCTATAGCATCCAGGATTACCAGCCCAAGGGGTGACATTGCTCACAGTGAGCTGGGCACCTCAATCACTCATCAGTTAAAGATATGCCCCACAGGATTTATCTTGGTGAATCTGTTTGGAGGCATTTTCTTGTTTGAGGTACCGTTTTCCTAAATGAGTCTAACTTGTTTCAAGTTGGCATACCTATGCAGCACAGCACTAGCTAAACAGAAGGATTCTGGGTTTTGAAGAATATCAACTAATATAAGTCCCAAATTAGTTTTTATTTCAGTTATTATTTCCTTTCAAATTCCAACCCTCTATTTGATAGTGTTGTTAATTTCTGTTTCTTTATTGACATTATCTATTTAATGAGTTATTCTCAAACTTTAATTTGATAGCTATGTTTTAATGTAGTTGTTAATATTGGAATACACCTATGATAGCTAACAACTTTTTCATCTCCTGACTCCAATGTCTGCCTCCTTACCCAATATTGTTACTAACTGCAACAGCACCTAGATAATTGTCATACTTTTGAGGTTCTTTTTATGGCTCCTAAGTTCTTCTTGGAAATGGTAAACATAAACAAACTGTCAAGTCTTAAAATGAGATCCTCTTCTAGTGACTATAATTCTATAATTGTTATTGTTGTTGTTATTTCTTTCTTCACTGACTCTCTATACATGTATAAAATGCCTATGTTGTTGTCACATGTAGCCACTGAAATGTCCATTTGCCAGCATGAAAGTTTAGTGATTACAAAGAGGTTTTATTAAATGTGTCAAACAATTTAAAGACAAAATCTCCTGAGTAAATTGGGAGCATGGGGACCATGGGAGAGGGTTGAAGGGGAGGGGAGAGGAAGGGAGAGAAGCAAAGAAAAATGCTCAGCTCAATAAAATCCATAAAAAATAAAATCTTAAAGGTAGTTTTTTCTAATTAATAGAATTTAAATCACTCTCAAATATAGCCAGGAGAAATAGGAACAGGAAAATACAAGTCATTGTATTAGAAAGGTTCTCCCAAACACTTATCTAACTCAAGATACAGCACTGTCCCGATTACCCAATCATGTAGACAGATTATATTTCTGACTATCTATTGACAGAAAAGTAATATGAAGAGATTATTGTATAAATATACAACACAATTTGTTCAAATTTAGGAACAGATAACATGTCATTTTGAGCATAAGGGATGGGACCACAGATCATCATATTATATGAAATAAGCTAGTCTCTAATAGACGTATATTACACATTTTCTCCCACATGTGGTAGCTAGATATTTAAAACTAGGTCAAAGTAGAGGTAAGGGGTAGGATGAGAGAGGCATGGGAAGGAGTAATGAATGATTATAATCAATGTACATTATCTATGTGCGAAAAAACATCATAATGTATAGTGAATATATACTAGCTTTTGAAATGTGGTTTTTAACTTCTAAAATGATGCTCATGGGTTTGTCAAGTTAGTTGACTTCAAAGTAGAAAAAGCATCAGTCAATATTTGGAAGGCAAACAATATCATATTTCTATCAATCTATGAATCAATCTGTATTTTAGAGAAGAAGCCAATGTTAAAGAATATTAGAACATATTAATTTTCTTAATATTAGTCAGCATTTATAAAGAATCTCATGAGACAGTTATTTAGCCACAGTCACAACTTTCCTAACTCTGCATTAAAATCTTGTAGGATAGAAAATGTTAAACTCAATTTACCTGATAAAACAATAAAGCTTGAGTTGACCACAAACCAGGACTTGGGCACATCTACTAGGCTACATACCTTAAGAGACACAATGAGATACCAAGAGTAACAAGAACTGCCAAAGAGCATGAATAAAGAACAATCACTGAAGAAAAATGATTTTCAAATAATTTTTCAGTCTTTCTGATATTTGTTTCTTAATTGTGCAGTTGTTTATGCACAGTTACAAGATTGTGGCAAGACTGAAATGAAATCACACTTTTATTCATTTATCCTAAATAAAAATATATTTTTATTTAGATATAGATATTGAATCAGAATTAATTTAATGTATATTGAAATTCATCTGGATTGCATTAAAAACTTTTAAAAATGTTTCTGAAAATTCATTCAGGTTTATGTTTTAATAAATTTAGTTCTATCTAAAGAACAGAATATACATTAAGAAAAATGTTAAAAACACCCCACATCTTAGCAATTTGAAGGTTTTAATGTGTATTCTTACACAAACTTGACATATTGTGTCATAAATACTAACTTACCATGATGGTAGTGAGTCTACACATAACTGAAATTATTTATCACTGGATTAAATTCATTTTTTTATAATTCAAAATTTCCAAAATAATTGCGACCTCATTAATAAAAGGATGCACAAAATTTCAAATTATGGTGGAAAAACTTTATTACTCTCTAATTGTACATAGGTTAGCTACACTAAGATTGTGATACAGAGTAAAACTTATTTGTTAATTTCCAATCAGTTATTGCAAAGCTTGCTTATTGGGACACATCATTTCATATCCCAGTGTTTCATGTTTCTGCATCCAAGTTTGGGATTGAAATTATAATCAAATTGCCAAATTTTTAGTTTATACAAGCTTCATCTTATATAAAAATTAATATAGTTCTATAGATGCCCATACCGGTTCTTTTCTGCTATCATAATGAAACAACAGTTTATTTTTTCCCTGTATGTAATAAGTGAAAAAATAAATATTCACAAGGGACCAACTATGTGTTAAGTCTGGTCATTGCCATTGAAGCTTAGTGCCCATCATTGATCTTACAGCAAAGCCTATGCCTATAAAATGACAGTAAGTCACAAAGGAGAATGAAATAGTCTAATTTTAAAACACATATTATCAGGCAGAGAGATACCTGATGATTGCTATAAATTAAAAACACACTTCTAAAAATGAATTGTTATCTAAAAAATAAAAGAAGAAATTCAAAGTAAAGCAAGAATTCAAAGGAATTAGAAAAGCATATCATATTAAAATGAACTTAGAGATAAGCATAAAGTTGGACATTCATAAACTCAGGAGGCTAAGGCATAGGATCATGAACTCAAGAAAAGTATGGGTTACAACATGATTACATGCCAACATAAGCTACACAGAAATACTATATACCAGAAACCTACCCATGTGAAGTGTACAAATATCAGCTACTTTTATAAACCAGTATAATCTAAACACTATATTTTCTATAGAATTATTGAATGTTTTAAAATAGAATCATTATCAGGATAGCAACAAAATGTATTAGCATACCAACAAATAGTTCATAGTTTGCTACAAAAAATATTTTCTTTTAGATTAACAAAGACACATACTTGGTAAAGGAAATAAAACAGTATTGATACTATAAATACTATTAACTTTTCTTGAGTCAAACTTCATCACCATATACCAAAGTTATATAGTGGATCCACTAGCAGTGGAAGCAGTATTTATGGATAGTGCCTGAATGAACTGGCTCTTTGGAGCCCAGTCACTTAGGAGGGCTACCTTGCTCAGCCTAGATACAGTGGGGGAGGGCCTTGCTCCTTCCTCAGTGAGTGACAGACTTTGTTGACTCTCCATGGGAGGCCTCACCCTCTCAGAGGAGTGGATTGCAGTGGGATGGGGAGTAGAACAGGAGGGAGAGAGAACTGGGACTGGTGTGTAAAATAAAATTGTTTAAAAAGAAAAAAATATAAATAAAAGGATACCATCACTATAATACTTTGGCACTATTTGTTAATAAGATTTTAAATGCTGAACATTTAAATCAGAATATTTAATCAGCATATTTTAGAACAATTTTATAATAAATCTACTTATTTTAAAGTAAAATGTGATAACACTTTAAAATGCATAATATGAAATTAATTTTAAATTTGCTGTGGGGGTGAGCATATGGAATTTTTTAGATAAGGAATAAATCATTGCTGCCAAATATGAAACAGTTATATTAGATATAAACATAAACAGCAATAAAGTGTACAGCGTGTTGATCAGTTTTTCAGTTTCGTACTTTCATGTGGTGAAATAAAAATGTTATTACTTTTATTTTGAAAATTTAGAAGTCAAAAGTAGGAAACATATTTAAGCAAAGTACAATAACACATAAAAATAGTCAATCCCCCAGATTAGCAGAGCTTTATTTAATAAATGTACAAGTTTCTGCTTAAGTAATGTGAAAGCTTTTTATTTTAAACATTATGGCAACAGAGAGTTTATTGAACATCTTCTATATGCTCAAAGTCATCACTCATGGGGAAAAGATGATTTAAAGTTGAACAGGTCTATGGCATCATGGGTTTTGTCATCTAAGTGCGTGGGGCATAGGATTAACAATGAAATCAAAAAACGAATACAGAATTCTAGGTGGTGTTAAGGTTATGCATGAAGAAGAGTATGTGTTCTTAAACTGCCTTGTTGGAGATTGTTATTAGAAAATGAAAAAGAACATCTATAAGTTCCTTTTTTATAAGTCGGTTCCTTTTTTATTTTAAAAACAATTTTATTTTACATACCAATCCCAGTTCCCTCTCCCTCATTTTCTCCTACTCCCCCACCTTCTCCCCACCCCACCCCCATTCACTCCTTAGAGAAGGTGAGGCCTGTCATGGAAAGTCAACAAAGTCTGTCACTCATTTGAGGCAGGACCAAGGACCCCCCACCCTGTATCTAGATGAGCAAAGTATCCCTCCATAGGGAATGGGTTCCAAAGAGCACATTCATACACCAGGGATAAGTACTGGTTACACAGCTTAGTGGCCACACAAACTGCTCAAGTCACACAACTGTCACCAACATTCAGAGGACATAGTTTGGTCTTATGCAGGTTCTCCAACAGTCAGTCCAGAGTTAGTGAGCTCCCATTTGCTTAGATCAGCTGTTCTGTGGGCTTCTGCATTATGGTCTTAGACCCTTTGTTCATAATATGGCTCCTCTTATTCTGACTAGGCTCCAGGAATTCAGTCCAATGTTTAGCAATGAATCTCTGCATCTACTTCCATCAGTTACTGGATGAAGGTTCTATGATGACAATTAAAGTAGTCATCAATCTAACTACACAGGAAGGGCAGTTAAGGTACCCTCTCCACTATTGCTTAGATTTTTGCTGAGTAGGAAACAGGAATCCATTAATAAACAAAGTTATTTCTCAAACCCTGCTTGACGTATTTCATAGCTTTATTTCTTCCCTAAATTTTGAGCTAGAGAATTAATTGTTAAATTAGGTGAGCTGTACAAAGACCTAAAGTTAGTGACATTTCAAACTCAAAGTAACTACAGATCTTTTAATTGAATCCATACTATCTCCTTATTTGAGTCTTATCTTAGTAAATGATCATTTAAACTTTAAAACTTCCATGGGCACATCCTCATCCATTAAAGGTGAAAGCAATAAATCCTATTACATGGCTGCCTAGCTGCTCTACAAACCTTGTTACTTTAAAAGGCATAGATTCTGCTTTCCGTGGATGCTGAGAATGAAACATTTTTAGATGCCAAGTTAATCCTTGTTGGCAAAATACGTACCGTGCATAGTGTTTGTACAATTTGTAATTACAAACTGACACCCACTGACAACACTAAATAGCTTCTACCCCAGAAAGCAGTTCCAAATATTGAAGACATTGTCGGATCCCATAAGACATGTCATTAACTTTCATTATTACTAATGGGAGTTATGGGCATAACTCCAAAGTAAATCACAGGCATTGTGTCACACCAGTGGTCCCTAAAAGGTTTTATTTTCAGGTTGGATATTTTTAAGCATGAAGACACCATGCAATTTTATTATTCATTTTAGAAAAATGCCAGAAATAAACAATATCAGGAAAATACCAGCCCATTTTCTGCTTTCTTCATCTATCATTTTTTTAGCTTGATAAGGAAAGAAAAATTAATGAAATGTTTGAGTAGAAGAATTCCATGAGAAAAGGGATGTAGGTACAAAAGAGTATGCAAAATGAGTAGCTGCAGTACTTTAAGTATTTAAACACCTTACCATTTATGCAGTCAGTTCACACTGTATTTCTCAGAAGAAGATAACCAAATACACACATGGGCCCAAAAATTCCCAAACATTAATGAGAAGTCGATGGACTCTCAGCAACTAGAAACCAAGCTTGGAGAGAACTTGTCAGTGTGCTGTGGAGTAGATAATCAATCAATATAAAAATAATGTAAATGCATTTAAAAGTATACATAATTAATAACAGAAAAAGATTTAATAAGGTACTTTAAAGTAAAAATAATTTTATCTAAACTAATAATTTTCTTTATTTTTGTGTATTTTTAAATGTTTGACTTTGTGTGATATTTACTTGAAATATATAATTATGTAGATCAATTATAATGAATATCTAATTGTTTTACAAAGATAAAGCAGGACAATCATTAATTTTCACTTTTAATCTCCAAAGGTTCTTTTTATTCTGTATTGCTTTTAAAATCACATTTCTATTTAGACAAGGACTTATAATCTACCCAAGCTCCTTGGAAGAACCACTATATATTCCTGTCTGTAGTTTGTCTTCTATATGTATGGAAATTAAACACTTATTTCCATTATTTTTGTTGTTGTCCTAAAAATTTTATCACACAGATTAGAAAAATGCAATTCAGACAATCAGGATGCAGGAAAAAATAATCATTCTAATTCCTGCAATTGTCCTAAAAGCATATGTTTTATGTTCAGTTAGTAGTCACTTTAATTGTATCCATATCATACAGAAATACTTATTTATTTATTTATTTATTTATTTATTTCATTTACATTTTTTATACAACACATTTTTATCATGTTCTTTCTCCACCCCAGTTCCTCCCAGGTCCTTGCCCCTCCTTTTCCACCTGACTTCATGTTTTCTCATTCTCTCAAGTTGCAAAATAAATAAAAACAAAAATACCAGGAAGCCAAAAAATACTAAAACAAAAACAAACGCAAAAAACATAGAGTTTATTTTGTATTGTCCAGCTACTTCTGGCCATGTGGCTTGTCCTATGTGGTGTGGTTAATATACCCAGTGTCGCTCATAGGTAAAAATTGATTTTCCCCTTCAGAGCAGCTATCCTTTGCAAATAGTTTCTCAGCAAGGAATGGGGCTTTGTGTCCACTTCCCTTTCTTTGTGGGATTTCGACTTGTTTGAACTTGCCCTGCTCTTTGTGCTGTTACAATCTCTGTTAGCTAAAATGTATGTGTCAGCCTTATCATGTCTGGAAGACACTGTTTCCTTGGAATCATTCACCATCTCTGGCTCTCATTTTTGCATCTTCTTCCAAGTAGATCCCCAAGCATTAAGGTAAGAGGCTTGGTAAAGACTTCCCAATTTTAAGCTGAAAGGTTATAGCTTTACAGACAAAACATACTTATCGGTTTGTATGTTCAAGATGTTTTGTATCTATACTTGCTAATATTTCTGTGGTTATTATTTTCCTGACCTAATTTCAAGGCTGTTCTTTCTTCTTTCTAAATTGTATTCATTAAACTTCGACTCAATAATTTATAGCCTAGTATAAACTTCCCAAATTTTGTGATCTGAAAATGTTTTTACTTTACCTAGGTTTAAGAAATTTACTCTGCTAAATATATACATTTTCACATAGAATAATTTAATTTCTTAACACATCACAATCTTCTTGGAATGGGACATTCATCCACCCAAGTACTTTCCTTTACTTTCTGCCCATAAAAATGAAAGAAAAGAGGCCTGGCAGCTTGTAGGGTGAGTTATGGAATGTCATTATTTTTAATTGAAAATATTTTTTTCATTCACTATATTCTGATTACACTTTCCCCTCCCTTTAGTCCTCACAGTTCCTCCCCAACCCGGACCACCCACCTGGATCCACCCCCTTTCTACCTCTGGTTAGTAAACAAACAGGTTCCCAGGGGATTATAATAAAATAAAATACAGTATGACAAAACAAAAAGAAACCAATCAAAACAGGACAAAACAAATAAATAGAAGAAAAGAGCCAAGGAAAGGAATAAGAAACAGATATAGATTCAGAGATATATTCATTCACACACTCAAGAGAATCCCATAAAAATCCCAAAATGGAGCCATAATATATACACTAAACCTGTTAGATAAAAAAAACAATAAATACACAAATAAATGTAAAATTGAAAATAAAAGGTCTTGATTTGCCATTATAAGAAAAGGAAGATCCAAATACGCCATTGAGTTTGTTTTCTTTTGGCTATCTACTACTGCATATCCAGCCTACCCTTAATACGAGTAGTTTGCTTCCCCAGTGAGACTCCATTGGAAAAAACTAATTTTTTATTTGCAAGTGGTTATCAATTCAATTGAAAGCTGCTTCTGGATTAAGCATGTGTTTACTTGTCCTTTCAGCTGTAGAAACCAATATGGTGAACCTATGCAAGCCCTGTGTATGCTCCCTCATTCTCTGAGTTAAGAGCTTCGTTTGGTCCTTCTGTGTTTAATGGTGTTCTTTCTTTGGTGTTCTATAACCACCTTTTACACTTACACTCTTTCTGCCTCCTCCTTGTAGAGGTCTCTGAGCCTGAGGGGAGAAATTTGATGGTGTCATCCCATTTAGGTTTGAGTGCTCTGATGTTGCTAACTGTATAATGTCTGGTTGTGGGTCTCTGTATTTATTCCCATCTGGTGCAAGAGGAAGCTTCTTTGATAATGGCTGAGCAATTGTATAGCAGAATGTCATTAGGAGTTATTCTAGATCAGTAGTATTTCTTTTTCTCCTAAGTCACTGGACAATTAGTCTCAGGTTCATTGTCAGCCAAGCAGTATAAGATATAGGTTCCAGTTCATGGTGTGGACCTTAAATCAAATCTAGTTGGTTACTCCCACAAGCTTTATGTCACCATTGCACTAGGATATCTTGCTGACAGGACACCGTTTTGAACAGAAGATTTGAAGATGGAGTGGTGTTTACCCTTTTCCTTTGGTAGTGGGCAGTATGATGAACACTAGCTAGTAGGTTGAAAGCTCTGGGAAGGCACCAACTCAACTTCTTCATATTCAACGAGTTGTGTAGGTGTTATTTTTAGAAATAAGGGCTTGGCAACAGTTGCAGAGAGAAAGCTATAGTCTTGCAATTGTTTGGGACCTCTAGGTAAACAACTGTACTAGTTGTAATCCATTCCCAGTATTGAAGCTTCATTTGGTGATAAGAGATGTCCAGTTGGGGCTGTCTCCCTTGTTATTTGGTGATTTTATTTAGGTCACCTTCATATGTGTGTACAGTTAGGAGGCCTCTTCTGTATTAGGTTTCCATACAACTCTGAAAATTATCCTGAATGTTTTCTGTCTCTCTTGTATTCCTTCCCTTCTCCCCTCTTTCTTCCCCTTCTGCATTTGATCCTGCCATTCCATCTCCACTGCCCCAGCTAATCACAACTGTTTATTCTGTCCCCTACTCTGTCCCTAACCTCTGTGGTTCTACAGATTGTGGCTTGGTTACCATTGACGTAACAGCTAATATTCACATATAAGCCAATACATATCATATTTTTTCCGAGTCTGGGTTGGCTAACTCAGATTGATATTTTTCAAGTTATACCCGTGAATTTCATTATTTCATTTTATGAGTGGTAGAGTAGTATTCTGTTATGTAAATGTATCACATTTTCTTCATCAGAAATACATCTTCTTCACTGGCACTTACTGCATCTCAGAAATCTGAAGATAATATTTCACTATCTTCTGGCTCCTACTGTTTTTATCCAGAGGATAGCTATCAGTCCTATTTTGCCTCTCATTGGTAAACTGTACTTTATATCCAGTTACCACTGGGGTGTTTGTCATTATGTCCTTGTTTTGTGTAGTTTCACTGTAATGTATCTGATGTGTATTTTTCTGTTGGGTTTCATGAACATTAGAATTCAGGCTTGCTGTATTTCTAGAAGTCTTGTCATTCATTAACTGTTGGCTCTTTTATTTCTTTTTCTTTATTGATACAGATTGGACAGAATTAATTACTGAGATACATTTTACATGGCATAAATTGATTCTGTTTTAATGTGTTTATTTAATTTAATTTTATTTTGCATAATGACTGGTCTGGTCTATATTCCTCCCAACAGGGTAAAGCAGTATTATGTTTTCTACTCTCTCATTCAGTACCATCTATATCCTGTCTTTTTGTAATAATTACCCTTATATCTGTAAAGTAGATTTTCATAGGAGTGTATGTGTGTGTTTGTAATTTGTTTTGCCTTAGTAATTCGGTAATCCATGATATTGAGCCCCCTTTCAGTCACATGAATTATTCCATGTCATCTTTGAAGGACTGTTTATTGAAGTCCTAAACCACTTTTTAATCGGGCTATAAATTTGCTTTCTGTTGTGTTCTATGTGTTCCTTATCAATCACACACACAACTCCTTATCTGGTCAGAGTTTGCAAATGCTTTTCCCAAATTGCTAATTGTCCTTTCAGGTTGCTGGCTTGCTATTTTGTTTGTTTGTTTGTTTTCAGTACAGAAGTGTTAGGTTGGGTTAGGTATAGTACTATTTATTCATCTTTGTGTTTGTAGCCTGATCTTTTGGTATACTATAAAAGCAATGATTGTCAAGGTCAAATCAAGTTTTTCTCCTGTAGGTTTTTTTTTTTTTTTTTCTATTTTCTTTTTTGCTTTGCTTTGTTTCTCTTCCAAGAAGTTCTAATCTGCAAGGTCACTTTTATTATCTTTTACTTGTTACTTTACTAATATATCAACATTTTAAATCTATGAACATAACAAGTGTTTGCTTGCTTGCTGAATGCAGTTATAATATTAAATTTTTAAAGGACTGATTTGAGAAATTGTGTTCTATTGTCTCTGATGATAACCATGAAACTCTATTTTTGAATTTTTATAATTATTATACTTTACTAGTATCCAAATGGCCTGTGCATCTTCAAAGAACTCTTAAATTTGGCTACCTGGATATCCAAAATATTTCAAGTCTGGAACAAGGAAGAAACAGTTTTTTCTATAATACCTCATGGTACATAAAAAGATTCTTTCGATAACAAAGACATATCAAACCTAATAGTTAACAGTGTTGTTGGACCCCTGAAATAATAATAGAAGTAACTTATTAAAACTCACATAATAAGTTTCTGAAAAGAGGCCCCACATTCATGCTCAGCAAGCAGGAGGAATGGAGAAAAGAGTCATTTATTTGCATTTTCTGAGAATTGACTGTGTATTAATAGCTTTTTTTCCTGAAATCTGTCAACTTTGGAAAGCATCATTTTTCCTTAGTGGAAGGGAATGGGAGATGAACAAAAGTCATCACTGTAAATAAATATGACTTAATAGTTGTTAAATATCAGTTAATGTATATAAACTCTCAATAAGATAATTAATATACCTACGATGATGAAATAAGTGAATCTTGATAGTAGCTATTCAACTAGAAATAATTGAATGCTTCTAATAATAAAAGCAAAATAAGATATTTACAAAGAAATCTGGTGTGTATAGCTACTTTAACTGCCTGACTGACCTTAAGATTACTAAGAGAGCAGTGTAATAGTCTATGTACATCAAGTAAGGTGCAAAGTGAAATTCATAAAAAAGCAATTAATGCCAAAAATTTTAAATTATACCTAATAAATTTTAGATCTAACTTTAATAATATCTATATTTAATATACACATCTATGTTTTTTACATATGAGAATATAAGGGTAAACTAGTCTAGTACCCAGTAGGGGAAGCAATTAGTATGAAAGGTGGTAGCACAAATTGTAGAGATCCAAATATAAACAATACTCTTGTAAATTATCCTGTATATAATTAATGTAATATATGTTATATATATATGTATGGTTTATACTACATATTTATATGCAAAGAAACATATATGTGGGTGCAGTACAGACTTAGGAAGAGAACAAGAAAGGCTAATCCTTAGGGCGTGAGAAAGGACTGAATGGAGACAAGAAACATGAGTTATAAAAGAGAATATACAACTAACTGTTTTTCTTTTTTTTCTTTTTTTATTGAAAAAAATTTCCGCCTCTTCCCCGCCTCCCATTTCCCCCCCACCACTCCTCTGCCCCTCCCCCACTCCATTCCCCCTAACATGAGCAAGGAAGTCAGGACCACGAGGGGTGCATCCAACCACTGTGACAGTGGGGCTGATCTATTGGGAGCTCACCAAGGCCAGCTGGACTGGAACTGAAAAAGCATGGGATAAAACCGGACTCTGAACATGGCGGACAATGAGGGCTGATGAGAAGCCAAGGACATGGCACTGGGTTTTGATCCTACTGCATGAACTGGCTTTGTGGGACACTAGCCTGTTTGGATGCTCACCTTCCTAGACATGGATGGAGGGGGGAGGACCTTGGACTTCCCACAGGGCAGGGAATCCGGACTGTTTTTCTAATTCTAACTCTGTCATGGATTTTTCAGTTTTGGTGGTAGATAAATGCATAAAAAATATATTTAATAGTTAAGACATGTAATCCACTTTTAAGTTCCAAAAATTTCATCTCAAATGGCTACTCTAACTGTGTAGAATTTCAATGAATTTTACAGTCTTTAGGTCTGATTAATTTCAGTGTGTGATTTTTTTAAATTTGCGATATTTTTTGTAATAAACTTTAAAGAGAGTTGTTTAAAAGTATGGTATACATTATGATTTTTATGGAGCTGGATACTGAAATATTTGTATGTAGATGCTATGAGTTAGCAACTTTACATTGGTAAATAAAGATATAAAAATATAGAGAAGGAGATGAGACAGAAACAATACAAACTGAGCAGAATACTGACAGTTTTAAGAATCTGAGTGAGAGGGTTATAATGGCTCATTGTATTATTATTTTGATACTTAGTGTTGTATTTTTTTATAGTTATCATACTACTTTAAATTCTTCAGATGAAGCAGGAACGTATTTGTTTCTTTCAAGTACCTAGGCTACAATTCAAGATATGACAATATTTTTCACTTGAAAATATTAGAAAACTACTCACACTCCTCTCACAGGGCAATGTCATCATCAAATAGGTATGAGGGTTTTAAATACTATGATTATTGTGTTTTCTCTCTTTATCTGGATCAAAATGTAGAATGACAAACAGGTACTTATCTGTATTTAAGCCAACAGGGTTTTTTGTTGTTCTATTTTTTCCTTGTATTTTTACTTAGAATTTAGCCTGTTGGAGGGGCCAGCTTTAGAGAAAATATTTTCTACTATCCAACTGTTTCTTGCCAAAAAACAATGTTCTGTCCATGACTTCACATGGAATCTTAGGATCACTGTATAAAAATCTTCAATATCATATCTCACCCTGTTTTTGATCTCTGAAGACTCATCTTAGTTCTCAGAATATTAGCTTTGCTTTTAAGCTGCCATACATTTAGGAAAATTCATACCTGAATATTTCTGTGTGTGTCTTTGTGTGTATTTCTTTCATAATTTATCTCATAAATAAAAATTAAGATTCAAGAAAAAGTTGTGCAATGCATATCACAAGGACATTAACATGCAGATTGTGTTGTATTTTGGCTGTTGTTATTGCCATTGCTTCTGTAAGGTTACTGTACTGTAGTCATTTTTCTCCTTGTTGAGAGAATTATATATGAGAGGAAACCAAATAAACAAGGAGAAACACATCTAGTCATCCAATAATCAAAATGTCATAGTGAAGATAAATCAGTCCCACAGTGATACTCTCTCTAAGACAATTCTCGTCAAGTAACCTCTTGTTCATATGTCTTCACTGTCTATAAAACATATATTTCAAATATCATCAGAGATGACTCCGTCTTTCTTTACCTATACTTCTTTTGAAAATGTAGATTAAATGGTTTCTGAACTCTGTCTCTTGGCAGGTTCAAGCTTGCATGTAAGTTAATTAGGAGTCTCAACTGTAGCCAGGATGCCCAAGGTGTGACAGTTTCAATAAAGTATATGTATACTTTGGCTTTGAAAAGTACACTTTAGTAGATTTATTTTATTTTATCTATTTTAAAGCAAGTTAAGGTACTTGCTTAACTTTAAGGACAAACATTCAAATAATGGGATTCATAATTCATAATGACCTGTTGGAGAACTGCTGAATGCTTAAGCTTACTTGCCCTTTCTCAAATCATATGATGTCCTCAGTAAATAAGAAAAGTACAGACCATACCTCCTGGGAGAACTATGGCTAGTTATTCAAACAGTGTCGCACACTTCTTTGACTTTAACAAATTACTTAAAAACAGAATAACCTAGTAAGTTTGTATAGAACTTCTAACATTGTCACCGTGTTGGTAAGACATATCTTTAATGACCATTCTCAAGGATGAGTGTTGAGGGAAAGAAGTACCAAGTACTCATTGATATTCAGTAAGTTTTCACAATAACATATCTACATGCCATCCAGGTACTTCCTTGACTCATTTCTAATGAGTACTACCCAATTATTTAATGGAATCATCTGTGTGAGATGATTTAATTTGTATTCTGAAAGTAAGCTAACCATATATCACCTCTTTATGCAATGGAGAAAATCTTCTATGAGTATCCATGACATTTTAAGATCTGTCATTTGGAGAACAATATTACAGGGGCATTATACAAGTGGGTAAATGTTTTTGAAAATTTAAATCTAATATAAAGTTTTCAAAAGAACATTCTCAATTTTTACACTAAAGTACAGCTGATTTACTCTATAACTATTTCAGAGAAAAGTAACTTCACCAAAACTGAACTTGTTTTCAAAAAACAAATTACCTCTGGAAAGATTATTCATGTTTTCTTTCTTTTATCTTGCCAAATATTCCTCAAACTCTCCATATCCTTAGAAAACACCAATGGCCATATGAGCAAGTTTTCTATAAACATAAATTTTCATGAATAAGAGAAAAATGCATTTATTATCAGGAATGAGCCACCAAGCTTATCCACTTGAAAAATAAACATAAGGATTTCCAAAAGTCATAGTGTTCAACATCTTTAGAGCATTAGGACATGGAAATTAAACTTTGATGTTTCACTTTACTTCAATTAGAAGGGGCAAGATGAAGGGAAGAACAGACAACAAATGCTGGTCAGGATGTGGGGAAAGAGAATTATCAGTCACTGTAGGTTCTGGAAATCAATGTGTGTGTTGAAATACCTTGTACTTAAGGTCGTAGTCCACATTGTCCAGACAAATCTCTGAGTTCAACACAAAATGGAGGACTTCCTTTCCAGCACTACCTGGATACTGTCTCTAGGCTCTGGTGCCTGATCTTATCTGGAAGCAGTCCCTAAGGCTGGATATCTGACATATTTCAAGTGTGACCTGTGACATAGATCCCTGCAGATGCTTCCCCCATACAGCCCATATAATAATTAGGTTTTGTGCTCCCAGCTGGATGGTAGGACCATGCTGTCAAATGCAAATTAAGTGATTGTCCCAGCTGCTATTCCCATCCTATATATTTTCACTCTGAAAAAAAAAATGAGTTGTAACACTGAAGCAGCCTCCCCAAAAGGAGAGCTAGTTCCATTGTACCCGCAAGTATCTGAACCCTGTTCCCCATTTCTACTCCCTTTTCCCTTGCAGACCGGTGACCAACAATTGTTCATGAGGAAGGAGACCCACATCCGTGTAGAATTATTAGAAGCTAATATTATATCTGCCATCTACCCAGTTATATTACTCATTGGCATATGCCCAATGAATTCTATATCCTACCCCACAGATACCTTTGCAGCTGTCTTCATTGTCACTCTATTTACATGACTAGGAAATGGAAATAACCTAAACCTTCGACTGGTGAATGGGTAATGAAAATATGATACATGTGATAATGGAATTTGATTCAGTTGTGTAGGAAAAGGAACTGTGAAATTTGCAGATAAATTGATGGAGTTGGAAAATATATTAAGTGAGGTAACATAGACCTAAAAACAAAAACACTGCTTGTTTGTTCTTATTGTAGACACTAATTCTGACTCTGTAGATGTATGTGCATAACCAGGAGTGAGCTAAGAAACCAGGAAGACAAACAGTGATGGCAAAGGAAAGAGACCTTTAGAGGGATAAGTAGCAAGAAGTTATTTATAGCTATGAAGGAAAAATGGAAAAATCTTAGGTGGGTGTCTCTAGCTATGGAGAGGGAAGGGAGAACAATACAAAAAGGATGGGAGGAAGGATAATGCAAAGAATGGTTGGAAAAGCATAAGGAATCATTTTACTTTATTTTCACCTAAAATTACATATAATATACAAATGTATGTGTTTTTCTTTATGTGTGCATAAAATTAAACAAAGTTAATGTACTTCAAGTAATAATACTTCACCAAAGACTTATTGTAAATTTATATTTATATGTAAGTTTTAAAAAAGAAAAAAAATAAGGCAAGACATGAAAAATTTCCTTTCATGTTGTTGATCAGGTAAACCCAAGAGACGTCCCAAGAAATATAGGCTGTAGCTATTGCCCTTTGTTGCCTAACAGAATTTGAAGGTAAGTCCATATTGCTAAGGAGACCACATACTTCAGACAGAGAACTTGGGAAATAAGTTGGAATCAACCTGGGAGTCCTGCCATTAGACACTAGCTCTAGTAAAATATGAAGGTGCTATACAAGCTGTCAAGAGAGAAAGATAATCAGTAGTCCTGCCCAGCAGTGTCACTACAACATTGATGAACAAGGCAAGATATACACAAAGGTTCTAGTGGCATTTATCTCTTGGCGGCAACCAACAGTTGTCTGATTAGACTTAAGGCCCACTCTCTATAGGAGTCAAATCATGTCTGGTTTTGTAAACCTAGTTAACTACTCATAGCTGGTGAAAGGATGGAACATAGAGGAGAACCCACATTTATCAACTTCCTTAGCCTGTATAGTTCTCAACTGCATTCTATATGCTTGTCCTTACATCTGCAAACAAGGATAAGTCTAAACCCTCATAATATAACCTTCATTTCACAGTAGATCAGTGGTTCTCAACCTGTGGGTCACCCTTTCGTCCTAAAATGGTCAATGTCATGACATTTTAATCCTTCATTTATTTACATAAAACATTATGGTTTCTATCCCAGTTTATATGTAAATGATTTAGAGGACTTTAGGCCTATTTTATCAAAATAGTAATAAACATTAAACTTTACATTATGGTTATTTGTACTATATTAATTTAACAAAACATTTTGTACAAGTTTTATGTGTACCCACTTGAGACCAGAGATCAACAAATATCTATTCCAGAACTCTCCACTTTATTTGTAATACCTCTCACTAACAATTAAGGTTACTATTTGGTTAAACTAGCTGTCAACAAACAAAAGGGATTCCCTCTTTTATCTGTTCATTATATACCATGCTCTTGGGTCAAATGTTGGCTAGATACCTGATTTTAATATGTATTCTGGAAATCTGGACTCAGGTCTTCATGACTGCCTGGCAATTGCTTTACTAGCTAAACTAGCTGACAAATCCTCATATATTTTACTTGATAAAAATTCTAGACAATCTGAATATGATACCAACTTGGTTTGTTTTGTTTTTTGTTTGTTTGTTTTTGACTTAAGGCTTTATTTATTCATTTATTTATTTATTTATTACTAAGCACTTTATTTTTTTATTTAATTTTTTCATTTTACATACCAACCCCAGTTCTTCCTCTCTGCAATTCTCCCACCCTCCCATCCATCCCCATCTCAACTCCCCATCCACTCCTCAGAGGGAGTAAGGCCTCCCAGGGGGAGTCAACAAAGTCTAGCAAACCAAATTGTAATCTGAACACTCAAGCCAGGGCAGAAACATTCCAAATTAGAAGCCAGTTAGGGGTACATAGTAAAATTCTGAATAAAAATAGTAAATAAATAAATAAATATTTTAAAAACTAAAAAGGAAAGAAGTAATGATCTGAGTATATAGCTCTGCTACAGTGGTTAACACATCTGTTTTGCATGGGCAAAGTTGTGGGTTAAATCATCTCTATAGAAAAAAAAAAGATTAAAGAAAAAATCTAGACCAAAAGAGACTAAAATCATTAGGGCACAATGATTTCCTTCAAGTGCTGTACATTTCCTAATAAATATATCTAATTTGAGAATAAGCTCATCAATTTTCACCCATCTCATTCTTATAAAGATGACAGAATAAAGTTTACAAGGTTGTAAAGCAGAATACCTAGAAATCCATATGTATCATATCATAGTGAAATAAATAAATAAATACTCGCAGCCACCCCTTAGAGGCAAGTAAATCTATTTTACAAAATATAGAATTAAAAAACAGTACAAGCTAGTTACATATTTTACCAACCAGAAAAATAGCAACATAATGGAAAATATAAAACTCCTTTGAATCATAGCTCAAAAGAACTATGGCTTCTCTTTGACAATTATGCAGAAATGTAGCTGTAATTATGTTATTTTTCTTAAACAAATATTGATATTAAAGACTTTCATTTTATATTCATGTTTTATCATCCAAGTATATTTCAATATAATGGTTCCTTTCCCTATAAAACCTCCATGACTGGTGTAATCAAATCACTAATATTTATGGGGTAAATTCTCCTCTAAATTCTGTAAGAATTACTTTCCAGAATTAATGACTAATACAAATTATGAGCATACAATTTTATTACTATGTTTTATATAAACATCACAGAGTAAGTTCCCCTCAAAATGTTGCAAGTACATTTCTATCTACTGATTAAATTTTTGTGTCACTTAAAAGCAAAATTCCCATAAAGATAGATGTATTAATCATTCAAATTAGCTTATTACTCCTCAAAATAATTAAGTTTAATTCATGCACAAAGAATATTGGATTAGACTAGAGTCATAAGCCATATATTATGTACAATATATACTCAGTTACTACCCAGCTGCTTAATCTTACAAAAACAATTTAACCTCTGTGGAACTTTGATGTGCTCATCTATAATATTATTAAATTGAATTAAATCAAGGCACAAGTTCCTTCACAATGTATGATTTCAAATCTATAATTAGTGTCATGATTTGAACAAGAAAGATTCTCCCTAGACTCGTGTTTTGAATGCTTGGTTTCCTGCTCTCGACACTGTTTTGGGAAGCTGTAAAACTTAAGAAAGTGTGGTCTCACTGAAGGAAGCAGATGGCCGAGATTTTGCCTTAAAGGCCATACTAGGACTGATGTCTGCTCCCCTTTCCTGTCCTCACAAATGAAGAAATCCACCTTATACCATGTGTCCAACTCAAGTATAAGGTGCTGTGTCCTACGAACAGAACAATCTGAAGCCAGCAGCCAAAATGAGTCTGTCCCCAGGATGCTGTTTCTATAGGATTGTGGTCACATAAACAGTAGAACAGTAATTAATGAATGTAGTTTGCACAATTTGGAGTGAGATTGAGATTTTTTGAATTGATATTTAAGCATATCCCTTTGCTGAAGCAAACATTCTGTGTTTAGTCAAAGTAGTTGCAAAACTAGGTAAAGTCAACAGCATTTTGAAGCAATTTCATTTTCCTGATAGGACAAATGTCTTTCAGTTGAATTATGACAGGTTTCTGCAGCTTTACTCTTTCAAGACAGCAGCTGTCTACTGTCTGTCACTTATGCCAATGGAAGTGATAAATATTTCCAGTGATTAACTTATTTGTCAATGATAGAAGGAACATTTAGAATTCATAAATTTTGAACCTATAATTTTACAGTTGCCAAAAAATAGCAATCAACATACACATTGAGATAAAACAGAAATTGTTGAGAAAAACCAAAAGCATATTTTACAGATTAAAGAAAATATACACACATATATTCATAAATATATATACACACATAAATATTTACTTCTAGTTTCTCTAACTTCTGGAAGAGTCTAATCAAACACAAAGATAATAATATATATATAAAATTCTTCCTGTTCTTTGGGACATTTTTAAAATTTCATTTTAACACTTTAAAAACAGATTTTTTCCTCATGAGCAACGTCAATACCGATTTAGTATACATCATAAATATACACATGTATAATTAAGTATATATATTTTAAGGATTATAGAAGTACAGTATAAGAATAAATTAAAATTTTCTCAAGCTCTAATATATTTTCTACATCTGTAACACTGCCAAAGAAATCTTTTTTTCTTTTTTCTTTCTTTTTTTTTTTTTTTTTTTTTTTTGGTTTTTCGAGACAGGGTTTCTCTGTAGCTTGCCTTTCCTGGAACTAGCTCTGTAGACCAGGCTGGTCTCGAACTCACAGAGATCCGCCTGCCTCTGCCTCCCAAGTGCTGGGATTAAAGGCGTGCGCCACCACCGCCCGGCCAAGAAATCTTTTTATAAAGTCAGCAATGTGATGAATTTTAGTATCTGCCAGTAGTAGTCCTTAGAGGAAATACCCAATGCTCTCTTCAGCTTTCCTTGAGAAACTAAATAAACAAACCACAAGTATCAGGGTAGTTTTTCCTCTGGAATGAGATTGTTATAGATGTATTAAGGAATAAAACACACGCTATTAAATATGAATGGTGAATAATTCATGCGCACTATTAAAGGAGCTGAGCAACTGAGACTTTTCTCTACTAAAATTTTCATTTTGTTCTTTGTGTCTTTTGCAATCAGTGGAATTATTATTTAAGGTAAGTGAAAATAGGATTGACTAAAAAGTTATAAAAATAAAACATAAAGCAATGTTATAAGCCAATGCTGAAACATTTTTCTACACATAATAAATGCCTGTAAAGTATGGTGACAGGTGTCCTGATTCATTATGATCTAAGTAATGAGTTGGTAAGTTATCCATATTCATTTTTAGTTTAAGTCTTTGAGAAGAAAGATAAAGTAGATCAACAAAACTGCTATAAAGAACCAGGAAAATAGTCATGGGAATGTTTCTAATATATAAAAATCTAGGGTATATAGGAATGGAAGGCTATTACATATTCTACCTTTAAAAGACAAATATGGATAAGAAAGCTTGTGGCCAGAAAAGAATCTAGGCAATCATAAATTCAATAATTAAATGGGTAGCATTTCTTAACACAATAATAATACTGAAAATTTTTCAAATTTTCAGTGGAAGAAAGGTACTTACTCAATAAGTGTTCTTTAATAGTAAAACAAAACTGTGAAAAGTATCATTGTCTATTGTATAGCATGCCATGAAGTAAAGGAGCTAGAAAAGAATGCAAGAGTCAGAGGCAGTGGATTACTACAAGGAAACATCTAGACATACCTGGGCAGATGCATATATGAACTCACAGTAGTTGGGAGAGCATGCACAAACCTGTACAAGTCCTACACTAGACTAAAACTGTTCTGGAGAGGGGAGTTAGGTTCTCAATCCTACTACTAGCTGTGGGGCTCCTGGCAATTGTTAGGTTCTGCAAGAGGAAGATAAAGTTTTCTCTAAGAGTGTAGTTCTGATAAATGAACCACTCACTAATGGAAGACCACACATCCAAGAATATTTAAGCAGCAGAATTAGTTGGAAGATTCTTAAGGGAACACAAAGGTGTGCATGCAAGGTGAGTAAATCTTGGAAGCGTTTGGATTGGGGGTGAATATGAACAAAAATATTTTATAAAACTCTCAAAGAACTAATAAAAAGTAAAACAAAAAATTAAAAGCCTTCCTAAATTATTGGCTGTCTTATCAGCATTTTAAATAAATAAACTTTTGCTTTGCCTACTCTGTACATGCATACAAAGCATTAGAGTTACTCTTGCTCCCGTGTTCTTACTCTCACTCCTGTGTTTTCTTCTATCAAAACAAAACAATATGAACATGAGAGAATATCTGCATCATCTTAAAACTACACAGGATGATTTTTAAAGTATGACTTCTGATTTTGAAAGTTTATAGGTGATAACCAATGAACCCTAAAATACATTCATAACTAATTTTACTTAAATATCTAACAACATACAGCTAATGTGTGTTACACATTAGATACAAATAAAATTCTTATTAAAATTATAGACCATAAAGTATTAACTTGTCTCTCTTTGAAAAATTTATTTAAATAAAAGTAAAACCACAGTTTCATAAATATTGAAAGACTGCTGTATTTAAGTGGTTTGTAATGAAGAAGATCTTTTACAAATCCAGCCTTACAAGAATAATTGTTTATTTCTAGTAGATCCTAAGTTAGACTGGGTACTTCATCTCATTCACCCATACATTACTTTACTTCTCTATTCCCATTCCTGCCACCTTAACCTAGGCCTGCTACTTCTCGCCTCTCTTACTTAATACTATATCTCTCTATTTTACTCTATATCTCTGTCTCTGCCTCAAATTTGTCTAAAAACTCTAGTTCCTTGTAATGAAGCCCCTAAAGTATAGATCTAATGTTATTTCTTGTTTCAAAAGCTGTGGTTCACAGACCTTATCTTGAGTCACAGTGTTTTTCCTTGTCTGTAGCATCTGGAGCTCTGACTTCATGTATGTCTTCTCTATAGCAACAAAAATTGTTTGGTGTGGCTTAATAACACAGCATGGTGTCTCACCTGCAACTATAGAACCACTATAGGAGAGCATAGCCTATAAGGCCGATCTGACATCACCTGATTTGTGGATCCTCTAAGACTGTCTTGAATCTCCATCTTCTCTAACACCTTCACCTTGGTCAGCAGCTAGCCCTGGTAATCAGTCTCTTGACTACTGTTGAAATGGGTAGTATTTGCTTCCATAGAGAGAATGATTCATTGGTCTTTTCCACTGTGAATGGAGGCCTAAAAATGGTGGGTTCCAAATAAAGGTATATTGAGTTGATTAATATATATAGGGAACTTTATCTGAATTCCAAGGAATTCAAATATTAGATTCTGACTTCACAAGCCTGTAAAAAAAAGTGTCACAGCTAAATTTGTTTACTGATTAAATTCAAAACCAAAGCAACCTAGATGCCCTTCAATAGAAGAATGGATGAAGAAAGTGTGGAATATATATACATTAGAGTACTACTCTGCGGTAAAAAACAATGACTTCTCGAATTTTGCATGCAAATGGATGGAAATAGAAAATACGATCCTGAGTGAGGTAACCCAGACCCAAAAAGAAGATCATGGGATGTACTCACTCATAATTGGTTTCTAGCCATGGATAGGGGCCACTGAGTCTATAATTTGTGATCCTAAAGAAGCTAAACAAGAGGGTAAACCCAAGGAAAAACATATAGATATCCTCCCAGCTATGGGAAATAGACAAGATTGATGGGCAAAAAATTGGAATCTTGGGGGCTGGGGTGGGATGGGGATGAGGGGTGATGGGGAGAGAAAAGTGTGAAAGAGAGGATGAGGGGAACTGGGGGAATCGGGGTGATTGGGGTCAAAGGAAGGTTGGATTGGGGAGCAGGGAAACTCATACCTTAGTTAAGGGAGCCACCTAAGGGTTGGCAAGAGACTTGAACCTGGAATGGCTACCAGATGCCCAGGGCAATGTCCCCAGTTAGTTCATTGGGGCACCTGAGGATAGGGAACCTGAAATGAACCTATCCTATAATCATACTGATGAATATCTTGCATATCGCCATAGAACCTTCATCTAGCGATGGATGGAGATAGAGACAGAGACCCACACTGGAGCACCCGACTGAGCTCCCAAGGTTATAATGAGGAGCAGAAGGAGAGAGAACATGAACAAGGAAGTCAGGACCATGAGGGGTGCACCCAACCACTGAGACAGGGGGGCCGATCTATTGGGAGCTCACCAAGGCCAGCTGGACTGCTACTGGAAAAAACATGGGATAAAACCAGACTCTCTGAATGTGGCGGACAATGAGAGCTGACGAGAGGCCAAGGAGAATGGCACAGGAACTTTCATCTGGCGATGGATCGAGAGAGAGACAGAGACCCAATTTGGATCAACCGTCTGAGCTCTTAAGGTCCAAATGAGGAGCAGAAGGAGGGAGAACATGAGCAAGGAAATCAGGACCACGAGGCGTGCACCCACCCACTGTGACAGTGGAACTGATCTATTGGGAGCTCTCCAAGGCCAGCTGGACTGGGACTGAATAAGCATGGGTTGAAACTGGACTCTCTGAACAAGGCGGACAATGAAGGCTGATGAGAAGCCAAGGACAATGGCACTAGGTTTCGATCCTAATACATGAACTGGCTTTGTGGGAGCTTAGCCTGTTTGGATGCTCACCTTCCTGGACCTAGATAGAAGTGGGAGGACCTTGGTCTTCCTGTAGAGCAGGGAATTTGGACTGCTCTTCAGTATCGAGAGGGAGGGGGAGTGGACTGGGGGGAGGAGAAGTGGAGTGGGGATGGGGGAGGGGAGCGGGGGGAGGGGGCAATATGTGGGAGGAGGGGGAGGGAAATGGGAAACGGGGAGCAGTTGGAAATTTTAATTAAAAAAGAATAAAAAAAATGAGAAAAAAAATAATACATGAATTCAAAAAGCTACTAACTCTCTTTGAAACAATGAGCCAAAATAATTATTTCTGCCTTGAAATTAGTTTCGTAAAGCATTTAGTCACATTGATGAGAAAAACTATGCAACATGTCATTTCTGTTTGACAGCTCATTGTTCGTGACTCTGACATTATAAAGAGACTTCTTGTTTGGATCTTCATGGTTTTCATAATATAAATAGTTTGTTCTGTTTTTCTATCAATATATATGACTGCAGAAGATTTGTTCCCTTTTTAACTAAGCTAATAATATTTCAAAACTAAAAGAAACTTCAAAAGTAAAAAAAGTAAAATTTGGATTTATCACAGTTTTAAAGCATCTAGTAATTCAGTAATCTGTAAAGTAAAATGGTGGTAATGATATAAATACATTTCTGCTGGGTGGTGGTGGCGCATGCCTTTAATCCCAGCACTCAGGAGGCAGAGGCAGGTGAATCTCTGTGAATTCGAGGCCAGCCTGGTCTACAAGAGCTAGTTCCAGGACAGGAACCAAAAGCTACGGAGAAACCCTGTCTCGAAAAATCCAAAAAAAAAAAATAAAATAAAAATAAAAAAATAAAAAAAAATTCTATCTTATTCTATCTTAATGGTGCTTTAATACTCTATGTCAGGTGGTGTGGGAAGTCCTTCTACATATATATTGCTTTTATTGTTAGTAAAGAAGCTGTTTTTCAGCCAATGGCTTAACAGAATATAGCCGTGCTGGAAGAGGTATATATAGAGAGATTAGGTGGAGTCAGTGAGAAGTCATGTAGATACCTGCAGGAGACAAATACCTCTGCTAGAGCCAACGATAAACTTGCCAGTAAGCCACAGCCAAGTGGCAATACACAGATAAATAGAAATGGGTTTATTTAAGATAAGAGAGTTAGCCAGAAATAAGCTTAATCTATTTGCCAAAGAGTATTGCAATTAATACAGATTTCTGTGTGATTATTTCAGGAGTCTGATTGTCCGGGAAATGAACAAGTAGCCTCCCCCAACAATCAGGAACCATTTTTATATAGGTAAATGTCTTACAAATCTATAGAAGGAAACGTTTTCGACAAGGTTCCAGTCACAGCAGCAATGAGGCTCTATAGGGACTAGGAAAATGAAGCTTCGAATAGAGTACAATTGGATTTGTTTGTATTCTACAGAGAGAGAAAGAAGCTTTAAACAGGAGGCTGAGAACGAAAACTGGAAAGCAACGATGTGGGAGTCAACTAAACTCGACAGATAACAAAATGGCAGAGTTGAGCAATAGTTTAAGGTAATTAGAATTGATGTGATAAAGCCTTTTAGTTTGCTTCTTCAAAAATCATCAGCAGTTTATTGCTCTTGACAACAATTGGTATAAATCTGTTTTATGGGCATTGATGAAGAGGTTTGGTTTCAATCCCAAGTTTATGCCGTGTACTATAAAGTATTTTATAAACAGAAAAAATACTTTAGCAGAATGACTTTGAAAGTCCTTTTGTAAATTTGCAGAAGTCTCAGAAAAAAAGATATGACTGCACCCAGGCTGTAAGTGAGATTACAACCAATTTAAATCATCTCTTGACATCTGAGTTGATTTATAAGAACATCAGAGCCGGGTGGTGGTGGCGCACGCCTTTAATCCCAGCACTCGGGAGGCAGAGGCAGGCGGATCTCTGTGAGTTCGAGACCAGCCTGGTCTAGTTCCAGGACAGGCTCCAAAACCACAGAGAAACCCTGTCTCGAAAAACCAAAAAAAAAAAAAAAAAAAAAAAGAACATCAGAGTTGGCAGGCTCTACCATCTCTATATTAAATATATGTTGTCTCCACGTCAGAATGAGAATATTCACAATCAAAAATGTCACAATACACAATTAAAACAATTATATATAATCATCTTACAGATAAAGACCCATCAAATTGTTTAATTAACAAAACAGTGCATGATAGTTTCTAAAAGTACAATTTTGAAGGACATAAAACACTAACATGTAACTGTGTGTATAAGCTACCTACAGCAAAACTTGTTTCAACACACTAGTAACTGTATGGTAATGTTGCTAACTTGCTTTATGAAGTAATAAGCCAATGAGTAAATTTGATGGACTTTCAACAAAAAATAATTCCATCATTAAAAGTTGTTAAAAACTCTTCAATTATCATAGTAATTTTCAGAACTAATTTTTTAGTTTAAGTTATTTTGTAGATCTCAAGTCATTTTTTTTTACATATAGTCCTTGAAATTGAAGAAGGGGAAAGATCCTCCATGCTCATGAATCAATAAGATTAACAGAAAAAATGGTCATCCTTCCAATAGCTACCTACAGATTCAGTGCAATACCCATCAAAATTCCAGGCTGATTCTTTACAAACCTTAAAAGGACAGTTCTAAGTTTCAGTTATACCATTCTTGAGCATATAGCCAAAGGATGATCAACCCTACCATTAGGACTCTCACTTAACCATGTAAATTGAGACTTTATTAACAAAAGTGAGGCCTAAAATCTGTCCTGCCTGGAAAATATGCTAAGGTAATAATGTCACAGAACTTATGGGAGTAATCAAACAATAATTAATTTAACTCAAGGCACACTCCACAAGTAGAAAACCAATACCCGATATTGCTTGGGTAACCAAAGCCCAAAGGCTAGATATCCCAGAGACCTGGGGCAAAACCAAATTGATCTCAAGAAATCTATAAAATGATTCTTGATGATATCCTGCTATACTCATAGATCAGTGCCTTATTCAGTTATCAACTGAGAGACTTTCTCTGTCATCACATGGCAACAGGTGCATAGGTACCACACATATAGCCAGCCATTATTTAGACAGAGTCTAAACTGGAGATCTCCATCGAATCCTTCCAGCAGAGCTCAGGGAATCCCATGGAAAATGGGGTGGAAAGATTGCAATAGGCAAAAGGGATGGAGGACAGTGGGAGAACATGGCCCACTGAATCAACTAAGCATGGCACATATGAGCTCACAGAGATTAAAGCAGAATGCGCAGGACCTAGATATATATCAGGTTCTTTGTGTATATATTATAGTTATTAGCATAGCATTTTGTGAGACTACTGACTGTGAGAATGAGTGGGTCTCTGATTTGCCTGCTCTTGGGACTCTTTCTCTTGTTGGCTTGCCATGTCAAACTTAAATATGATAGTTTTTTGCTTCATTTTATTATATTTTATTTTGTCATCATATGAGAAAACAATCTATTTTCAATTGAAAATGTAGTCTTTGGTAAATTTACACATGCATATAATGTATTTAGATCATATGTCCCCAAAATGCCCCTCTACCTCCTCCCCAAACCTATTTTTGTCTCCTTATCTACATGAAATTTTAAAAATGAACACAAAAAGAAAATAGATACAGTGATGACATCCCAAGCTATTTTTAATATTGTATTGTATGAAAATAATACTAACTTTATAATATAAGAAAAGGAAATTCTCCTTTTTGAAAACGGTTACATATATGAGATAACCATCCAAAAAAGGGAAGCAAAAAAAAAAAAGCACCTGCCAGCATCTTTAAAAGAGACATCCTCATGATCTTTGCTAATAAAATTAGAATAAATGGTACAGACTGTGAAGATGTAAAGGTCACAGAGAAAAATGAGGTCAAAGAAATGAGATTAGTAGCCATCACAATGGAAAGGAGATTTGGACCTGTCTAGACATTTCTTGTCTAATTTGTATCATTTGTAAGACTAAATTTTAAAATAAAAGTAAAATAAAGATATGCTATGAACTATCTGGTCCATTCTTTTTATCTGTTGCTCACTGAATTTTCTTCTTCTCTGAAAAAATTTATTTCCATGCAAATACATTGATACATGTTTGAAAATTTAACGATGCACTGATATAAATACTAAACCAAATGGGAAGTATGACCAAAGATAGTGGATATGGTGGTCCAAAAAAAAAAAGTTCATTAACATTAGCTACAGCCTTCAATTTTATCATTGCTTTAAAAACTGGTGTTAGAAAAGGTATAATCAAGGACTAAGCTCATTATTTCACATTATCATATCTTTAAAAACTCCATTATCTGGGTTTACAAGGTAGTTCAGTGTAGCAAATCCCTTGACATACAAATTGGAGGACCAGAGTTTGATCCCCAAGATCATAATCCACTCCTGCAGACAGTTGCACATGGGCTCCCACACAAACACATACACACATATACATGCATAAATACATAAATGTGAAAATTTAATCTATATATATATATATATATGCCCACTGACCATTAATTGTGATGCTTTTACAGATACACTAAGTAAATTAAAGTCAATAAAATATACAAAGTTCAAAGATGCAACCAAAATATTGTCAATATTTTATATGCCATCTCACAAATTAAATTTTGAGTCCAGATTGTAGAAGTGCTTAGTAATTCCAAAAGACTTGTTCATATAAAAATGTGGCATCTTTATATACATTTAATAGCTTTTACTATCGTCAATGAATGTATTCAACATAAAATCCCATTTACTTTAAAGTTGCAGTAAAACTTTACCTTTTAGTCAAGAGAATTCACAGTTTGATACTTTTTCTAAAAAATTCAAAGGTGCCTACTCAGGTCCTCAGATGAAGTTTCAAGTGGTATCTTATCCAAAGAGCATGTTGGATATTAAAGATATTCTACCATCATGCTATCTCTAGAGATGACAAAACAGTGTTCACTTGATTTCACAGCTGTTATCATGAAGCTGGAAATATAAAATTTAAATCATGATCCAAATAGATGAGAGGGAAAACTGGTTTATACTTAATCCATATGAAGTTATTTTGAAAAATTTAGAAGACTTAAACACACCTCAGTCCTGGTGCTCATTTGATATTGGCATTTCATTTGATACTGGCATTCCTGTGTGGCAGATGGTGACCTTACCCCTCTGCTTCTGCTAAGATCTTGATTAAGGCTAAACAAGTGTGAATAGTGCTAATTTCTTACAGGAGGCAGATATGAATAAACCTCTCAAATGAGTGTAAGTGCCCTGAGTTACCAGATGGTCAAAGTCCACATTGCCAATAGAATAGCCTGAAAAGTACCTAACATGCTTAAATCCTGCCTCAAATTCCATTCCTCATCATGGCTACCAGTCTAACAACAGCTAAAGAAGAAACAAGATTGTAATGAAAGAAAAACATAACTTAATGAATTGTTCAATGACCTAAGCTTTACAAACATGAATAATTTCTAAAATAATAAAACATTTATTTTTCAAACTTTTCCAAAATTTTTGTGATAAATTTTAACTTTTCTCCCCCAATATCACTCTTCTCCCCTACATACAACCCAAATTAGGATCAGGCTTTCTTTTCCTCTGGGCACACCACCTAAACTACTCCTCTGTTTGTATTCCTCACACTTGAAATCTGGTTTAAATTTAAATATTATATGCATTTCATTTTTTTCAGAAAAAAATATAGACTTGTGCAACTGTGATTTTAAATTAATTCTAATGTCTTTTAAATATATACATAGCAATAACTATGAAGAACCTTATAAGTACTTTAGGCTATAGTTATCTTTAATTCCAGACAATGACCTTTAAATGAGTTCACATTTTTGTGACAAATTATTGTTTGATATTTTAATATCGTATGTTCTTTTACATTGACCATATTACTTGTGTGCTATTCTAAGTAGTAATGACCATAGCTTCCTAGAATCCTGCAAAGAAAAATCATTCATAAAGTTTTCCTAATGGTGCTTAGTTTAAATGTAGCATTAATACAAGGTGACCAGAGAAAATGAGCAGATATTTCAACATATGAGAGAGAATACCATTTTCCAGGTTATCAAAATGAAATTCTTCAATTAGTAAACATCTCCACTAGAAAAGTTTATTAGCAAGTATTCTATAATTACCATTATTTTTTCTTAACCATTATATAATTACCAAAAAAGGCGACATAATTCAGTAAAGTTTCAAGCTCTTTATGTTTGTGGTTTCCCAGAAAGCCAATAAAATAAGCACTGTAATCATTTTACTTTGTAGATTAAAAGTTAAGAGCACACAGTATCCAGTCTCCTGGGTCCTGGGGTCTTTCCTTCAATTGCCAGAATATGCTGTCTATTAACTTGTTTGAAAGCAGTGGTCAACAGAAAAGGATCCTTGCAGTTAACTCCCTAAAAACTGGATCATTCTCCTAAGAATAGTTTTATTTTTCTACTTTGTATTTACCCCAAATAAACAACAATAAAACTAAAAATAATAGATTTATGAGGAAGGATTCAAAAACTTCTGAAATAAATATTTTTATGGAGGGTGGACTAAGACAACACCATAACACAAACTACCAATTCTCCAAAAGTTCAATTTTCTGCATGAACGAACATGCAGTTGATTGAACCCATTAGCAGTTACATTCAAAGTTAATTGAATGGTGTTCTTTGGTTTGGTTTTGTAATCACAAAAAGGAAAAGATAGCATAACCATGTTAAATTTCTTCCAATATTTTACAAGAACAAAAAATCCAAAATTGAAACAAAGTAAGTTGTACGTTTTTAATGTGCATATATATACATACAAACACACACACATATATATAAATATATTTACCTCCTTTATGCCAACCAAGTACTGTGATATGTACATGATTCTTTCTGATGTATTTATTAGACATCTAAAAGTTTATATCATTTATATGCAATTTTAGTATACAACTACCCATCTGTACTCATTGTGTGCAAATTGTAAGAGCCTAGTTCATTCGACTAGGTGGTTTGTGTGTAGTGTTCAGAATCAGAACCAAGGCCTTGTATATGCTAGGCAAGCTCTAAACCACTAACCCACATTTTCAGCACGCATTGAACAGTCAATAATTTTCATTCAATATCATATACTATACTGAATTTCATAGGCTCTGTCTATTTCGTATTTGAATTCCAGCACTATACACATTTTGCATCATTAATATATTTCATAAGCTGTCAAAAAGTGCTACTAACTATCGTGAGGTGGAGGAAGTCTTTTCCTCCCTTTCTTATGACAGGCCAGACACTGGGCAATATATACTTATCTCTTCAAAAGTATAGCACAACACTTAAAAAAAAAATCCAAAACCTACAAAAGTATTTGAATTAGAAAAATGTTAAAGTTGTAAAAACTATACACTTCTTAAATCAAATCCAAACTTCAAACTTAAGCTTAGAATCCATCATATTTTTTAGCCTAATCTTCTTAACTACATTCTCTGGAAGACACTTCATACACAATATTAATATATTGTTAATATTTGTTCTTTCCTTCATTCTCATGGACTCAGAAAAGTGCATAATGGGTAGTGTGAAGAATATAAATTCTGTAATGAGTTTGCTTACCAGGTTGACTTTGCTAAATTCACTAAAGGGCGATAGAATTCCAGTCAGTGAAGGAAAGCATCAGCTCTCCAGGGTACATTACCCTCTTCCAAACCCATGTCTGCTCCTAACACATATTATTAACCTCTAGACATGTTATCAGTCATCGGGGCAGGGGGAATGGAGAGAGAGAGAGAGAGAGAGAGAGAGAGAGAGAGAGAGAGAGAGAGAGAGAGAGCGAGAGCGAGAGAGAGAGAGAGTCAGGCACACAGACAGGAATGCTGTTCAAGAATTCATTTTCTAAGGCCTCAGGGGAAGTCTCTTATAATTGATCAACACAAGAGTCACACCTTCTGGTTATCTAGGAAGCACAAATGATCCATGTAATGAAGCACTCAAGTGTTTGCTTTCATGAGACTGCAGGAAGAAGAAAAATCTGTCACCTGTGTGTGTGAAAGGGGAACTACTGATGCAAAGTTGTAAACACCAGATTGTCACCAAGTTAGAATATACATATGAGAGGATGCTGGTTGAGGAAGGGCATGTTATTGAAAATTTTGTGGCTCGTTCAGTGGAAAGACAGAATGAAGAAAGGCCATCATTCTACTCTTCTCTTGTAGAGTCTGAGTTTATTTCACCGACTTCAGTATGAAAATGGCCCATGCTTTAGTTTAGTGAGACTATTACGTAAAGAGTAAGAGACTTAAAATATTACCATCATGAAAAATAACATTTTATGGTATTATTATAAATTACTAGAAAACTCTAAGGTGAAAGTATAAAATATAAAAAAAAACAAGACAGTGTTCTTCATAATAGATGTAATATTTTAACTCCATTCAATGTTTTTAAGGAAATTTATGACATTAAAAGCAAATAATAGCCGGGCGGTGGTGGCGCACGCCTTTAATCCCAGAACTCGGGAGGTAGAGACAGGCGCATCTCTGTGAGTTCAAGGCCAGCCTGGTCTACAAGAGCTAGTTCCAGGACAGGAACCAAAAGCTACAGAGAAACCCTGTCTCGAAAAAATAAAAAAATAAAATAAAATAAAAACGAAATAATAACACTATTAAGAAAGAAATAGGTGTTAGAACTCATTCTCAGATTCTGATTATCTCTGCCATCCTGAGACAAGCACATTCATTAATACTGTCTGTCACTTAAGAAATGAAGTTCTGCTTCTGAAGTCTTCAGTCAGTTGATTAGGGCATTTTAAGATCTGTACCATATGTATTTTAAGCATTGTTCTGCCTAAATTTGATTATTTTAAGTGGCAAAACTAACAGTAACATCATCCCAGAAGAGACAGTCTTGCTGTTCTGCTTTTTTCTTGCCTCACACCACCACCCTGGTCTTCGGAAGCACTGACACAGTAAGTGTCAGGGATGTATGTCATGTCAGAGAGGGGAACCATGGACTTGACAATTAGCCATAGAATAGGGAGAACGTGCACTGCCAAGTAATTAAGCATAATTTGTATTTTAATTTGTAATATGTAAAACAAAGCAAGATTCGAATAGGTAGCATTTGCTACTCCTGTGTGCGTGCATGTGCATGTGTGTGCTTTTCTGCCTGTGATCTATCACCAGATCACTTCCTTAAAGCCCATGACTATTTTCTTTGTGACACAGGAGATTAGTTAAATGTGTTATAAGCCCCAGAGTATTTAGTATGTTAAAAATGTGAGCAAAAGTGGATACAAAACTAACAAGTAATGGCATCAGTTGATTGATATTTAGTTCCAGAACAGAAATAATACAAGTTATCTCAATACTGGGTACTGATCAAAATCAGTCAGTAGAAATCCTTGGTTCTCGAGTATGTTGTTTTGTAGGTAGATATCAGAACAATAAAGCAGAAGGTACAAGCATGAGAATTTCAGTCAAACAGAATATTTTTGCATGGTCATTATTTAGGTGGTTCAAACAAACAATAGCACAACCTTAAAGTTCTTAAAAGGAAAATGAGTTAATGGACCCTGACAGGTGAAATAAATTGATTAATTTACATTTCTGAAAAAGAGGGTCAGAGTCTGAATTAAACACACAGAACTTTAGGAAAACTGGTATCGAGTTTTTTTATTTTGTGCATGCTTCCTTATACACATTTTTTAAAAACTCAGGAAATGAAAGAATTTCTGTGAAATGAGCTGACTCAACACTAGGAGATAAGCTCGATTAGAAACAGTCTGGATTCTAGTTATCAAGATGCCTTTCCTTCTCTTCTCTCATCTATTCTAAAGTTTCTATTAAAGTAAAAAATCGAAAATGAATACAATCTTTGCTCTCCAAATCTGAATATATAACATTTCTCATTTTGAAATGAGTATAAGTCTTTAAAATTAGCAATCAAAGAACTTTGAAAGCGGACAGTGAAACAAACTGCATAATGATTTTAAATCGCTGGAAGGAATCACTGCCAATCAGCTAATTGTAATTATGCATTGTGCAGGCTCAAAAAGAACCTGAAATGGAAATTGTTTCTTATTCAAACACGTAAAAATAAATTTTGGTTTGTACAAACTTCATGAATTTTGAGTAGTCCTTGGGCTGCTTATTACCACTCTCAAGACAGAAACTACTGATTTTTAAAAGAAAATTGTGACACATTTCTGTTTCTATAAATATATTTTAGATTATTTCTTTTAAATGCATATATACGGAGTAAGAAAGCCATAATGTATCACATTGGATTCCCCCACTGAATAGTGTAGTCAAAATAAATAACCCTGGGCATTTTGAAAAATGCCAGAACAAAAGGTAATCTTCAATATCACCATTTCTAAATAGTATTATATCTCTAAGGAAAAATAAATTCAAATAAAAGAAAGAATACATTTCCAAAGTAATCTTCAGGATTGAAATTTCCATAAGGAAAATATCCCCAAAAGAGAAGCTTGAAAGAAATCCAAATACCTACACACAAAACAGCATCAGAAGGAAAAAAAAAGATAATCATCCAGGAGGAGTCATTTTGTTTAAAAAGATGATGGCTTTATGATAAACAAATGCTGTAGCTAAATAATCTAAGCTAAAAAGCAACAAAATGCTTAGCAACACAAATCCAACAATGGCATCCTTGTGATAAAACAGTCTATCAACTGTGGTGTGATAGGCAGGAAGAATTCCCTACTGAAGAAAACACCCTGGACATAATAGCCTACATGGGATGCAGAGTCCATACTGTGCACATGTTGGCCTCTTTCCCTCCCATTCAAGGGGGAACTGAGTCACTGCTATTAATGAGATAGGCATGCAAAAGGTAAGATTTCTCCCAGATATTGGTAATTAATAGAATACTGATCCTTTGCATAGATGCAAAACAAGGTTTTCAGATGTATAAGCCTTCCATTTAAAGAATTTGTAATTTAAGTATTTTAACAGAATATAGCACATGTATGCACATGTATATACTTTCTAAGTAATTACTTGATGGAGGAAGGTCATTTGTCAATAAACAAACTGCCTTGGCCCATTTGATAGGCCATCCCTTAGGTGGGTGGAGTAGACAGAATAGAATGCTGGGAGGAAGAGGATGTGAGCTCAGATGCAGGGCAGCTCCTCTCAGAGCCAGAAGCAATGAAGCAAGCCGCCAGGTCAGACATGCTGAATCTTTCCTGGTAAGACTGATGCTACACAGATCATTGGAGATGGGTTGATCGGGATATGAGAATTAGCCAGTAAGGGCTAGAGTTAATGGGCCAAGCAGTGTTTAAAAGAATACAGTTTCCGTGTAATTATTTCTGGTGTAAAGCTAGCCATGCAGGAGCCGGGCAGGACGAAAAGCAGGCCCGCAGCTCCCTACTACAGATGGCGCCCAGACATGGGGCACTGAATCTACAGAAAGCTTGAGAAAGCTTGGGAAAGAATGGAGTAAAGCATGTTTTCTTGGTAGCAACAATTTCTCGGGTCTGCTCTCCTTGCTAGAGGCAAGCAATCGCTCTCATCTAAGAGAGGCTTCCTGACTCAGCTTTAGCTGCAAAAACTTGCAGCTCTCTTAAGAGGTCCTGCCACAAAACACTTAAATGGTATTGATAAAAGCTGAACGCATGCTTTTCAGTTTTCAGCCGTAGCAGGAAAAAATGCGCTGTTTAAAAATGCCGTCTTTCTGGGTCGTCCTGCCAGGGCAAACTCTGACTGTTTGAGGCAGGAGGTCAGCTACAGAGAGAGCATTTGAGTGTTGTAGCTTGTTTGCTGGCAAGGACCTTGAAATGCCACAGAGTTGTGGTGATAAACATGGCTACAGCTGGTATCTCCACCGTGAGGCTGGAAAGCTAAGGAATGTGCTGGATCCAGCCTTCAAAGCCACGGCTTTCATCCTACTGATATTGCTTGGTAAATTAAAGACTCATGTGGTCAGAAAAAGAGAGATATACAGTAAAGAGAGATTCAAAGACAAAGAAAACTTTAAATGATTTACAGTGTGTTTAAAAATATATGCAGGCTGAAAGTTAAAGTTCTTAAAAGTTAAAAAACAAAAGTAAGGAAGTAGTTGGGTGTGGTAATACACACCTTTAATCCCAACACTTTGGAGGCAGAGAGAAATTGACCTCTGTGACTTCAAGGTGTGGTAGCACAGGCCTTTAATCCCAATGCCTGGGAGGCAGAAACAGATGGATCTCTGAGAGTTCAAGGACAGCCTGGTCTAAAGAGTTATTCCAGGAGGAAGATATACAGAAAATATAAAATAAAAGTAAAGGTAAACGAAATAGAGGTTAAAATAAAGCCGCACAAAGATGGAAAATACAATGAGAATCTTGATACTGTATGCTATTATGCTCTCTTTGAATTGTTTTAATGCTGAGGAAGGAGCAACAGCTGCTAAAAGATATTTGTTTATAAATGCTCCTGAACTAATCCAACATAGATATTTTGAAAATACCTTGACTTCAGAATTCGGATATAAGGATATGATACTTTGGAAAAGAGATTCTTCTTTTGTTTTCACAGAGAATGAGACTCTATGGATTGCTTCTTCGATCCCAATATGGTATGATAGACCACGCCCTCCTGAAGGGTTGCTGTGAACACCCTTAAAAAATTGCTTCGCTCAACTGCCAACTGAGATGAACCTAGCAGACAGGTTATCCCATAAAAGACCCAAATAACAGCGCCCTCATTCAGCAGGAAGCAGTTTGGAGAGAAAAAACTGCACCCATGTTCTCATATATTATTTATAAATGTTCTTTTACATTTAAAGGGGGAGATGATATAGATATGAATAATTTGAATTGATATGAATCTTGGTTTACTGATATTAATTTAAGGTCAATTTTATTATATGTATATGTATTTCTGATATTGATTAAGGTATTGTGATTGTGTAGTTCACTTAAAAATGTAATGTATATAGGTTGTTAATGGATAATTATCAATAATAGTCAAGCTTGTAGTCATGTTAGTTAGATTTTCTAGATATACATAGATATATTTTAGATAGGCATTCTTCATATCTTTCAAAGATTATAGAATATGGTATTTTAAATGTTTTAATAACTTAGGACTTTTCATGACAATGAGACACGTCTGCTCCTGGCAGCACCAATCTACTTCAAGAAAAAGATGGGCATCGAAGAGGATTCCTATGGAGTTTGATAGCTATTTGGGCAAGAAACTGCTCTTGCCTGGACTATTGTATAAACTGGACACAGAGAACCCACAGAGAGAGGACTGCTGAACTTGCCTAAAGTTGAGATAATCTTTTGGGGTTCCTGATACATAAAGGAGTCTGCGAGACATTCTGCAGGACACAGCAGATAGTGACTGAACTGCCTTTGAAATTTCCTGCTTGAGGAACTTTGGGTGACTGTCCAGGCAGCGAGATGTCTCTGTGAGTTCTAGAGTTTTGTAAGTTGCTTATTTCTTGTTTGCTTAGGTAACATTGTATCTTTCTGGAGTCTTTGATGGAGTTGAAGAATAGTTAGTTATAGTTATAGTTTTCCTTTGTTATAAAAAGATAAAGTAGATGTAAATATTGTAACTGTAATTTTTACTTGATAACTGTTTTGTTATATGTAATTTTGCTATGTTAAAGTGAATGCCTTTCCTTTTTGTTTAAACAAAAAAAGGGGAAATGATGGAGGAAGGTCATTTGTCAATAAACAAACTGCCTTGGCCCATTTGATAGGCCATCCCTTAGGTGGGTGGAGTAGACAGAATAGAATGCTGGGAGGAAGAGGAAGTGAGTTCAGATGCAAGGCAGCTCCTCTCAGAGCCAGAAGCGATGAAGCAAGCCGCCAGGTCAGACATGCTGAATCTTTCCTGGTAAGACTGATGCTACACAGATCATTAGAGATGGGTTGATCGGGATATGAGAATTAGCCAGTAAGGGCTAGAGCTAATGGGCCAAGCAGTGTTTAAAAGAATACAGTTTGTGCCGGGCGGTGGTGGCGCACGCCTTTAATCCCAGCACTCGGGAGGCAGAGGCAGGCGGATCCCTGGGAGTTCGAGGCCAGCCTGGTCTCCAAGAGCTAGTTCCGGGACGGGCACCAAAGCTACAGAGAAACCCCGTCTCGAAAAACCAAAAAAAACAAACAAACAAAAAAAAAAGAATACAGTTTGTGTGTCGTTATTTTGGGGCATAAGCTAGCCAGGCGACCATGAGCTGGGGCGGCAGGAACACAGCCCACAGCTCCTACTACAATTACTACAAAGCATAAAATTGTGAATATATTAATACATTCTAATCAAATCAACTCAGTTTTGGTTACCTTCTATTAATATCTTCAAATTCATTCTTACTTCTAGTATTTACCTATATGATATGCCCATAACTTAATTTCTAAATTGCTAAATAACAGAAACCAAAATTATTAACTTAACTCAAAGACATACTTCAAGAAGGTTACTCTAAAGTTATGAATAACGATCAGGCTATTACAAGCCGAGAAACATCAGATGACACACATTGAATTATTAACTCAATATCATCTCCTTAACATTGGCATTAATTTTCAGAAGAGGCAAGCAACTGAATAAATTTATGAAGTGTTAAAATTAAGCTGTATAGAAAAACTATGGAAGGCTTAAGAACTGATCAAAATCACCTAGCAACATGATCACAAAGAATCGAGATCTAAACTCCGTTGAAAGATTTTAAGTTTAGGAGTTGTCCCAATGCATATAAAAACTGAAATATTAAAAAGACAACAAGAAAATACAGGACTGATAAATCCACAACTATTATTGTATATAGTGCCATGAAAAGAATGGTGAGGTAAAGTTCATATTTGCTTTACTAAATCACTTTAAAACTTTCCCCAAATATATACTGCTATTTATACCTCTGTGGTATCTGTCCACTATGCACTTTCATGTGCAAAAAACATAATGACAAAGAGGAACACTTGCTACTCGATTGGAAAATGCTAAGAATCTTTTGTAAGTTGTTTTCTTCATACTTCCCTTATACAGCTTAATACTCATGTGTGGGAGGACAGTGACAGGCTATTTCCTGTTTCTCAGAAACTGGTGAGTAAGCTTACAGACTGGGGCAAAGGCTCACTAAATCTGAAGAAAATGATCCTCCAATAAGCACTGAAGTCACTGTTCCAAGACAACATCACCTACCTGTCCCCCATCTCCAGGATATAAAAGCCTCAAACGAGCAGTGCTTCCCTTTGTGTTACAGATGTTTTGAAAATGACTGACCCCTAAAAGCTGGAGGCTTCACCAACAAGGCAAAATTGTCATTTATTCCCCTTTTAAAGATTACATAATGACAGCTTCTCTGTTTGTCCCTTTAAATTATGGTTCCTATTAAGAGATTAAGAAAAAGGATACAATAAAGCAGTTTTCATTCCCATCCCAGGTCAGAAGCAGGGACAAAAGGTTACTGGATTGGTTAAGAGAAGGGGACCTTTTTTAAGCCCTTCTGATAAAGTGAAATACAATCAGGTCTCTTCTATCAAGTGGCTAAGTGGGAAGGTGCCTCAGCGCCATCGGTGAATGTGAATGTGTCCCCATGCTGGCCATACCAAGGGCAGCAGAAATCTAATCATTGGTGGTAGAAATGATGACAGCACTAGTTAGGGGAGGAAAGAATGCTTCTTCCTCTGGCATTGGTTCCTCTTTGCCCCAGAACAACCATTTGCAGAGGGTTGGGTGGTGGGGGTGGGAGTGAGGGGTAGGGAAGAGGACTGTCCAGGTGTACATTACATGCAGAATACAAGTGTCACTCCAAGAATACATTCCTCACTCTGGTCTGGACAGAATTAAATTAAAGTCAGGTTACAAAACTGGTCCACCTCTTTAGAATTCAAACAACTATAAAATAATGTTTTTTTTTCAAGGTGTCTTAACAAACACTTAAGACAGTGTGGTTAGCATATTCATTGTTTAAAAAGCCCACTAAGCATTTTGTATATCAATACCAACTAAATTTGTAGTTAAAAAAACTTTCCCTTGCAAATCTTTAGTTCACTGTTGATGTTAAAAATTTAATCATCTAAAATATTATTTAATAATCACATTCACATTCAAATTTTAAATTTGTGTGTATACATGTACACATACTTGGATACGTGTGTGCACGTAGTGTGTGTGTGTGTGTGTGTGTGTGTGTGTGTGTGTGTGTGGTCAGAGGACCCCTCAACTGTGTGGGATTTCTTGTCAAGTGGTAAAGCCTGGTGACAGTGTCTTCACTCACTAAGCCCAACAATATAGTTTTTCATAAGCAGTAACTAAAATCCTATTTGAAAATTCTGTTAACCTACAGTCCCTTGGAACATATCCTCTAGAAAAAAGAAGAGAAGGGAAAGAAAACTTTAAATATGTATTTTTATTAGTATGGATCTTAATTTTTGTTATTTTTTGTTTTTGTTAATTCATACAGGGTCTCTCTGTGTAGTAGACTGTGTCTTGAACTAAAGACTATGAGTAATGTAGTTCCTTATCTTGCATGTCAGTAATTTTTTCTCCCTTTTTTAAAAATCTGCATGATCTTTCAATAACATTAAAACAATAAGTCACATTTCATAGAATTCAATAGTTTAGACAGTCATTCAGATAAATAAATCTGAAAACATAAAATTCTCAAAACCTTGAACAAACCCCCTCGTTTTCTCAATTATGAAGTTGTAGTCAGGGGATCAAGCAGTTGCGGGATTGTCCCAGAACACAGTAAGAATTATCCCTTTAGATTTCTGAAAGACATACACTCAAGCTCTGGTGACCACTGTCCTGCTGAAAACGAAGTAGTCACTCTCCCCCAATCTAACTCCCAGCTCTATACGAATCTGTATTCACTCTCCCCTAATGAAATAAGTCCAAGTGATTTGTGATGGAAGTGAAGGGTAGGAAGATAGAGCTTGTATGAAGGAGTGTGGAACATCATAACACATGGTAGTAAGTTCTATGCCCCAGTCAAATTTAGAAAAGTATATTAACTAATTTTGTGATTTGATGCTCGTCATAGTGCAAGGAAAGGTTCTAAGGTTTTACCTTCAAAATATGATTACCTTACCCACATATAGTTCAATTATACAAAGTTCCAGAAAGGCAAGTTGGAGCAAGTAAAACATATGTATCTTATCCAGTGCCCAGGGCAAGGCTTTTAAACTTACTTCAAACCAAAACTACAAGTATTTATCATCTGAACTTTTCAAGTCATTCCCAAAACAGCATTTTCAACTTTTTAAATCAAAATGAAATCATTCCAGCATTTCCTTCAACTTTTTAATGTAATTCCCCTGGCTAGTAGCTAAAACTTTGAATGCATTCAAAAGTGAAGAGACATTCAAGATAATTAGGTTAAGGAGATGCCAAGAAAATATTCAGGAATTTATAACTAATAAAATTCAGAGTGTTAACATATCCTGAGTGGTGCCTTCCTAGGGTCTTACCTACTTTGCTCCTCACTCTAACAAGTAAGAAGAGCATTGAATAGGAGATAGAACCCCACATTTATTATGTGAAAAATTATTAACTTTCCCTATTCTACATTTGAATCATTGTACATTTTCACCAACTAAATAGAGGCACTGAAATCCTTGTCTCAGAGCCAAATCTTGAAAGCTTTTATCTTGTAAAAAAATCTGTCTATGAAGCATGGTCCATAATTGGCCTATCAATGTTACTTTAGCACCTGGCAGTTTTACAAACTTGACTAAAAATATATGTTTAAAGCCCACTACTCTATAATTAAATGAAATTTGGCTTTATTCAAAACTGCAAATGAATTCTTGGCTTTTTCTCTAATTCACATTTCAATTATTTATATGCATTTCCCACTCAAATGGCTTCTTCTGTACAGAAACAATGCAGTTTTTAAATACCCTATTTAAAAAAATTTACAAAGAAAATGGTTTCAAACTATACTATAAAGTTATATTTCTAGAGCTAGAAAAGGTTATAAAATGTCTATTGTTATGAAACACTTCAGACAAAGAACTTGGAGAATTCAAGCTGGAACTGACAAGGAAGGCTCTTCCATGAAGACGAATTCTCACAGCACTGCAATAAGCTATGCAAATAGACAAGGGAGTGGAGCAACAATAGTCTTAGCCAGTTATAATGTCCACAAACTTCAAGAATGACATGAATGGCAAGGTGTCCAAAAGGTGCAGTAGTAGCACATATCCTGGGGGTAACCCACAGCTGTCTAATAGGATGGCAGTCATGTTCAATAAGAGAGAACTCATGCCAAGTACTATAAAGCTAAGACCTTAGAAGAGAACCCTTTTTCAAAACTGAAATAACTTCTAAATGTATTATATATACCTTTACAACCACATAGAAGTGTACTTCACATTTCTCATCAATGAATTTTTTTTTAAAAAAAAAGAAGACAGAGATTATTACAGAAAGTCATACCTAGTTGAAACACAAAGAACAAGTGAGTATCGGGTGCCCAGGCCCAGTAGATAGAACACAACCCCCACACCTGAAGCTCACAGAGCATCATGGAGAGAAGCAGGGAGAGTATAAGATCCAGATGACAGGACGTCTATTGTGATATAGTGTCATCTATAAGATAAGGTAGCCATACTATAACATCTCAAAAACATGGTGACGTAGACAAGTCCTGAAAAATGGTAACACAAATATGCCAGCCATTGTGAAAAAGAGAAATCTCACAATGTCCCATTTCTAAATGAAGAACTATAGGCAACTAATGAGAAAGGGTAAATCAGTCTTCTCCAGGAATAATCTCCCCTGCCCTGAGAGATAATCTAAAACCAAGAGGTAAGCCCTGAACACACACACACACACACACACACACAAATTAACTCAGCATATTGTTCTTTGTGTGTGTGTACTAGTCTTCATAGAGGAGGCTTTCTGGTCATTTCTAAACTGATTCCTCTAGTAATCATTAGAGAATAAGAGGCCAAGGATTTGAGAAAGAGTTGGTGGGTGTGGCTTGAGGGGAACTGGAGGTAGAAGAGAGAAAATTATATAACAGCAGCACTCATATATGAAATTGGAAAAAATAAATTTATCATATGTTTTGTGACATGCAACTTACTAAACAAATGAGAAAATAGATGTTATACTTCCTTGTGTCGTGTGATATAAGTATTGCCAGGTAGATAGTCAAATATCAAAAGAAAATCTTTTTTTTATTTGAAACCAATAAATGAATACTTCAAAACTCATCCATCTTTTGAGAATCAACTAAATTGCTTCTAATTTCCTATTTTATAGATAACCACAAACATGTCTAGATTTCTACCTTCATCCCCTACAAGAATTCCCTGATAAAATTCCTAAAATTAGAATTAACTTTTTTAAAAAAATTACAACAGAGCTTTTAAGTAGAAAGTTCTGGTGTCAGTGCAATTTCCACTGAACAAAGATTAAGATTTTGAAAAAGTTTCTTATGTCCTAGAAAAACCATGAATGAAAGAAAACAAATGTCATGTCACAAGCTAGAGGACTGAATCAGCTTTTCAATGAGTGCCAGATTTGCAGCTAACATCTCAAAGACATGAAGAACCTACTTTCCTGGCCCTAAGTGTATGAGTATCACAAGCTGCAACACTCAAATAATCTACTCACTGTTGTTCTGCTTTCAGGCTCTTCCATGCATTGAAGTACTACTGGTAGTAGTATTTTACATAAATTAAGTGATAAACACCACAAATCACACATTGGCACCGATAATTTATATATTAAGTAAAAATAAGATAGAATCCATTAATGAAAATTGTATTAAAACTACATTCTTAAAGTATTGTGGGACAATGGTTTTGCAGCCTGTAAAGATTTGTCACTTTTATTGGTTTAATAAAGCACTGATTGGTCAGTAGTCAAGCAGGAAGTATAGGCGGGGCAACCAGAATAGGAGAATTCTGAGTAGAAGAAAGTCTCAGTCTGTAGTCATCACCCAGACACAGAGGAAACATGATGAGAATGCATCAATGATAAAAGGTACCAAGACACGTGGCTATCACAGACAAAAAAATATGGATTAATTTAAGATGTATGAGTTAGTTGATAAGTAGTCTAAGCTAATAGGCAAACCAGTTTATAATTAATGTAGGCTTCTGCGTGTTTCTTTGGAACTGAAAGGCTATAGGACTGGGTGGGACAGAAACAACTGTCAACATGAAAGTATATTGTACTTCTTTGAAGTAAAGAGAATTAATAACAAAACAGTTTAACTTTAGTGGTAGATGAATTTTAAGTTTCAAGGTAATGGCACCATATTCTAGAAAGAACCACTTTGACAAATTAAAAATACTGTTAATGACAACATGAAATATTTTAGAAACAACTGAGTATATGAGGATCAAAACAGCATAGAGTGTGAATGACCACAGCATTGACTGGAGGCCAAAATTTAAATAAACCAGTGTTTGATTTACTGACGTTCTTGTGTTTTTAGCTCATTTTGGAATATCACATTCATATTACCTCATGCTTTTTCCATAGTCATTCTCTAGTCAAAACAGCACGCAACCCTATATGACTTGAGCTAATTCAATCTTCTTCTCCAAATTAGGGATAATTTTATTTCTGAAAATGTTTCTAAATATTTGACATGACTGGCATTTTAATATCTGTGAATTTACTTAATTTAAATAACATGAGTGTCCTGCTTGATGTTCTCTAGACAGAGAGCAATTTTTAGCAGTCAGTTTTCAGGACAGTTTCTTCACAGTGATCCCTGAACCTCATACCCAAGACCCCACCTGGGAAAGTCATCAGAAATAGAGATCTCTGAATCCCACTATAGATCTACTAAGTCAGCTTCTCTAAATCTGGAGTCTAACAATACACTTTTATAATGAGTTCTCCAAGGAAAATCAAGATTGACTTGTTCTCAAATCAATGACCTACTTGGCCACACTGCATTTCCAGACTACCACAAGGAGTACATCGAAATAGTGGAGGAAGAATTTAGGAGCTCTGTTGTCAACTGGCTTATAAATTCTATTGATCTAATTCCCTGATAGATTCCATCTCGGCTAGGTGTAAATCCTTTCAAAAGCCTGTGTTATTCTACCTTGAAGACTTCACTGCAGTCTTTTTATAAGGAGATGTGGTAAAAATTTCAATGAAGTACAATGCAATGACCTACGACTACAGGCAAGGTTTGCAGCTGGTCCCCTAAATAGTCATTTTCTAAGAAGAAAAAATAAATACATTTAAAACAGATTTTAGAGTAAGGAAAAAAATCTTTGAGATCTTAAAAAATCCCTAATTTAGTAATATATTCTTATATTTTTTTCTGAAAGAAAAATATGTGGTGACTTTAAAAAATAAAGAGAACTTAAAGGTAAATTCAACATTCTCTGGGAAACATCCACTATTTGTTCAGCTTTGAAACATAGTTTCTTATGCCATCCATTCTCTAATCAGTCACCACTTTTAAAAGCAATTGGCTCCAATATCAGATAGCACACACTACTATATCAGAAAAAAATGTTTATTGGTGCATTGGGTTTAAGCAGTAGCTATGTTTGGCTCTATAATAACAATATATAACTGCTATACAGTTATATACTGACAAACTCAACAAACATGAACATATTAACTGTTATCATCTAAGTTGTTCCTCTGCTTTTCCTGAGCAAAGTTAAGCACAGATGGATTACATAAATTCCAAAGATGATTCTGGAGTTAAAAACCATGTAACTTAGTACTGAGATCAATATGAGACATCCTCTGAAGCAGTGTTCTGCTTTACGTGTTGTAAGAATAACTAATACTGTCAGGGGACATTGCAATCTAACATTCTGAGTCCATGGCTAAACTATTAAAAACCAGAAGTATGGGGACTTGAAATTTTTTTTTAAAAAGTATTATCCAAATGTTTTCTTCTTTTTTGGAACAATTTGACCCAAACTGTTAATCCCATAGCAAATCCAGATTCTAAATACTTAATGAGAACTGAGAAGAATAAAAATTATTTTCTTTGACTTTTTTTGGAACAAAAAGATACCTTTTAGTATGTATATGTCATCTGAGAAATGTTACCATATGGAACCATGTGATGGAACAATGAGATTAAGGCACAGTCCTGGAATGTGATTATCACATGATATCCAGGAGGGCCTAGTCTTCCCATATGAATAATTAAAAATGGAAAACGTGTGGGTCAGAAAATTGTATGAGAACTTGATTGGCTCTTACTGTTTGGGTTGCTTTTTAAAAAGTTTTAATTTGAGATGATCATAAAATTCTTTCACTTAAAGTATACAACTCACTATTTCATAATTTGTTCAGAATGGCAATCAACAATCAGTTTCAGAATGTTTTTACCATATTCCAAAAAGTCCATCTGTAATCACTCCCAATTGCACTCTGCCTTTTCCTGTTCTCACATATACCATTCTCTGTCATAGTAGACTCTTACCCATATTCTTACTGCATTTATTTGCTTATATTATACACTTCCTTGAAAATACTATAATTGCATAGATTTTGCTCACCATCACATTAATTGTCCTCCTTCTCTCTAACCACTCATATCTTTGGTGTTTGCCACTCTACGGTCTATTTAAATACGTAACAATTTTAGATTTCATATATGAGTAGGGTTATATGGCATATGTCTGTGCCTGGTTTATTTCACTTAACATAGAGCTCTTTAAGATCATCTATGATATTTGAAGATCCATGAGACAGGAAATGTGCTGCCATTCAGGACAAGTGCTAAAGAAGGTAAAAAATAAACAGAATTTCAGTCCTACAATCACAGGGAACAGTATATTAGTAGAAACTAGAATAAACAGGAAATGTTACTTCTCTTGGATCACTGAGACACAATATAGCCATGTCTAGATTTTGTGTTTATTTCCATAAGAACTATAGTTGGCTTGCATATACAGAACAGTAATATAACAAATTTGTATTATTTTAAGCCACTATGTTGGTAGTAATTTGTCACATCAGCAATATATATATATATGTATATATATATATATACATATATTATAAAAAACTGGGATCAATATTCTCAATATCTGTGTGGCTTTATTCATAGCAGCTGGGTACTGGGAAGCAAGTTCATTCTGTTTATCAAAAAATAAAAAAAAGCTATCATCTTATCTTTGTAGAACCTCGTCTTTTTATCTGATTCTCTCTGGTGATGTACAGAATTATGTCATATATATTAGGCACACACTGCTACAAACAGTTCTGTTGTTCTATGTCACCTTTAACAGCAATAATAGAATGAATGCCTACATAAATCTCATTATAAGGAGTCCAATTTTTTCCTAAGCCAAAATAGAAAAGACAGATGACTTCTCATCAAAGAAAAAGAAAATGACTTGTCCTGAGTGCCCTTCTGCTTTCCCTCAGGCACCTAAGGACAAAATTTGATGTTAGCAAGCCTGTGTGAAGTTCTTCAGGTATCTTCCAGAGAAAATTAAAAAAACTGCATAGTGAAAATTGACAATTCTCTAAATGCAGATAACCCCCTGCTGTGCAAAAATAAATGCAAATATCTCCAGGATGAAACTGCAAATATCCTCTCTATCTACAAAAAAATGAACCAACTTGCAATGTGATAATGTACTTACTGTATCATTCTTACTATATTAGGAAGTAAATTAAACTCCAAAGACTATTCTATCTTATTTACAACTTTTCCTGTCAGTGTTAAGAATGCATTCTGCTACGAATTAGATTATAAACTTGTATTATACACTATTGCAATAAGTTTATTTTAAGAACTACCTTTCTATTTTAAAAGGAGCAAGTTGCCAGTCAAGAAACATTTCCCACATAATTTCATTGGAGTGTTCTACTAGGCTTTTCTGCATGCTGCAGAAAATAAAGTTGAAACTCTGGAGCGGCAGTTCTGAACCTGTGGCTTGCGACCCCTTTGGAAGTTGAATGACACCTTCATAGAGGTCACCTGACACCATCCTGCATGTCAGATGTTTATATTTTGATTCATGACAGTAACAAAACTACAGTCATGGAGGAGCAACAAAAATAATTTGATGATAGCAGTCACCACAACATGAGGAACTGTATTAAAGGGTGGTAGCATTAGGAAGATTGAGAACCGCTGCTCTGGAGGGATGATCTTACTCTTCTCAATATTTGTGCAAGCATAAATGTGTCGAAATGGCCTCAGGGAAAATATAGTGCAAGAAAGCTTGAGGGACTTGAGGGACACAAAACTGGACAGAAGCCAGGAAACACATCACAGAAGAGGTAGCAGTCAACTGTGGCTCTGTGGTTGTCATGACACTTCTGGAAAATTGAAGACATAAGATGGGAGAAGCACAAAGACCAGTAGAGAAAGAATTTTCAAGATATACTATGTTTAAAAACAAAGAAACAGAGTATTTATGACCCACATCAAAGTGTCACAGATTAGATTAGAAGGTTGTACAAGGCTTTCATCAATGAGTCATGACAGTGGGAACTAGCTCTTTGGCCGCTTTGAATGATCCACCTATACCATCAAGAATCATTACTACTGTGTCCAAGCAAGATGCATTTCTTTCTTTAAAAAATAAAATAAGAGAGTGGAGGAAGGGTTAACCAAAATGAAATAAGCATAAAAAAGGATACATGAAAACCCATAATCTCACAAACCCATGTCAAAGATATATTTGTGAGATTAGTAGAACACACATGATAAGAAAGCATTGGAGACAATACCGGGAGATGAAGTGCTAAGTGGGGTGGATATATAAGGAATAGGAGAAAGGAAGTAACCAAACTAAGGATGTATGGAAAAGGTTTATGAAGCACCATTGGTTTGTAAGCTAAACTATATGAAAATAGATAATTTTAAAGAAATGTTGATGAGAGATACACACACGCGTGAACAATGCTGCTTCCAGATGTCAAGGGTTATTAAGTTAAAATTGTAGTGCCAGGCACAAGCTACCTTCCTACTAGCCAGCGAGGCCTCAGGGGCAGACAAAACAGTACAGACTATTGCTATTAACTTATTTGACCACCATAACTTGATGGGAATTTCCTGCTGCTGAAGACACCACATACCTTGGTTGCAGGACATAGAGAAATCAGTCTCGAACTCAGCAGGAAACTCTTCCTGCTGGTTAGCCCCTGTAGGCTGGAAGGTGCTATGAAAGCTGCTAGGGAAGAAATGGCATCAATGATCTCACCCAGTTCTGGACTCTGCAAGCTACAATAACAACTTTTTAGGCAAAATGTGCTCACTGCTGCAATGGTGGCAAGCCTTTTAATGGAATTAAGCAATAGCTCCTCTGATTGCATGCTAAACCTGTTCCATTAGAAAGAATTCACTAGTGGTAATATAAACATTGTCAAAATTCATGACTAGGAAATCATAGATTCAAGGAGAGTACCTACTGATGTTGTTTTACCTAATATGTATGTTTTTAATCTACATCCTAAGTATGTGTGTTTATAGACATAGATTTGTGCTATTGTTACTATTGTTAACATTGGTCAGAGAAATTTTGAAGTTCTCTCTCTCTCTCTCTCTCTCTCTCTCTCTCTCTCTCTCTCTCTCTCTCCTCTCTCGGTTTTTTGAGACAGGGTTTCTCTGTGTATGTAACAGTCCTGGCTGTTATGGAACTAGGCCGGGCTACTCTGGAACTCACAAAGATCTACCTGTCTCTGCCTCCTGAGTGCTGGAATTAAAGGTGTGCACCACCATCTCCCATCCAGAGAAGTTTTTCTTTTGATAGCCTTAGGCAATAGTTAATACAATATCTTATGGTTATTCAGAGTCCTGGTAATAAGCAACAGTGAGTGAGAAGCCACAGAAGGATGAAATATACGACCCCCCATAATAAGGTCTCAGGAAACATGGCTGATAGAAGATGTGGCAAGAATGTAAGATCCCAGAAGATGTGGAGGATTGGTGTGGAATGCTGTCTTCTGAACACAGCACAGGTGTTGTATACATGTTGTCATCACCTACACAAAATAAAACCAGCTAAGATTCCAGCATTGTAGTAAGGTTTCATGAATGGCTTCTGGGGAAGGGACTATCACATTTCTATGTGTGTTGGGCCGGCGGTGGCAGGGTAACTAACCCTCAGCCAGCCTAGCAGATATCCTATCATTAGGATTCCTGCTTTGACCTTTTGTAGTTTTCTAAACATTGAAGTCATAAAACTTTGTGATCATAAACACAAAGAAATTTTTTAGAGATTAGAATCTTTAACTGATACCATTTACATTCTTACTTCAAATTAATAATTATCTGACCTCCTAAACAGAGAGGTATTGCATTTTCAAATTAATTGAGCATAGTAATACATACTTGGGGCAGAATAAATGAGCATCTTTGGTAGGTGCCCCCTTCCCGCTAAAGAAACAACACCCCAAAACAAGAAGCTCTATCACCAGATTTATCTGGAATTTCCTGTAAACATTTAGAAAGACACAGATACAAAGGATGGTGACTGTCTCTGATGGAGCTGTGTACCACTAGTGCTTCAAAGAGGTTGAGCCAATAGCAATAGCTTCAGCTATATCAGCTACTCTCAACAGGTACAGTGTTGGGGATCCACTATATGAAGCTGGCAGCCAAAGATCTAGCCCATCAGGTTCCATCTGTTAGCATTCTTCCATTGATCCCAAAAGAATATACGTGATGAGAAAGGTACCTAGAGTACTAAATTAAGGAACTGAGTATCATTATCAACAAACTGTCTAACAGACTAGCTAGAAAGACATGTCTCAGTTACTTACAGATGTGTTATTACGGGATCATCAGTGGTAAAAGTTCTTTCACTAATATCAAGACTTTGAGAAATTTTCTATGAGAATATTAAGAGCCCTCTGTGAAGAGGTTACACACACACACATAGTAAGCCCCAGTCTCTGGCCTCCATCTTTGAAGGTCCCGTCCCTGTGCCCACCAAGTCTTGAGCCCTCCCTGGAAGAGGGTCAAGGCTAGCCCTCCAATATCTTGACCACACCCTCAATCTATTTAAACTGCTTCCCTGGAAAGTTTCCTCTTAGTATCTTTTCCTTCCTCCTGGTGGTCCTGTTAGCGGCCTCACAGTTCTCCCTCGGTGCAACCCAAGAGAGCAGAAATCTTATTAAACCTGGATATATTTTAGTTTAGCTTTTTTGTGATTTGGCTTGATTGGGATTTTTTGCGTCGGCAGAGAGCTCGCATTAGAAAAAATTCCTAATAACACACGTACTCATGCACACATCCACGCACGTGCATGCACATATACTAATATATACATATATATTACACATGAAATATGTATTTTGTACTTCAACACGTTTTATCTATTATGTATGTGTTATATAAAATTAAAATAATATAATGTGTAAGCACAGCAATAATGATGACCTAAATAACAAAAATGTGTATCTTAACAACTTTCAAGGAAGCAGAATATTTTTCATGAGTTCACTTAATTTTTCACAGAAAAATCTATACAAAGTTTTGTGTTATGAATGTTTTTTTTACTTTCAAAGTAATTTACTTTCAAGTTTAAAAATGTATTTCATCATTTTAAATAAAAGTATTGTAGAAATATTAGCAGTTATTTTTATTCTTTTTTAAGTAATATTTCCACCTGCTCCCCATTTCCCATTTCCCTCCCCTCCTCCCAAATATTGCCCCCTCCCCCCACTCTCCTCCCCCTACCCCCACTCCTCTTCTCCACCCCCCACACCATTCCCCCTCCCTTTCGATACTGAAGAGCAGTCCAAATTCTCTGCCCTGCAGGAAGACGAAGGTCTTCTATCTACGTCCAGGAAGGTGAGCGTCCAAACAGGCTAAGCTCCCACAAAGCCAGTTCATGTATTAGGATCGAAACCTAGTGCCATTGTCCTTGGCTTCTCATCAGCCTTCATTGTCCGCCATGCTCAGAGAGTCCAGTTTCAACCCATGCTTATTCAGTCCCAGACCAGCTGGCCTTGGTGGGCTCCCAATAAATCAGATCCACTGTCACAGTGGGTGGGTGCATCCCTCGTGGTCCTGATTTCCTTGCTCATGTTCTCCCTCCTTCTGCCCCTCATTTGGACCTTAAGAGCTCAGACCGTTGCTCCAAATTGAGTCTCTGTCTCTACCTCGATCCATCGCCAGATGAAGGTTCTAAGACGATATGTAAGACATTCATCAGTCTAGGATAGGGTTATTTCAGGTTCCCTCTCCTCAGTTGCCCAAGGTACCAGCTGGGGACATCTCCCTGGACCCCTGTGAACCCCTCTAGAGTCAAGTCTCTTGCCAACCCTAAGATGGTTCCCTTAGTTAGGATATATACTTCGCTGCTCCCGTATCCACCCTTCCTATATCCCAACCATCCCAATCCCCCGAGCTCCTCCCATCCTCCCCTTCTCATGTTTCTCATTCCATTTCCCTTTTGCCCCATGCCACCTCACCCGCAAGTTCCCAGTTTTTGCCCTGCAATCTTGTCTACTTCCCCTCTCCAGGCGGATGACTATACGATTTTCTTTGGGTTCACTTTCTTATTTAGCTTCTCTAGGATCACAAATTATATGCTCAATGTCCTTTATTTATGGCTAGAAACCGATTATGAGTGAGTACATCCCATGTTCCTCTTTTTGGGTCTGGGATACCTCACTGAGGATAGTGTTTTCTATTTCCATCCATTTGCACGCAAATTTCGAGAAGTCATTGTTTTTTACCGCTGAGTAGTACTCTAATATGTATATATTCCACACTTTCTTCATCCATTCCTCCATTAAACTATTGTGAAATTTTTTTTCTAAACTACTGATGGTTCCTCACCTTTGTTTTCACGATGGAGTCACAGATTCCATGCCATGCAAAGAGCTGTTTAATTGAACATGGTGCTATTTGTAAATTATAATTCTAGATAAAATATGAATTGCACAAAAATATTTAAATAAATAATGTTTTGAAGTATCAAAGCCATAAAAGTTAATGGGGTTGTAATTCCTAATTCAGTAACAGAAGATGAGGCTGAACATTCACACATGCCTGTAATAGCGATACTCAGGAGAATGAGGCAAGAAAATGGCAAGACAGAAAACAACCTGGGTTAAGAAGTAGGTGCTAGGGAAGCCTGGGATACAGAGTCAAATTCTACCCTAAAAGAAAAAGAGTTTCAAGTGACACATTGAACTTTCATAGATGATTAAGGCAGGATAAGCAATGAAAAAAATACTGCATGAGAATGAATCATGAACAGACTATTGTGACTGGTAAGACTGTATACAGATGCAGAGAACTATTGACATCTTACTGATGCTAAGTATCATACTGCCATGGTGTTAATCTTCATTTGGTGCACTCTGTTACAATTTCTACAGGCATGTACTCTTCTAAAAATATACATCAAAGGTAACAAGGTTTGGTTGTAATCAGTAAGTGACCTTAAGAGGTGTTAATTAATCACCATATGCTTATACATTATCAAGTTTAGAATACTTTATACAATTACCTAGCTTATGAAATTAAAATTTTATTTTATTAAGTTGTATGTAAGAAAAGTAGACACAGAATTTTCTCAAAGGTTCCTATATAATATCCTGATTACTGACTGTTACATATCTGTAGATTTATAAGAATATCACTTTTACTAATACTATAAGCATTGACTAAGCATAAGAAAATACGCAAAAGTTACATTTCTTCCTTTTCGATTGTTTTCCAACAGGTCATCAACTCAAATATACTGAATGCCACATTTTGTCACAATTTACTTCAATCAGGCAACTCATTGTTCTGTTTAGGGAACTTTTAAAGAATTTGGAAATCATCTCTCCTCTGGATTTACTATGAATCATTTTTGTCAACATTTATTACAAACTAAGAAAGAAATTTACTTTTTCTTGATTAAAAAAATAAAAATATTAGAGACTAAAGAGAAGGCTCACAACCTTCCATAAGGCTCAGATCCCTCTTCTGACCTCAGGCACCAGGTAGACATATGGTACATATGCATGCAGGCAGGCAAAATACTTATACACATAATATTTAAAATTACAATGTATATAAATAAAACATACCTAAAGATATAGATGGCTATAAGTGAAAAGTTCCACATTCCAGATACCAGTTTTCATTAATTCACGAACTACAGAAAATAGCTTTTATTCCATAACTATTATATTTTAAAATTATGTTCGTAATATCATATGAATGTATGTATAAATATGTAGCAAACACATATTTTAAGCTCAAAATATTATTTCCATTCAACAAAACTTAAGTACCATTTATTCTGCTCTATAAACCATTCTACAACTGTAATAGATATGGAGAATGTTTATTTCATAAAATTACTTGATACTAGACAAAACTTTGTGCTTTATTTTTCAGATTTTTATTTTGAGGACTAAAACTACAAAGATTTCTGTTTCTGTACTATCCACTCCTTACCTCTAAGTAGCTTCCTTGACAAAAAATATATTTAGCCTAAACAATAGTGAGTTTAAATTAACACAAAGTAAACATTCAGACTCAAATTTAAAATGTATCAGTAGCTATTTTTATATTCTATTACAGAATGTCTGAGTAATAAAAAAATCTTAATTTTAGCAAGGTTTAATTTTGTATATGCCCACATTCACTTATCCTTTTCCATACAAAAGTGTACCAACTCTTGCAACTTTCCGACAATTTAAGGTATCCAAGGCCCATAAGACTGGCCCTCCATTAGAAACTCCTCATATTCCAAATAAAATTTATTAATCAAATATGCCATGTTACGGTCCCTTGAAAATAACTTGAGTATTTTGGGGGACTGGTCTGGATCAGGCCCAGCATCAGCTCCCTGGCAGGATAGCTTCTCTAATGAACATAGCAAGTTTATCTGATAAGCTGAGGTAATGTGCTAACATGTCCTACTGGGATAATGGATTACTTTTCACAGTAATAAACTACATGTTAATGGGAACTATCTGGAGGCAGTTCCCTAAACTGCAGGATTATGGCAATAGCTGAAATTTCAGACACTAGGGCAAGCCTGTTTTTAAAGACCATTTCATTTCTTGAGTGTATTTCAAAACTTTGAAGACAAATCCCTTCATTTACATATCTGCAATTTAGGCCAAAACTGTTTCTTAATCTCCTTAAAGCCTTATATCTAGTTCCTCAAAAATAAACTTAAGCTCTAATTTAATTTCAAGTTCATCTTCTGACTTTTTATCTCTTGATTCAGAATAAGATGTGAGCTGTCCACTCAGTTCTATGTTGAGCAGACCTGCTGCTGAAGATACAGTTTCTAATGGCAGCTGCCCTCAGAGGTACAAGTGTACATCATATCACACAGACACAGAAAACACAGCACCCCAACAAGTGACAAACAGCATTCATTGCTCTCCTCTCCCCATTGATTGATGCTTGCAATATTTAAGTAGGGGTGGATGATCAATGTAATTTTGTTTCCTGATGATTTTGTAATTAAATTATCTCTTTGGGCAAACTAATATACCACTGAACAAAAATTCTGAAAATGCTGTACTTTCAATTTATATATTTCCCAAATATCCACTAAAGTATAAATGCAACGACTGACTGAAGTATAAATACAGCAAAGATATAATTATTATGTAGTTACATTCATTTTCCTTGGCACATGGTATTCTGGGAAGGGTGATATGGGAACAGCTGAGAGAATATGAAGGCAATTAGAAAGTAAGTTTTGAAACAATATGGCTCTCTACTACCAACCCCAAACTAAGAAGACATTTTCTTTCTTCTGCTCTGGACATGTAATAGATATTATCCTCAATTGTGGGATTTTCCTTGGAAAGAACGACCAACATATATAGTGTGTTACTAAAATTCATGACAACCAATAGGAAAGTATATTCTACCATACACCATGTGTTTTCATTTTTTTCTATTTTATTTTAAATACATAAACAAGATAGTTAGCAAAACCAAACAAATCATCTAACTTTGTCATCAACAACAACTGCTCTGTATCCTGATCTTCCACCCTGCACTCCAAGTGCCTGGCTGTTCAGCACACAGAGGCTCCCCCAAATAGTAATTTCCATTCTGTTATCACTGAACCCTGTGAACAAACTATAGAAAATTTTCTAAATTATATCATCATAAAACTTATTTCACATACCAGGTAAAATTCAGAAATTCATGAAAAATATTAGTAAAAGAACAGCACTATTAAAATTCTCAGTTACATTGATATTATTAATGCTCACTGTCAGTCTGATATCTCAAAAATTATTAAATTAATTTAAAATAGTCATAAGTTGTTCTTAGCTAAACACCAAAACTATTGTTCATGAGATCCTTTCACATCCTACCACAGAAGGGTTTATGCTTGGCTAACACATGCACACAAGCACATAAAGCATAAATTGTAGTTTCTACACAGAGAAACTGATTCATCTTCAACACGATGACAAATAAAGCAGAAATGAGTATACTCTGCTGGTTGGATTAGATCATTCAAATGTTCTGTTTTAAGAATTTTAAGAAAAATTCGGTGCAGTGTCACATCCTATGACTATAACTAGTAAATCTCTTAGGTTGAAATTAAAGCGCTCAACTAGAAGGCATGAAACAGCCCTGAATCCTTTCTTGCTGGGAAAGTCTAGCATATTTGACCCCATCTGTGTGATAACTAGAGAAGGGACAATGGGGGTTTTCACTTGTGTCTCATGAATTTATATTGAATTTCTCAGAATGCTTTAAAAATGCTCCAACTCATAAATCATCATTCATTCTACTATTATTAGAAGCTATAATTGTAAACGCATAACATGGAATTCTGGAACTTATAAACTGTGAACTCTCTCTTCATCTAGAAAGAAAGTAAAAGGAATAAGCCTGTTTTATACCAAATCAGATGCTTTATGTATGCAACCTTTTATGTTGTCATGAAAAAAAAGCCTACAGTAAGGGAAAGGCAAAAGAACTAGGAGCAAGAGTCACAGAAAAATAGATAATCTGGCCTTAGTCTATATGGTAAGATAATGAAATCACCCACATATATGCTTTCTCTAGATCATGTAATGTTTTTTTTTACATTTTAGCATTTGTAGATTGACTCTTCTTATATGTCATGCTTTGTTTAAATGAATGAAAATCCTCAAAACATGTTGCTTGTAAGTACATGTTTTATGTGAAATTTAAAACATGCATTGTGTGTATGTGTGTGTGTGTGCATGTGTGGTTTATTTACACAGTGTATGTACATGTTTGTGTGTAGGTTGAATATCCATGCATAGGCACAGAGGCCAAAGGAGATGAGCCTTTCTCAGGATCTCTCAGTGAACCCAGAGCAAGGCTGGCAGCCAGAAGCCTCCCCCTCTAACAACTGTGGAGTTACCAGTGCATGCATGATCAGGCCTACCTTTTCCCATGAATTCTGAGAATCTGAATTCAGGACCTCATGCTTGAGTAGCAAGTCCTCACACCTCGTAAATCATGTTCTCAGGCATGTATTTTTAAAACTTTCTATTTATTCTTTCTGTCTTTTACCTCATGCATCTCAATCCCACTCATTTCTAGTCCCCTTGTATCTACCCTCTGTCTTTGCAACCTCTCCCCAAGTCAAAATAAAACAGAACAAAACTTAGGAGAAAAAAAGAAAGAATAAAAGAATATTCATGGATGCGGTAGTGTGACATAGTGAGTCAGGCAATAAACCCTTTTATCCATACATCTTTGCTTGCAAGCAGTCATTGCAAAGAGTCTTTGGTCTGGTTTGAGGCCTCTGGTTTCTACTACACTGTTAATGCTGGGCCCTCACTGGGACTCTTCTTGGATATCCTGTTGTTTCCCTGTGTTGGGGAGATCCTGCAGCTTTGAGTCTGCAGGACCAGTCCCTTTACATGCTTCAATAGATCATGGATGGGGTGAATGCTGGGGTGGGCCAACTCATAACCTTGGCTCTGGACCTGGCTAGTTAGTTGCAGGGTTGGTCAGTCCACCAGCTCTCCCCAGTCCTCACTACTAGAGTGAGCTCTCCAACATTGCCTTGGCTTGTGCTCCCTTAGCAGTGATTAGCAAGGGGTGGGGCCAGTTCTGCTTTCAGGCCCTCAGTGTCTTCTCTCCTACATATACAACATCAGGGCCAGATCTCCCACCTGCTGCAGGCAGTGAGGGACAAAAGGTGAAAGGGCATCTCTTCCCATGTCACACTACCATATGACAGGTGACGAATGGGGCCAGAACCCCCAGGCTCACAATCTTGGGTCAGTTTACCTGCGCCCTTGTCAGTAGGGTCAGCTCTACTTTGCTTCCCAGGTGAGGTGCAGGGTCCACTTTCAGGAGTGCTGCAGCTGGTAAGAGGGAGGGTCAGCTCTCTTGCCCACCCTCACCATCACATCGAGACAAAGAGGGTGAGGCCCTCTATCCCACTCTCATACCGTCAGGGCCAGCTCACCTGCACCTCCACCAACAAGGTCAGCTCTCTGTATTGCCCAGGCGAGGAGCAGGGCTTGCTTCCCTAATGCTGCAGCTGGTAAGGGGAGGGTCAACTCCCTTGTCTGTGGCAGGCAGTGAGGGACAAATGACTGGTCAATACCACTACACAGCGCATGAGTGATGGGACAACTCTCCCATGCTCACAACTTCAGAGCTGGCTCACCCACACCTCCTCCATCAGGGTTGGCTTTATTGTGCTGCCCAGGCAAGGAGCAGGTCCTGTCCTCCTGAAGGCTGCAGCTGGTGAGGGGCAGGAGCAGCTCTCCTACTCTTACAACCACAGGGCCAGCTCTATCACCCGCCTCAGGTGTAGAGGGGTGGGAGGGAGGACATTCCTTCCTTGCCCATCCTGCCTCATGGCAGAGGAAGGGCAGGGCCATATCTTCCACATTCATACTCTTGGACCAAATACCAATATTTGGAAGAAGCAAGTCAGTAAAGCAGGGAGAGAAAGTTAACATCGTAATAAAATGCAATGTTTATGAGACAAAAGGGGTTTTCACGTTCAAAGAACAGAGCTATAGCACTTGGACTCGAACTGTCTACAACACTTAAACTGTACTAAGAATCAATTCTAACATATTTTTTAAAAAAGAATACAGTTGTATTGTTCTAGTAATTGGAAAAGCATAAACAAATGACATCACAGCTAATGAGACAAGAAATTTTTTCATATAAAACTAAATTAACTATCAATCTAAAGTGTACTTCTGACAGTTCAAAGAAATCTTCGGCCATGTAATCTTAAATGTTTTCACATTTCTCTAAACCATAATAAGAGCTTAACATGAATATTTAAGCAGCTTTGCTTCAATTTAAATATATTTGCTCAGGATATGCTGGCAGCAACCCAGAATGTAGTGTAATACATTCAAAGCTGGCAATTCCAAACTCATTTAAGAAAGCAGATAATATGGGCTGGCAGCATTAAAGCAAATAAAGTCAATTAATTTTTTCTTAATTTGTTTCCTCTAGCTAGGAATTGCCAAGGATAGATAAATATGAAGATGATATTTTTAAGGAAATTACTTGGTTGAGAACAAAAACAATACGAAGAGTGAGTGAGAAACCTAAAGCTGCTTTCCTATTCTACTCTTAATAGCAACTTACTGCATCATATTACCATTATCTTTTGGAGGTCATTGTAATGTAGGAAGTTATATCCATTTTGAAATATGAATGTGTAGAATGGACACTATTCACAAACACTCTAAGCATGATCACATTATAGACACTACATTTTTATAGTAACTGAGAGTGACAAACTTACAGCCAAAACAAAACTGCTATTTTTATGGTCATTAAATACAAGGCTAGAATATTGATTCCTTCTGCTGTGGAGACTGAAGGATACTGATGCCTGTGAATCACATTTAAATAGCACTGTCAGCGTTTCACCGACCATCCTAAACACATTTGGGTTTACATCACAACCAGTGATTTTTATTCCTTAAGATGGGAAAGAAAGAAATGGAATCTTAACTTGCTCCCCAATAAAAACAGAGTTTGCATTATTTAGGATTGGTTTTAAGGCACCTCAATTTTTGATGCCTAAAACCACCTTAAGTATTTAGCAAACATCTTCTGTACTATCATTACCACCATTTGGGAAAAAATAGTGTTGGCATTTTAAAAGAACATTAAAACAAAAGGTGTCTTATTTGATAGTAGTTCTGTATTCTGGCTACATGATGCAAACTTCTCAAAGGGAAAGAGCTACTACCTGAGTTGAGACCCAGATCACTTAAGTGGCATGCCTTTAAGTAAAATTTCAGGCATTACTAAAGTTTAAAGTTCTCCCCAGTAATTTTGGTCAGTCGTCCACATTAAGAAACATTGTTTTAAAAGCAATGCTTTTATAAAATACTATTAGGTCTTTCACTGTTGCTAAATTAATGACTCATTTTTTTTAAGTCACAGTACTATACTAAGATGATAATCAATACTATTGTGATGCTTCATAAAGTGAATGCATAATACTTGGAGAGGACTTCCTTAATTAAGCCTACAGAGATCAATATGCTTCTACTGAGAATCCACCAGCTCTATGTCTATGTATGTCATTCAAAATATCATTTTAGTCTTGTATTATATTCATAATAAGCATATCACACTTATGTGTGTTGATTAATACACTGATGTCATAAATTAAAACTAAGAAAACATAAAACCAAACTTCATGGCAACCTACTTACTAGAATAAAATATAGAATATTGGTTCTTATATTAGCAAATGCTAATATAAGTAGTAGGTGTAATGGCCTCAAAGTCAAACATCAAGAGACTCTCCAAAATAAGGAGAAAACAGCATAATACAAAACAAAAGACATAAAGTTTCTAACTTTCACTAAGAGAGTAATAGAAAGAAAACTGACATTTGAAGTTTATGCCCTCTAGTTCATTACATTAAATATACCATTGTACTTTCTTAAAACAAAACTGATAACCTGGTACCCTTTCCTTGTCACAGGTGAAAAATAAAGATTTTTATTTTCATAAAATAATACAATAATTAAGTATTAAAGGAGTGCAAATCTTTATTTAGTTTTTCTTTTACTACCTTATCACAGTGTTTCTATTGAAAGCTTTTGCATAGCTCAGAATCAGATGACAGCACAGACAAATATCTTTAAAAGATTTCATAGTCAACCCAGCTCTGCTCAGCCCACCATTGATTGACTGCCTATTAGTCAATGACTTATAATAGAGATGGAAGAACACAATTTTTGGAATAGGAATTACAAATGAAAAAAGCTATATTTACTAACAGATATATTCTATTAAAATGTGTACTGTATTGCACCTTTTTGACTTAACTAAATCCTAAAGATTTTCCATTAAATAAAAGAATGATAAGAAAACAGTAAATACCTTCAAAGACAGTGTCGCACAAACAATTTGTTGAACAATAAAAAAGAACATTAAATTCTATGCCAAAAGCATGGTGACTAGAGGAAATGAAAAAAGATGTTTTAACAATGGGAATCAGGAAGACTCTGGTGATGAAAGAAATGGAATTCAGTATGAAGTAAGAGGAGTGTTAACAGGCTATGAGCTGGGCAAAGACAATGTATTCATCAGGCAAAAAGGAGGGACAATGGCTAAGACTGGCACAAGTCATTTAATCAGGTAAAAGCACAGGATATGGAGAAAGATGATGTGAGAAAAAAGGTTTAGGTCTCATAAAGGAAACAAAATCAAAGAACCATGAAGACTTGTGTAGGAGGTTCTTCTGTTTATGTGTTGCTTTCATTGGTTAATTAATAAAGAAATTGCTTGGGCTGGTAGGGCAGAACTTAGGTAGCTGGAGAAGACAGAACTGAATGTTGGAAGTAGGAAAGCAGAGAGAGAGAGAGAGAGAGAGAGAGAGAGAGAGAGAGAGAGAGAGAGAGAGAGAGGAGAGAGCTGCCATGGAGATGCCAGGTCAGACATGCTGAATTTTTCCCGGTAATGAGCTAATGCGCCAGGCATTGTTTAAATGAATACAGTTTCTGTGTGGTTATTTCAGGTGTAAGCTAGCAGAGTGGTCAGCATGAAAAATGGGCCCTCTCCTTTCTCCTTGTGACAGAAGACAGACTCAAAGCATCAAGACTCTCTGATTTTACCCAGGAGAAACTGAACTGATAACCTTGCCTCACCACCATTCCATTGTGCTGAGCAGCCGGCCAAGATAAACAGAAGCAAAGCTCTTAACCCTTCTCTGATCTTCCTTCCATTATTTTCCTCCTCCTTATTTCCTCACTTTTCCTTGTCTTTCTACTTTTGTTTTGTTTTATTTTGCCCTTTGCTTTCACTTTGCTTTCATTATTTGGGAGGAATTAGCAGTATATTTTTTTCAACAGTGTAGACAGACAAGGTTTAAAAGCATGGAGAGAAGTTGAATGAAATTTCTCATGCCATGAGAAACCCTGAAGCAGTTTAGATCACAGTCACAAGGGTCATTCATTACTAGAGAAATACATGTTTTATGTTGAGTATAGCAAATGCTATGCCAGCTGGGATGTGGACCAGAATTTCTAAAAGAGATTCTGAAAATGATTCTGGCTGAGAACCACATCCTTGATGAGGTCTTTAGACTCCAACAGGTCTGGCATGTTATTGGCTTTCAATCTGCCACATTGGTGACATTCTAGAGAATCAATAAATTAGCAACAAAGAAATCATTGTTTCAATACACATTCCATATTTTCAGAAAATTCATTTCCAAACTTACTGCAAATCTACTTAAGTCCAAACAAGCATGGTGGTTTTCTTCATATATTAATCACTCCTTAGATGTCTTATTACTAATGCTACATTTCAAGCTATCTGGATGAGTCAGCGATTTTTCTAAATAACTAGATGATGATAATTGACAGTCTTGAGGGCAGTTGGTTTTCTTCAATTTCAGGATGGTTTACAATAGACTTTGTGGTATTCTGAAATCTATTCTCAATGTGCAAAGCAACAATTTATAAAAAGTATGTGTTAAGCATAGAAACTAAGAATATAATAGACGAGGAGTAAATTAGAATGCTCTTGTTTTCCTTTAACTTTTTATGAATTAGAAAATAAACCCATTTCCAAGCCCCACCCCCAGTTTTATTTTATTAGGCTCTGTACTTCAATATACTTCATATATTTCTCTTTTAATATGCTGATACATGTATTGAAGAAGGAAAGGATCATTTTATTAGTAAATAAATTCAAAGTCTGGAGCAGTATTTGTTAGAGTATTTGCTTAATATGTACAAAGCCCCCGAAAACATCAAATTCCCAGCATCAAAAATGAAAGGAAGAACCAAAATATTGATGTATAGATATATTCAAAGTATTCTATCATTGGCAATAAACAATTTAGAATGAAATGTTTAGAATGAAATACTATTTAAAAACCTCTTTGTGTATATTCCCAAGAGTGGTATTGCTGGGTCCAGGGGTAGGTGGATCCCGAAATTCCTGAGAAACCGCCACACTGTTTTCCAAAGTGGTTGCACAAGTTTGCATTCCCACCAGCAATGGATGAGTGTACCCCTTTCTCCACAACCTCTCCAGCAAAGGCTATCATTGGTGTTTTTTTTTTTTTTTTTTTTTTTTTGCCATTCTGACAGGTGTAAGATGGTATCTTAAAGTTGTCTTGATTTGCATTTCCCTGATCGCTAGGGAAGTTGAGCATGACCTTAAATGTCTTTTGGCCATTCGAACTTCTTCTGTTGAGAATTCTCTGTTCAGCTCAGTGCCCCATTTTTTAATTGCCCTATCATACAACAAAAGTATATGCTCAACTATGTTCATAGCAGCATTGTTTGTAATAGCCAGAACCTGGAAACAAACTAGATGCCCTTCAATGGAAGAATGGATGAAGAAAGTATGGAATATATACATATTAGAGTACTACTCAGCAGTAAAAAACAACGACTTCCTGAATTTTGCAGGCAAATGGACGGAAATAGAAAAGCTGTGAAATAGTATCTTCTGGCTGTGGCTGGGTCAGTGTAAAGACTCAACTGTAGCTGCCTACACAAGGGTAAGACAGTTAACATTTTGGTAAGGATCCAGGAAGAACTCACAAAACCCCACCCCTTGTTGAGGAGGTATTGCCATCTAATAACTTCTTGGGAAATAGAGTCAGTTTTCTTCAGCAATATGGTACCTTGTCTCATGTAACCACATCCATGCAGAAATGGATAGCACTAGTGAGAGTCACTTAATTGTTTTTTTTTAAAAAAGGGGCATGAAGTAAAGAGAAGGACCTAGTGGGGAAAGTCTTGAAGGAGTTGTGAGAGCAGAAGGCAGGAGGGCTTTTACGTAACCAAAATGCATTGATTATTTTGGTCAATGGTTAAATGAAAAAGCTGTTATTTCATCGATTAGTTGTGTTCTATAGAAAAGAAACAGTTGTTTAAGTTATAAATATTTATTAAATGTAATATAAATTAAAAAATATTGCAATCAATACTAAGCAATACCATAATTATTAAAATATCATAATTTTGGTATTGAAATTGGACCAAGTTAACATCTATTGGATAAAAAAGAAGATCAAAATATTTAACTATGAAAAATCATGATAAAAATATTTGCAAGTGCAGTAAGCCTTTTATGACATTAACCTTGCAGTAAATATGAGTCAATAGTGAGTACTTTATAAGTCAAATCTACTGTGTACACAAGTTTTTTTCCTTTATGTTAGGAAATACACTGTACTATTAAATACAAATTCATCCTGTAGAATCAGACCAACTATTTCAACATTTTCATCATCAGAACAATTAAAACTTCTCCTTCCTACTCAAGCAAATTGATCTCACAGAATCAAAACACTTGTATGCAAGACACTTACCAGATTTTCTCTTAAATTAACTGTTATCCAGGCTTTCCCAAAGATGCAGATCTCACCACTTGTATGTCAAAGGGACAGGGAATCCACATTTTCACTGATAATTAACATAATTTTGGAAGATAAGTAGTGCTGCTACAACAAAAGCCTAATGGAATTACATGCTACTACTCTTTAGATTATTAAAATGAAAGATCTAAAAATAACCAAAAGTTGTCCCAATAAAGACACTTCTAAGATAATGTTCCTTCTGTTGGTGCTCTTTTTATACAAGGTTATTATAACACACAAGAACAAATCTTTATGTTGTTAATGTTATGCAGACACAAAACATGGCCTTTACTTTCACAAAACTACTGAAGAAAGAAGATGCTTCTGAGCTGCTCTTCTTTCTTAAAGCAGATTATAAAACCTATGGGGAATTGCTTGATCTTCCCCTGAAGCATGTCAAATGAGTAGAGACCACTCTGGAGAAAAGAAAGTTCTGTATCTATGAAGATCTGACACAGTGAAGAATGCAAATAAACAAACCTTGCTAAATGTCCTTTCTATTATCCTTAGCTCATACACTTTTTTATAATTTTGATTTTCTATGACTACCTTTTTTAAATCAAAGTCCAACATAAAAACAGAAAATTTCACAATTGTTTCTTCTGTTCCTATATCAGATAAAACTTACATTAAATAAAACTTTATGGTCTCTTATTTTCTTGTTTGACAACAAATATTTGCTATAAATGGCTTATTGGAAGGAAGACATAATGCTCTTAGCTTGAGAGTGTGATGGACATATGGGGGCAGAATAGCTCACTTCAAATCAGTCAGGCAGCAGGGAAATAGTGCAGTGGAAAAACCAGGAAGGGTGTAACTTTCCAGCAAGACTGCACCCTCCTAATATTGTACCAGCTTCCTAAAGAATACCACCAATTAGGAAGTGAATTTTCCAAAACAGGAGTCTGTAGAGGGCATTTTAGACCCAGATATCAAAGTTTTATATCCATCTCACAATGCAAATTTATTTAGTTAATTTCTCAGAAAGCCCAAACCCTTACAAATCCCAATATTGTATAAAATTTCAAGAAAATGTCTCGTCTGAAAATCAAGGAAAACTCAGTGGTTAGAATGAGGTTCTGTAAAGTCAAATGAAAGTGACTTACTTACTTTTTAGGAAATCATGTCACAGAGTAAAAACTCTCATTACAAAAGGGAAACATCAAAGATTAGGGGGAAAAAAAGGATATGACCAAAGCAAGACCAAAATCTAACAGGGCAAGCACTAAATCCTATACCTCTATCCCTAGCATTTGGGAGAAATGGTGTTATGATATGAGCTCCAAAGGTCTGCAGTCCCATTGCTCCAGCCTTACTGGTTGCAGCCCACCCACTCTTTAAGCAGGTACACTTATTTCCTGCTTCCCGTGCCAGATGGTTCTTATTCCCCACACCTTTATCTCTCCTTAGGTTTCTCCTGCAACTGAGTATTCACCCTAATAGCTTCATGGATCACTTTCGCAGTAGCTGTCTGCAAGAACTCTGATGCTCCCTTGTGTTGGCTGGACTTTCAAGCTTTTCTTTTATATATCTTTGGAAGCACCAGTGACCCATAACTCTCTGCTTTATGTATGTCTTGAAAACCAGTATCACCTGAATTATCCCAAGGTTTGGTAGCACCTCAATCACTAGTTGACACCAATGACACCATAGGCTCTTTGGCCTCTAAGTGGCTAGGTAAGAATGATAAAAGGGTCCACAGAAATGAACCCCCGGCAGACCTCTGTAGCAGGGTTCCAAAGATGCCCATTGTATTTTTAAAGGAAAATCTTTTAAGTGATCATAGTCTTTTATACTCCTGGGATTTTGATGAATTGCTGGCATGCTTTAAAACTATCTATCCTACTGTTCTAATCAAAAGTACTTGGCATAATTTTAAAGATCCTAATCTGTTCAGCAATACAGCCTCCCTTAATCCAACTTTATGCATGTCTCTCTGACTTAACTATAAGTTTATTTTAATGTCTCTTCTATTTTTTGTATCTAGATATCACAACAAACCTTCCTAAAAGCAGTGTAGCTATGACCATGCCACAGTCTGAATCCTGAACTTCCTTAAAATTTTCTCTCAGGTTAGATTGTCCATTGTCATTTACCCCTGCCTCCCTCAAATCCTCAGGAGATGGATAAAATGTATCAAATTTCTTGTTAACATATAATAGAAATAAGCTGCTGTATGGTTCCCAACAGATTTCTCATTTCCACCTGAAATTCCACGAGCAATCTAACATTCCATTCCAATTTCATCTTCTTCCTGAGATCCCACTAGAAACATCCTTTGACCTGTGCTTATGATATTTTAGGCTTCACTGATCCCTTTTTCCAAATTCCTCCCATTAAACTGTTCCAAAGGTTTAAGAACTACATTATCATGTTCTCTGACAGCATAAGCCCAGTTCTCTCATACCAGTTTGTTCTGACAAAGACCTGATAGAAACAACTTATTGGGAGGAATTTGTATTATTATTTGTATTATTGGGAGGAACTTTGGCTCTTGGTATTAGACGTTTTAATCCATGGGCCTACTGATTATGGATTAATGTGGTATGTCCTTCTGTACACGTGTTGCTTTTATTGGCTAATGATAAAACTACTTTGACCTATGGCAGGGTAAAATATAATCTTTTCCAGGCTGGAAAAGATATACAGAGAGAAAAAGTAGGCGGAGTCAGGGAGACGTCATGTAACTGCCAAAGGAGACAGATGCTGGATCCTTACCAGTAAACCACAGTCTCATGCCAATACTCAGATTAATAGAAATGGGTTAATTTAAGACAAAAAAAGTCAGTTAATAAGAAGCCTGAGCTAATAGGTCAAGCACTGTTGTAATTATTATAGTTTCTGTGTGATTATTTGTGTCTGTACAGTCAGGAAATGAATAAGCAGTCTCCTTATACAATGGACTTTCCGTAAAGTGAACAACCATTGTGGTAAGAACACATAGAAGAAGCTACACACCTCATAACAGTCATGAATAAATATATTAATACCTTTCTACATTAGAAGAACATTTTATGTAATGTGTTCATTTGAATAAGAGACAAGGCATTTTGTAATTGAACTGAGTTTCCAAAATCACTTTATGATTATTAATTTTTAGTTGAAATTTGTAAAAGGGATTAGTTCATAGATGTTGATTAACTGCAAGTGGATGACAATCAACTCCTTTCTTACCAAGTGCTTCAGATCTTAGATTTACTGATTAATATAAAATACGGTTTTCTATTTATGCTCATATATATCAATGGATGGTTCAATTAAAATTATTTCAACATGAAATATACAATAGATATACAATAGAGTATTTGAAAATAAAAGAGTGATGTAGAAATTCATGTTAACTTTTATTAAACCTATGAAAAATATTTTAGTAGCAACATAGACTAACAATAGCTACAAATACTATATTTCATACACTTTTTTTCTTAACATAGATAGAACCAAGGCCTCTCATATACTAAGGCAAGCATTCCCAATGTAGTCCCAAGGATGTCACTAGATATACTCTTGAACACCATGTATTAGGAAAATCCGTGACTTTATTTGTCCAAAATTAAATGAGCTTTTAAGCTTTAAACTCTTGCTCTGGCAACCTTCGATTAATTAAAGCCTAAACTATAACACATAGAAGCATATCATGGCCATGCCATTATTGGATTTACATCTAAAATATATTTCTTTACTTGGAACAATGATTAAATATTTAACCAAAAATGGTTAAATAAATATTTGGAAATGATGTTATCAATTAATTTAAAGATTCAAAACACAGCTATTCAAATATCATTGGTTTGGGTACTATTTAGACAAAATGTCAGTTCAGGCATTAGAAGGGATTTTGCAACAACGTAACTTCCTCTCCAAGGATCAGGCTCCAAAGTAAGCAATGTTATCAATAGAGGTGACCAAAATGGTTTTAGAAGTAAAGAAAACCGTGAGAAGTTTTATAAAGATGGCACAACTAAACCACATGACATTTTCCTGAACAAGCACAGAAATCTGTACAACTCCCATTTCCATATGTGCTTCAAAGAAATCTTGTTCTCCTGAGTAAATTGGGAGCACGGGGACCTTGGGAGAGGGTGGAAGGGGAGGGGTGAGGCAGCGAGGGGAGCAGAGAAAAATATAGAGCTCAACAAAAATCAATAAAAAATAGATCTTGTATGTTGTATAACCAATCACTGGATTAAATGAACAAGCATGTAAATATAGCGTCCCAACTATCCACTTAAATGATTTATAATCAAAAGACCAAGGGACCAGTTATTTCAAGAATGACAAGAAAGAAAATACAGTTATTTAATAAATTTGTGGTTTTAAATATGTAATTGAACAGGGAAAACATATTCTGTAGGAAATATCAGGTCATTTTAATTAAAATATCTGGGAAAATTCAAACTTATAATGCAAAATCCCCATTGAAAACTTCTGTAACTGGGTGGTAGTGGTGCACACCTTTAATCTCAGCACTCAAGAAGCAAAGACAAGTGGATCTCTGTGAGTTCAAGACCAACCTGTTCTAAAGCTTGAGTTCCAAGGCAGCCTATAAAGAGAGACGAGAGAGAGAGAGAGAGAGAGAGAGAGAGAGAGAGAGAGAAAAGAACTTGTGTAAAGAAGACACTTTTTCACCTTTTGAAGACATGTTTACAAACTGTTGAGGTCTTTCACAAACAGTTCCCTCCAGGTCATCCAACTTCTGAATACACCACTATCCTTCTACTGTGATGGCAAAGCAGTGTTTCTGGGAACTGCTCTTCTTGAAGGATGCATTGGCAAAGCAAACAGTGAAGAACCACTTTGTGTATCTGTGGTGCAAGCATAAATTCCTTTCCACAGCCAGTGTGTCACAGTCAAAAGCAGAGATAAATGATGACAGAAATTACTCTGCTGAAGCGATGCTGGTGCTTCCATAAATTTTCTCACAAACATACTAATAAAACCATATGTATAGACTGTTTGTAAAATTGTTTTGACATTTAATCCAGTTGTCCTTCAAGGTGCAGAATTTTTAAGGGCAATTTTGAAAATATATGGTTCAGTTGAATGAAGTTATTCTTCCCAGAAAGAGGACAATAAAAATTATCTGTCAATCTGCTTTCCTTCCTCAGAATGTGTTCAGAAGAAAGACTTATGCATATGAGCCTGAGGAGCTGACATGACCAAGTTCTCTTACAATGTGACTATTTTATGCTATTAACATCATATGATTAATATCATATAAATGAAAGGGATATTACCACTGGAGAACAGAATTCAGAAAACTTGATATAATCAAACACTACATGATTTCATTTTAGGTGTTAAATATTTTTCTTTGTAATTAAGATAACTATGAACTATATAAATAAAGAGGATGGAGAATTCATCCAAACTCAGTCACACCTTTGGTGGCATGTTTTTAAATTCAAAGAGATATCAACCAATTTAATTTAGGTCATCAAAATTTTACTCAGCTAGCTTCAACAGAACACTGAACTATATAACACTAAAGTTACAGGAGTGAGGATTTTACAGCAGTATCATCAAACGTAGATACCCACCAAAGCCAATAGAAATGTGTGACCAGTGAGTTTGAGGAAGTAATAGAGAAGAATATAGAATTTAATCTCTTTCTTGAAATTTGGGCAAAGCTATCATGAGTAGATACCAAATGAATAAAACACAAATGTGGCTGGGAGTAAGATATGACTATTACATTGTATATACAGTGTCTCTGTAACAATTTATTTGTACATATGTCATTTTTAAAATACCCATGAACATAAATAAAGCCAGTACATGAACCTTAGTCAACAGAGTTATACAGAAACAGTTTCTGAGTTTGTTGGTAAGAGAAAATATCTCACCAGTCCTGAAAATTTGAGGGTTTAGGGAAAAACAGTGACTGAGTCCACGGAAGATGGAAAATGTGGCTATTACCTAATTCCTGTTAAAGTTATAAGAATTTACACTAGAATTCTTCAGGCAGCACTAATTTGGGGCTATAATCCAAGTCAATAAAATTTGTTGGCCCATTACAAAAGAAAATGGCACAGGAGAATATATTGGGCCATGGAAAGATGAAAGAAATTGGTTGAAGAACAAAAGAATAAATAGATTATAAGCCAGATGCCTGTGTACTTTTGAAATGACTGCCTCAAGCATACAAGCCGAGCATTTAAGCAAATGAACAAGAAGGAATAAGATGTAGAAGGCATATGAGAAGGACAGAAGGACTCAGGGGAGGACATTAATGAGAAATTCTTTATGAGAGTAAGATATAGTATCCATAGAAACTGGGAGAAGTCAGCAATGTTAGACATGGAATACGTGCAATTTATAAGAGTGCAGTCACAATGATGGGGAGCTCAATTGGGCTGAGACTGAATGAGTCAAATTGGCCTTTGGAGGAAAAACAGTGCTAAGCAGAAGTTATGATTGATGGATCACTAAATATAACAGCAGAAAATGCCACTGAAACAACTCAGTTACTAGAGAGGGAGGAGTAAGTTAGTGGGGATTCTTGCAGTTGCAAGACACTCAGGAAACCGATAGAGAAACAGCCTGGCATGAACAGGAATTGCAAGGATGTAGTCACATTTGCGGTAAAATAAGAAGGCAGAAAGCACACCATTGAGTGGGACAGTGGGTAAAATTACTTGCCATGAAGCCTAAATTTTTTTAACAAATCCCAGGACCCACATGGTGGAAGGAGGCCCAGCTCCTGGAAGTCGTTCATTGATCGGACATGTAGGCTATGCATATGTTCCCACCCCCCCCAAAAATAAATAGATGAGTGTGCTTTTAAAAGAAAATAGAAGCACATCCAAGAAAAAAATTCAACTATATGATGAGCTTGTTCCCAAAAGAATGAGAAATTCATGCAGCAAAATGGGAGACATAGGGCATAGTGGCTCTGTGGGCCTGCAGGCCAGAACTGCCAAAGCATGAAAATATAAGATGATATGGTAGGAAAAAGAAAAGCTTTCCATTAATGCACAGAGTAATGCCCTGGTTCAATAGAGAACCAGAGAACTGAGTGGATCGAAAGAACTTAATGGAGAAGCTTTTAGTACATTCACCCTGCAGGGCCAGTAAGCACCTGGTCTTTTATTCTAACAAAGTACAAATACTAAGTGCAAAAAAACCACTATGCCATATTAGAAATTATTACCTAATGGATAAACCAAACTTATGGTCCTATAACAAAATATAATCAAGATGAACTTTTCATCTAAATTAAAGGGATTTTGTAAATCTGGATCATTATGGTGTTTAAAGGAAAATTATATTCCTATAGTCACCAAAGGATATTAGAAAAATAAGGATATTTTCTGTGTTGATTCAAAATACTTTATGTGTTTACCAAATCATATTATTTAAAAATCACAACGTTATATAACAAAGTCTTATAGGTGAAACATTTGAACAAACTCATTATATTAGTATAAATATAAAAATATTTCCAAAATTATTACAGTAATAATTGCATGAATAAATGCAAATATAGCTTCAAGACTTTCCATCAATCAAATAGAAATGTTCCTCCTTAAGAAGATAGAAAATAATTTATGAATGAACACAATTTCAGATGAGATATAGCTAATTATGTCTACAACAGTACAAATAAATGTTTCATATGGGATCATATTTCAGGAGTGAGTAATTAAGAATAAGAGAAAACTACTATTACTTGGCTTATTTTGGAATTGTTTACACATATGTTAATTCAAAGTATCAAACCTGCTACATCTATATATGTATTTAGATATAATATATATGTATTTAGACATAAGTATTTAATTATAAGTATTAATACAAACTAATTTTATAGTAATGGTTACTATTGGTATACAACAATTAAAAGCACATTTTAACAATGTTTCCTTGCACCTAAAACTTGCCTGATAAGAGTTTTTCTGTTCCCTTAGAACATATGGCTGAACAGAACTGATTTCCCTGGCTAAAATTCAAAACCATTTATCTATTTCTTTGTTATTTATCCTGATGAATAATGATAGTATTGTCATACACTCTTTTGATATTTAATGTATTCTGCTTTTTCTGTCAATTATCTTACAGTGTTATTCTTCATGATAGTATTTCAGAGTTAAATTTGAATTAATTGATTTAGTTTATGACAGATACTTGGGACATTTTCCTCTTTTATTTTTATTTATTTATTTGGTAATTTGTTTTTTTTAAGACAAGGTTTCTTGTAGCTTTGGAGTCTATCCTGGAACTAGCTCTTGTAGACCAGTCTGGCCTCAGACTCACAGATGTCCACCTGCCTCTGTCTTCTGAGTGCTGGGATTAAAGGCATGCACCATCACCATTCAGTTTGCATTTTTCCTCTTTATTCCCTCACAAGTGTGCTGTTTTGGTTTAGGAGAGAAAAACGGTATGTGCTGTTCAATCTTTTACCAACACATAGAATGCTTTCAGCGTCCTAAACTGAAAGTTACGCTTAGCGTGGGTGCTCTTTCTTGAAGACTCCCTTTTATACTTTGGATATTAACGAATACACTTGAGTCATGCTCAAGATGATTATTCTAGGATGTCCTCTATTGCCTTGAGAGATCTGATGAAAATACAATCATAGAAAGCAAACAAGGGGAACAATAAAAACAAAACAATTCCTGAGGAATTCTATTGGGAACAATTCAAGAAAAGAAGGAATAACACAGGGAGTAGGTCTTCTGCTTCCTTTGCTGGCCATGAAGCACAGTAATTACCTTGTCTACACATTGCTAAAAAACCTGTATTGATAACAGGAGACACAGAAAACACGTTGATGTATGCATCTGGAAAGTCTAGCAGGAAGAAAAAAGCACCACTGTGAGACCAAATTTGACTGTAATTTAATTTTATAAATGAAGCTATATTTTCATCATAAACAAAACACAATTCTGGCATTTGTTTCTAGACATTTGACAGCACACTGAGCAAGAACCAGTTTTCAGGACACCTCTATAGTCAAAGCCAAGACTGTACAATGACCATTTGCTAGCAGATTGAGAATATCAACTGACCTTTCCTCCTTTTTGGAACTATCTTCCTCTCAGTCTTATCTTTAATTTCTCTCTCCCAAGAGTTGGAAAAATTCTCTCTGCCTACATCTTTCTTTAGTCAAAAGACAGATAGCTAAACTTTACTACAAAGCAGTTTCTTCACTCTAGCAACACAATGAGGCCAAACAAATGTCATGCTTCCTAGGCTTGTTCAGGCCCAATCAAGGCAGAATTGTTGATTTCCATTTTCTCAAGTTGATAAATCATCTCCTTAAGCAGGCATCACCTTGTTCTGGGTCATACAAACATACTCAGTGTTAAAACTAAACAAAATAAGCAAAGAAAAAAAGCTGTCCCCTCACTAGAGTCATGAAAAATAAGTTATAGATATTCTAGAAAAGTAGGAAACGATGACTCCTTCTTCTATCACTGTAGCATCAAAATAGAACCTTATTCACAAGCATTTTCAAATATCTGGCCTTGGCCTGTCAAGATACTGCCCTTCAAAAGCAAGGTGGCCAGGAGACGAATCGTAGACTATTGAGGATGTATTACAAAGCAGCAAACAGAATATATAGCCATCATGACTTTCTAAAGGGTTGAGAATAGAGAGGACATGAAAGACACACAAGTAGGGGATCCCCAGCTTGAAATCTAACATTCTCCATCAATGATTCTTCAATGCATTTTATTTTTATAAACCAGACACACTTGTAGAGGATCCCCAGCCTAAAGTCTAAAATTCTCCATTAGTGACTCTTCAAGGCATTTTATTTTTATAAACCATTATTGGAATTTGGTAAAGAGGATAATAACCTTTTGGTATCTAAATTTGTGGAAGGCAGTGAGTCAAGCATGATGAAGTGCTATGCTGTACATCTGTAAAAATGCTTTGGTCCATCTCAGGTTCTAAATTCAAAGTAAAAAATAAACTGTATTTTCCAAGGTTGAGTTGTGCCACAATTAGAATCTGGACATCAGTTTCAATTATTTAAGTGAAAAAAACTAAGGAAATATAGTATGTTCTTAGTCTGTCCTTATGCGTACAGGTTCCAGCAGTTTGTAGCTTCTGGTTCTTTAGTCTAGTTACCTCCAGCTGTGCTTAATACTCTTCCTCAAATGATTTTCCTTCAAAGTTGACTAGTCTTAGAATTGACAGATTAACCAGATCGACTGTGCATGCATTTGTCCTAAGGTTTTTGTGGTTCCAACCCATTGAGTAAAGAAATAGAGATTCAAGAGTCTCAGCAGGATTATAGTAATTACTGATTAAGTTAAAGAACTGAGCTAAAGTACAACTTTGTTCATTTCATTATTAAATCCAGTATTTCTCTCCAGTTTTATTGACAACAATTGACTCTTGCCACATAAGACTGGCTCCTGCTTTGTCTACCTAGTTGGATATTAGATTTCTTGGAAATATTTTGGCATTACATTAACTTATTGATGACTTTTTCATGAAAGTCATTTTTATTTATCATTTTCCACAACTGTATATGTATGGTCTTAAGTATGGTCTAGGAAATTAAATTATTTCTACTAGCACTTTTTATATTTGTTTATAAGTATTTTCATAACATTAAAGTGGTCATTTGCCAATAAAAACATTGTTGCCAAAGGGGCAGTATTTAAACTCAGATTTTCACTAAGATGAATACTCTTTAGGGTGTCTTCAAGGTCTTGCTTCACTAAGTCTCTCTCTAAGACCCAGAACCAAAGCCAGAATTGCTTCCAAATTTTATCACCTAATAGGTAAACTAACTCCCTGGATTAGTTGTACAGGTGTTCTCTTGTTTCTGTTATTTTAACAACATATGGCATGTATATTTTACAGTTAATGTTTATTATACATATTCCAGTATAAAAGCAACTTCAATCAAGGAGGTTGAAAAGATTATTTACTAGAGTCAAAATTACATGATACTTCATATATGTCAAGTATGAAAACACTGCCTAATTCTATGAATTTTTATAAATTGCTTAGATATGACATTGAAATGCTGGCACCTATGAGGTACTACAAAGCTACCAAAACCATGTCTACCTTCAATAGATAAGATGCCAAAGTGCTTTCTACCAAAAAGTCACCCTCCAAAACATTCTTGCTTTATAGGGCAATGTTAGCTAGGAAAGAGATTGATGCCAAATGGACACATCTATGTCAACTTACCTCTGATATGAATTTCACCACAATGGGAAATGATAGAAACATATGCACAATAAAACCCATGTTTAGAATTAAGAATTCTGAGTGCACCAGGCAGGTTGTCAACAAGGTATAGCTATTGGCTGTAATAAACTGAGACATTAACTAATCATCTGTGTAACTTGTTTAAATCCTCAGGCTTAGAAAATCTAAAAGAAAAAATGGGATTGAGGTCTCTAAAACCAAGATCAACTAAATATATAGAACTCATTCATTCTATACCCTAAATTTATTTTTATAAAAATTGTTACAAGGGCTGGAGAGATGGCTTAGTGGTAAAAATAACTAGCTGCTCTTTCAGAGAACACATATTAGATTCCCAGCATCCACATGGTAGGTCATAACCATCTTGAACTCCACTAGCAGGGAATCCAATGCCGCCTTCTGGGCTCCACTGGCAACCAGCATTCAAGAGATGCACAGACATGCATGTGTGCATGCTATAAAATAAAATAATAAAGATTACAAACTTTTATTTTAATCACTGCAACTTAGGTAAGCATATGTTGCCTTGTCAATACAGATCTGTCCTCCCTAGTCAAGCTAATCTGCTCCAGAAATTAAATTGCAATTTGCATGCTGATGATTCCCAAAGTCCCATTGTTTGTAACTTCCTTTTAATAAAAATTGTTTCTTTTTCATTTACTTAGAAAATATTAACCACATTTGGGATGCCACTTTTACATGTTCTTGAAGCTAGATAGTCCAGAGACCCAAGGTAAAACTAAATACTACTGGTTTAAAACAAAACAAAAAGAACAATCAAAAGGGTAGCAATAATACTACTCCTAATGATATTTTGCTAAATTCAGATCAGTGCCTTGCTCACTGCCATCTCATGAGAGAAGCTTTCTCCTGCAGTAGATATGAACAAATACAGAGACCCCAGCCAGACACTATGCTGAAAGTGAGAGACCTTGGAATATTCATCCCTAAATGGGAGATCTCCTTCAAATCCCTCTCTTCAGGGAACCACAGGAAAGAGGAGGCAGAAAGAGTGTAAGGGCTAGAGGGACTGGAGGACATCCAGAAAACAATGACCTATAAAACAGCATGAGTAAAGTTTGTACGAACTAGCAGAGAATGAAGCAGCAAGAACAGGGCCTACAAGAGTCTGCAGCAGATCTTCTGAGTATGATTTCTGGTTTAGTGTTTTTATGGGATTCTGTAAAATGGCAAATGAGTAGGCCTCTGATTCATATGCCTTCTCATGGATTCTTCTCCTTCTGTTTGTATTCTACAACTTCAAATTAATGGTTTCTGTTTTAATTTATTATATTTTATGTTATATTTTAATACTATCGCTTAGAAGCATGTTCTTTTCTAATGATAAAAAGAAGGGATTAGATTTGGAGAGCATAGGAGGGTTAGAAACTGGGAGAACTCCTTTATCAAAAATCAGGTGTTCATATGTTTGTGGGTTAAAATCAGGGTCTTCTACTCGGTTCCATTGATCGACTTCTCTGTTTTTATGCCAATACCAAGCTGTTTTCAATACTGAAGCTCTGTAATAGAGTTTGAAGTCAGGGATGGTGATGCCTCCAGATGATCCTTTATTATATAAGATTGTTTTGGCTATCCTGGGTTTTTTGTTTTTCCATATAAAGTTGATTAATGTCCTCTCAAGCGAGGGGTGCACCCACCCACTGTGACAGTGGAACTGATCTATTGGGAGCCCACCAAGGCCAGCTGGACTGGGACTGAATAAGCATGGGTTGAAACTGGACTCTCTGAACATGGTGGACAATGAAGGCTGATGAGAAGCCAAGGACATTGGCACTAGGTTTCGATCCTAATATATGAACTGGCTTTGTGGGAGCTTAGTCTGTTTGGACGCTCACCTTCCTGGACCTAGATAGAAGTGGGAGGACCTTGGTCTTCCCGCAGGGCAGGGAATTTGAACTGCTCTTCAGTATCGAGAGGGAGGGGGAATGGAGTGGGGGGAGGAGAAGAGGAGTGGGGATATGGGGAGGGGAGTGGGGGGAGGGGGCAATATGTGGGAGGAGGGGGAGGGAAATGAGAAACGGGGAGCAGGTAGAAATTTTAATTAAAAAAGAATAAAAATAGAAAGAAAGAAAGAAAGAAAGAAAGAAAGAAAGAAAGAAAGAAAGAAAGAAAGAAAGAAAGAAAGAAAGAAAGAAAGAAAGAAACTGGGAGAAGTAGAGTAAGGGGAATGATAATAAGGACATATGATGTGAGAAAAGAATCTATTTTCAATAAAAGGGGAAAAACAAAGAAGAAGAAACAACAACAAGAAGAAGACATTTGTTGATTAGGATTGCATGTGGCACCTGTTACCAGAGGACGTGGTATATAGTGATCTATGATCCATACGGAAATGCCACTTAAGTACTTCCTGGTAAGTGCATGCTGAAGCTACTCACGAGGTGCATTGTTCTTTGTAATTTAAATCTCCCAAATAAAATTCATCTAAAGAATTAAAGCAATTAAATTAGTGAGCAGTATTACTTCATAACAAATTTTTCTGGTCAGTCATGCCATTTTGTGAAAAATTCAAAGATGCGCTTGACTCAGATCAAACATTTTTTAAAAAAAGTCATCCCTTGAGCAAGAAAAATCCTAATCATCTCTCAAATATATTTTATGCACCTGAATCTTCCATAACTTCTGCAATCACTTATTTCCATCTACAAGGACTATTGAGGGTTTCTGAAAACGGTAGCAAGCCTTCCTCTCTGTGTAACACATTTGGGATTTTGTCAAGGAATACTCAGTCAAGCCATCAGCTGATGAATGCAACAGAGACACAGAATGACCTTCTAATCAAACCAAGATCTTACTGCTGTGAATATTAAAATCGGCTTGTTAGAAACTTGGTGGATATGGAGGTGTGGACTTCTTTCCAATTTTTCTATTATATTCTTTGCACATTGTTTTACATTTTATTTCCTTGTTCTTTTATAATTTATTTCTCAAAATGATTACACTAGCTAGATAAGAGTGATGTATTAGAAGTGATCTGGGAACTGTCTACAAGGGAAAGTATAAGGTACTCTGCTAGAGATGTCCTATATACTCCATTTCTTCCACTTACCATAGTAATCCTGCATATCCTTATTTTATAGTGAGGAGCAGAGACTGGGAAATTATGTTCAGTGCTCAAGGCCACTTAGATGACAAATCAGACAATTTGGCCACTATGGAAAAAGAAAGTATTGTAAGCTATGGACTATAGGAAAATCAATATGCTGCCATCCTTCCCACTCCCTAAAATATTGTGAATATGCCCACATTTATTTATAACACTGTCTAATTAATCCTATGAAGTTACATGCTCTTCCAAACATAACAATGGAGAAATAGTGTTGGAATATTTAAATAATAATATTTACTCTATGGCAAATGAAAATGTTAGAGAGGTCTTTGAAATGACTGTAAATGCAACAGTCTTTTTTGCCTTAATCAAAACTGTTGTTGGCACGTGTAAGGTACATCAGACATAACAATATTAGCATCTTTGTTGTAGCCAGATGATTATCAATAAAATGAAAAAGAACACACTTACTAAGATTTCCATTAAATAAATAGGTCTCATGAAGGGAAGGCAAAGGACACCTTTCACCATGTCTTTTCAATTATGAAAACTGAAGATATATTTCTGCATATAAAAATAAAACAGAAGTGTGACTTGTTTGGTTGCTTGTCATCACCAAGTGACAGGAATTTTATTTCTCTCCCTTAGCCCTTGGTTAATTTGTGGATTTTGTCTTTTATCTCAATAAGGACATTTACCTTTTTTTTTTTTTTTTGATTTTTCGAGACAGGGTTTCTCTGTGGTTTTGGAGCCTGTCCTGGAACTAGCTCTTGTAGACCAGGCTGGACATTTACCTTTTTTTATGTTAACTTGCTTACAAAATACAATATATGTGTTCATATGTTCATTTAAATCTAGATTTGCTTAACAAGTCAAAACCTATTTAAACCGCCAATGAAAGTCATACCTAATCTAAATTTACGAGGTATTTACTGTTAATTTTAAACACCTAAGAGTTTATTCAAGTAATTATTAATAATTTTAAAGACCCAAACAAACTCTAATATAGAAGAATAGAGGATAACTCAAGATCTAAGATCTCGTTATTTAATTCCAGAAAAATATATGCATAAAATTGGCTGAAAGAAATCTAAAATTCTGCAGAAGATACCAACGCCCCAAAATAACTTCATTTTCATCCACAATAGTACTTGCTCCCACATAAAAAATCTTGCTACGGTAAAGACAAGGATAACATAAATTAAAGGATCTAAATATGGGAAAAATTATCTATCACACCCCCACTATATCCAAACTTGGCCACAGAACATTTTTCTCATGAGGCTAATGCTAACTGCTTCAGTATATAACCTTTGCAGCTGAAAAAGTCTAACAGTCACAAAGAGTTCACATAGAAGAGCAAATCATCAACAGATGAGTGAAGCTATCTGTTTTGTTCTGAGATGTTCAAAAGAAAGTACTCCAGGAAAGCTCACTGGCTTCTTATAACAAAAAATTCATAAAATGGTCACTATATTAGCATTTCATGAAGTGTTGGTTCTGGAAGTTTACTTTGACAGGTAAGAAGCTTATTAACAAAATTGTGTTTAAAATTCAATAGGGAAAACTGTGTTCAGGAAGACATACATTTAATTTTATAATTAATAAGCATATCATCAGAAAGTGTATGTGCAGATTTCAACATTTTAATAAAGGCTTTTTTAAAGTCAAAAGGAAGATAAAGTCTGTTTCTTCCCCTGCAACCTAAATGGCAAGCTTTGCCATGAGCAGGGTTACCAGAAGCATTGATGATTGGTGTTCAAGGGGCAGCTCTTACAGTCTGTCATCCTTGCAGCTAAACGACTTCTTTTTTCTTGAGATCAGCTGCATCTCCTTGAGAGACTCCATAAGGAGCCACACTGTGAATTGTGGCCATTTACTCATCTGAGTTCCAAGTCACTGTCCTAGCAATTCTACAGTAACTGCACACAGACTGGTGTGTGTGTGTTCCTTTCTGTAGGGACTGGAGTATGAACTAGAAAGGTTGGGGGAAGGGGATCCACCTATATAGCCGTGAGGAACCTATCCCCCATACTGGCACAGACCTTCTAGTGCAGCTGCCATGGGGTCATCCACACTCCTACTCAGCCTGCCTCACCCATACTCTGACTAAACCCAATAAACTTGTTGGTTCCTCAAAAAAAAAAAAAAAAAAAAAAAAAAAAAAGGAAGATAAAGAGACAATTTGATGGCAACTATAATTATCCATCTTAAAGGCTATAGATGCCTGCTTTCTGTCTAGAAGGTCCAGGTCAAGGAGCCTTGGACTTGTGAAGTACTTCTGAGTTTGAGAACAATGCCAAGAAAGGAAGAAGGAAGTCAAAAGCAAAATCCAAGATACTTAGTTCAAATATAAAAGACTGCCAGTGGCAGAATTGTGGGTTCTGCGAAGACAAAATGGGCACTGTTTGGGAAAACTGAACCTGAGAAACCGAAAGAACTTTAAATGATGCTCTCAAAACCCAGAGGCTTAAGAATCATATAGGCAAAGAAATTCCTTGGTCTACTGACACAAAAAGCAAATATTGTAGATAGAGACCTAGAGATTCCACCAGCAACTTGTAGGATAGGCGTGAAAGGTTAGGGGACCACAAAGAAAAACTGGAAGGATTGGTAATATATATTGTGTTGAGGAGAGATTTAGGTAATTGACTGATATGCCCTACTCTAAAACTGTCTGTTACAAACATTCTTCCACTGCAAATAAATTCTTTATCTTCATAATGTAAACCAGTTTGAAGATCTGTCTTACTTCAGGCTTGGATAATCAGAGATCTTCAACCTTAAATCCTTAGAGGATTGAGTTATGCTCTGAATGGCAGAAGATACCAACAAGGACAACAAAAGCTATCCATTGATTCATAACACACATACCAGGGAATTAAGCACAGGCCACAGTAACTATGGTTTTACCATATGGTACCAACAAAATAGAAGCATGTCTTCTAGCTCTGAATGAAAGTACTCAGAAATCTGGTGTAAAAAAACATATATAGCTGGACAGCAGAAGTAGAATCAATAGATAAGAAAGAAAAACAATTTTAGCTCTAAGAACTGGGACTATGTGATCTATTACTTTCTTTGTTACTGGCTCTGTTTGAATAGCCTAAATTACATAGAAGTAATTTTCTTTTCTCCTCAGATTCCTTCTTCAGAAATAAAACCAGATGTGTCAAGTACCCAAAACACTACCCCAGGGAGAGAAATAGCAAAACACTATATGTTTCTTATGGGGCTTGTTTCTTATCCAGGAATACCAGTCACCCACTGCAGAGAGAAGTGTCCTATTCATAATGTGCCTCAGCTGACATTTCTGACCTTAAGATGAAAGGGCAGCTCACCACAGGGAACTGGGTGTGTGAGGGTAGACAATCACGAAGAAGTTGAGTAAAATTCAACCCCCCCCCATTTTAAAAGTTTTTATCTAGTTCTAGAAAGTGGTAGATAAGAGTACTTATTTAAACCATTAAATGCAATAAGTGTAAATAGTTTTTTCTTATACTTCTCATAAGGAAAATGTACAAATTATTTGTCTTATTCTTATCTCCTCTAATAAAAACCTAAAAATTAAATTAATAAGAAGTATATTCATGCCACAGATTCTTTTCACTGAATTAGAAAACTACCCTAAAAAGCAAGATGTTTAGTTAGTGGTTAAAGATCCTACCTAGAGTCTGTGAAGTTTACCCAAATATAAAGGAGTATTTGTGAGAACCTTCCTTGTAGTGGTGAGCTAGGCTCCCCTGATATTTTATTTAAGGATTGGTTGTTCCTTAAATAAACAGGACTTGTGTTCTATTGTTCATCTCCTCCATTGTCCTAGAAAAGCTACTAGTTCAGTGTTCTTCTGCACAAGGGACTCCATCCCACCACAGGAGAAAAAGCAAGCATGGAAGCTAATCTCCCCACTGTTTTCTTCCAGCATGTAAAATGAGTCATGACCAGATGTTTTTATATACTCAATACTGACCTTCAATTCCTCTATATCACTCTATGTCAGAAGGCTACAGAGAAATTCAGGGCTACTGAACTGCTGAGACTTGTCATGCACTGTTTATTCTAACTTTATAAGAAAAGACTTCACATCATTAGTACCTATTTTAAGATCTATTCAAGGTCTGTGAGACTCATAAAGTGTTCACAAAAACACTTCTGGGAGCAATTTTCATAGGCAACTGGTGGCTATTAATTTGGGTGACTGCAAATTCAAGTAAATAGGGAATAAATAAATATAAACTTCTTTCTTTTAATCATAATGCTCACCTCTAGTCAAAGTAAGGTGTTCTTGCCTTTCTTGGCCATTTATCCTACTGCGAAATTTTAAAATATATCTTGATTTTCAAAATATAGAAGACAAAATGAGATCAATAAGAGAAAGTTAATTATCTAACATGACCTTTTAATGAAGAAAACTCCTAGGCAATTTTTGAACAAATAAGGTAACAGAGAAAAAGGAAAAATATACGTTTTTATATTCAAATATAATAACGAGAATTCATTGAATTTATACCATGTACAAAGAACTAGATTAAGTCTAATTCTAAACTTGTGTTATGTCACTCACAAGCATCATATAAAGTAGGTATTAATATCTTTATTTTATAGATAATGACATTAAGGATTAAAGGGGTTAATCAATTTGTTCAAGGTCACATAGCTATAAAAGCACCAAGTCAGACAGTCTTTTCAAGCTTGAAGAATTCATTCAGTCATAAAATACATGAACCAGAAAACACATGTAGCTCACCTATACTTCACAAGCCTTCCTATATTCACTTTATTGGGTGCTTTATATACAGTGTAATGTAAGGTTGTCATGACAGTCTCAAGTGTGTTTATTGCTTTATCCAATTTACAAGAAAGCTCACACTGGATCTCACAAGGCCTGAAGCTTCTGTCACAGGTCACCTCAACCTGCTAGAAGCTCACAGATTGCTTCACAAATGCTTGAAGTCAGATGCTCAAGAAATGTTTACTGAGTAGACTTTTGATAATTGTTATCAGTAAAATACATAGCATTGAAATCAAATTTCAGTGATCAATACCATAGAAAAACCACAGATGAATTCATTTATTAGAACAACTTTTTCAAGACCACTTCAAAGATTAGGCCCCCAGAATATAAAATTTAGACAAGTAGAGACATGTCTTTCTAGTAACTGCACAAGGCAGGGTAAGGAGTATCACAGTCTCTGCTAAATGTGTCAAATTAATAACTCAGTAAAGGACTTGTCAAAGGAGAAACAGAAAGAAAAATATAACATACAATAGAATATGGTAAGGGACTTAATCCAATTATGGGTAACCAAGACTATGAAAAGATCCAAGGAAGTAAGGGTAAAGATGGTATAAGAACATAGGACTCACCAATTCACTTTCTGTTGTGGTAAAACACTGACTAAAAGCAATTTAGGAAGGGAAATTTTTATATTACTTATACTTCAAGCCACACTCCATCACTGATGGACACCAGGATAGGAATTCAAGCAGGATTCTGGAGGCAGGGCCTGAAGCAGGATCACAGAGGAACACTACTTACTAGCTTGCTCCAAGTTTCTTTCTTTCTTTTATTGATTTTTGTTGAGCTCTACATTTTTCTCTGCTCCCTTCCCTGCCAATTTTCTTAATAAGTCAAGGCCTACCAGCCTAAGGATGGTACCATCCACAGTGAGCAGGACTTTCTGCATCAAATAGCAATCAAGAAAATTCCCTTCAATGGAAGAATGGATGAAGAAAGTATGGAATATATACATATTAGAGTACTACTCAGTAGTAAAAAACAATGACTTCTTGAATTTTGCATACAAATGGACAGAAATAGAAAACACTATCCTGAGTGAGGTAAGCCAGACCCAAAAAGAGGAACGTGGGATGTACTCACTCATATTTGGTTTCTAGCCATAAATAAAGGACATTGAGACTATAATTCGTGATTCTAGAGAAGCTAAATAAGAAGGTGAACCCAAAGAAAAACATAAGCATCCCCCTGAATATTAACCTTCATCAGGCGATGAAAGAAGACAGAGACAGAGACCAACATTGGAGCACTGGACTGAAGTCTCAGGATCCAAAGGAGGAGCAGAAGGAGAGTGAGCACGAGCAAGGAACTCAGGACTGCGAGGGGTGCACCCACACACTGAGGCAATGGGGATGTTCTATCGGGAACTCACCAAGGCCAGCTGGCCGGGGTCTGAAAAAGCATGGGACAAAACAGGTCTCGCTGAACATAATGGACAATGAGGACTACTGAGAACTGAAGAACAATGGCAATGGGTTCTTGATCCTATTGCACGTAATGGCTTTGTGGGAGCCCAGGTAGTTTGGATGCTCACCTTAATAGACCTGGATGGAGGTGGGTGGTCCTTGGACCTCCCACAGGGCAGAGAAACCTGCTTGCTCTTTGGGCTGAGGAGGAAGGAAAACTTGATTGGGGGAGGGGGAGGGAATGAGAGGTGGTGGCGGGGAAGAGGCAGAAATCTTTAATAATTAAATAAATTAATTAATAATAATAATAATAATAATAAAAAGAAAATTCCCCATAGACTTGACCACACGACTTTCTGATAGGGGCAATTCCTCAATTATGATCCCCTCTTCCCAGATGTGCTGTTCAGTTTTCTGTCAGTTTGACTCAGCTAAAGTCATGTGAGAGAAGGAAACTTCAGTTGAGAATTTGCCTCCATAATACAGGGCTCTGAGCAAGCTTGAAAGACATTTTGTTTAATTAGTGATCGATATGGTAGGGTCTGGCTCATTGTTAGTGGCACTAACCAAAACTGGTAGTCCTGGGATCTAAAGAAAGATCATGTCTGGAATGGAGAAGGTTCTTTAGGGCTTGACAATGTTACTGTGTCCTGTCAATGGAAAACTAAAAGACCTAAGAAAGCAGGCTGAGAAAGCCAATAAGCAGCACTCCTCCATGGCCTCTGCATCAGTTCCTACCTTTAGTTTCCTGCCAGGTAGATGTTTTGCTACAATTTTGCTCGGTAGACTGTGTTCCTGGATGTGAATTCAAATAAACTCTTTTGGTCTTTAAGTTACTTTTGATAATAATGTATTAATCACAGTAATAGTAACCTAATTAATACACCAGGTATATCTAGATTTATGTCAAGTTAACAAAAACTTGCTGTTTGGGGGAGAGAGAGACAGGGGCTAATGAGAAGAAAACAAAAATCGAACAACCCCAGGTTTCCTAATTATACTTATGGGTTTTAATTTCCTCAAAATTTGCTCTATGAATGGTAGAAGAAATGAAGATACAACTTTCAAAGAGGATTTTTTTTGTTTTTTGTTTTTTTGTGGAACTTGACTGGGTATTATGTGATTCTCTTTGTCTGAAGAAAGTTACTCATGACTACACTAAACAGTGAAGGACTGTGTAGGATGGTTTTGCTCTTAAGTTAATTACTCAGCGTTTAAAAATGCTCCTGTCCACAAATAATAGTCATGAAACAGTTCTAAGGTATTCATGCAGCTGGGATTACATGCCTGTGCCACCACAGCTTCTCCAGTAATTCCCTGTTTCCAAATGGTCAGACTGATGCAGGCATAGGTTGTTATCGGAAATAAGTGCAGCCAGCTTTGCTTTGATCTCATTCTCTCTTCCATTTTTACACACTCATACCTAAAGTAAAACCTCTCCCTTGAAGAGGTCTGCTTTTTGGTTTGCTTTTGTTCTTTTTGTTGTGTTGTTTCTTCCTATTTAAAAAGCTTGAGACTTCTGCATGGCTCCAGACCAAGAATCTCTTCCAGGTTGTCACTGAGTGAGATGTTAATTATCTAGTTAGCACTTTCTATTCAGGCTCTCAGTACTAACAGCTCTTCATTGCTTTGCCAACTTATTTCTTGATCTGTTATCCAAAGTTCTGAAGCCCTCATGCTGTCATTCTGACTCACAGCTGTAAATAATTCTGCTCGAAATACAGAAGAAGGACAGTGAAAGAGTAGTTTGTGTACACAGCATCTCTCTATTATGGGTTAATAAAATGAATGAGTGACAAATGTCTCTCTGTTCCTTTGTGTAAGTTTTAATTCATTTGCTAGTAACTCTCTTCTAAAGCACTAAAACATCACAGTTCTTGTGGTGCTTCAATTAAAATGTAAGCAAATACTGCTACTCGTGGAGTACTTTGCCTGATGATCTAGTCCCATTCATAGGTGTCATTCCCAGTAAATACAGGACAATACTAAGCTATGGATTTTTGCAATTCTCAAAGGAACTTAGAATAAAATGGCAACATGAAAATAATTTAATAACCTCTATTTATTTGTTGGGTTTTATATGGTTTTTGGTTTTGATATTTTGAGATGAGGCTGTGCTACATGTCCTAAGGTGGCCTGAAACTCAGTATATAGCCCAGGATGCCCTACAATTTTGAATGATCCTGCCTTAGCACCCTGAGTATTGGGATTAAAAGCATATACCACTAGGCCTGAAGTTATCACTGGGTTGCAATTTAATCATCAATGTTTAAAAGTGGTCCTTAAAAAAATATTAATTGATTAATAAGAAAATAATAATAATACAAATGTGTGGGAGTCCCCTCTGTGTGCTGTAATTACCATTAATGAATAAAGAAACTGCCTTGGCCTGTTGATAGGGCAGAACTTAGGTAGGTGGGGAAAACTAAATGGAATACTGGGAAAAAGGAAGGTGGAGTCACAGAGAGATGCCATGGATCTGCCGCCAGTCAGACGCAGAACCTTACCAGTAAGCCACAACCATGTGGCCATACACAGATTAGTAGAAATGGGTTAAATTTAGATGTAAGAGTTAGCCAATATAAAAGTAAAGCTAATGGGCCAACCAGTGATTTAATGAATACAGTTTCTGTGTGATTATTTCAGTTCTGGGCAGCCGGGACTGGGCAGCCGCCCTCTGTAACACAAATGAAATATGAAGCCATCAGTTTTCTCAGTAAGGCTTTGTCATAGAATTTCATTTAGGATTTTTTAAGAAATAAACCTAAAGGGAGGAACACTCAGCACTTAAGAGAACTTAGTGCTCTTTCAGAGGACCAAAGTTCTATTACTAGTGCCTATATCACAACCTCCAGTAAGTCCAATTCCAGGGCGTCAGATACCTCTGTCTTCCACAGTACCTGCACTCATATACAGAGATCCATACACAGACACAAACAGACACACACACACATATGCATACACACACACAACCAAAAATAAAAATAAATTGTTTTTCAAATTTTTTAAAGAAACCTAAGCACCTACTGTGTGGGGTGGTCCAAGTTTCATTTCTAGCACAAAGAAGTGAAGAAAATGGGAACAAAGACAGAAAAGGAGGAAGTCAGGAGAGAAAAGGAAGAACAGAAGGAAGATGGACAAAAAGAGAAGGGATTAATTTATTATTCCTTGTCTCCCAATGTCTAGTTCAATATTTCTTCTCTTCCTAGTTCTGTACTCTTCCTGCTGCCAGGCCTGTGTGTTTTCACTGAAACTTCAGTGCACTGTTAGTCTTTTTAATGACTTGCAAATTCTTTCTTTTTCCTTTTTTTTTTTTTTTTTTTTTGCAATTATACCAGTCATCTTGAAACTTAGCCATCATTTTAGTTTTACAGGATCCCATAGAAATAGCATTGCCTCCATGACAGCTGCAAGTAATTTTGGAAGACAACATTGCTTCTCCTAATAAAGTTTGTCCTCAGAGTCAGGGACATCAATTAGGGGGTTGATTATATATTATAACTGGTATAGGGTTGGGGGTTGGAATTCCCTTCAAATTCTTAGTCCTTGATGCCAGCCTTCAGATTTCTTAACTAGATCACCATATTTGCATTGATGGGAGGGAGTTGTTTATAACTAATACAAATTTTCATTCATGCTTAGCTGTTTATTAAAACAGACATCTTCAAAATGTTGATAATCACCTTACATAATTTCTTTCATGAACTCAGAATAGTTTTCCTTATGGTTTATCAAAGTTTCTGTGACTCTTTTAAACATCAAATGGCAAATATCCTACACAGATTTTTTTTTTTTTTTTTTTTTTTTTTTTTTTTTTTTTTTTTGGTTTTTTCGAGACAGGGTTTCTCTGTGGTTTTGGAGCCTGTCCTGGAACTAGCTCTGTAGACCAGGCTGGTCTCGAACTCACAGAGATCCGCCTGCCTCTGCCTCCCAAGTGCTGGGATTAAAGGCGTGCGCCACCACCGCCCGGCCAGATTTTTTTAAAATTATCACAAAGGTTGGATTTTTTATATGCTACAAGCTTTTAGTTTTTTTCTACTGTGTGCATTCATGCTCATTTTTGTTCTTTTTACTTAATGCTGTAAAAATAGCTACCATTAGCAGAAAGGCATTTCTATAATTCTGATGTGGATGGTAGTAAAAATGAAAATTATGTGTTAACAAATCAAAGTTGAATTAAAGAATTCTGAAGATACTTTTAGTATGGTTCATATGAAATAAATAACTGATATTTTTGTTAACGGACTATAAATTATGGGCTGTTGCCTCAATACAGGTAGTAATTCCTGATTATAGAGTATGTAAGCAAGATATGTCTCTTGAACTGCCTTTTAAGTTAGAACTAAGAAAAGCAATTGCAACTTTGTTTTAATAAAGTTGTCTCTGAGCCAACTATACCACTTCAGTGACTTCTCAATGGCATAGGAATAATAGCCATCCTTTAGCTGTGAATCACTGATACTCATTGGAGGAAGGAGAAAGTAAATGGATGAATGTTATACAAAGTAAACAACAGTCTGACAAAGCAAAGAATGACCCAGTGATGGGATGAGGTGAATGATCTATTCGCCTAAATGAGTCAGTTCATTCAGATTTCAATATCCATTGAGAAAGTTCAGATGCAAAATATCACCACAATCCAAATCTGGCAATTGTTACCTCATATTCAAAAATATTTCAAAGCCCAAGAACATTCAAGAACAACAAATACAAAGGAAGTATCGAAGTATGTTGGTTCAGTGATTCACTAAGCAAATCTTGCCTGGCTGACCACTATAAGAGCTCCAGACTACAAGTACACAGATGAGGTATGTACAACCTCTGTCTTTAACTAATTATTTGTCAATCATATGTGTTCATTTAAATAAGTAAAAACAAAGAGGAAAAATATGGAATTACTAAAGCAGAATTGTTTTAGTAGGTGTGGGAGGTCCTTCTGGCTATGTGTTGATTTTATTGGTTAATAAAGAAGTTGCTTTCAGCCAATGGCTTAACAGAATATAGCCAGGATGGAAAAGATATATAGAGAGAGTATGCAGAGTCAGTGAGAAGCCATGAAGCTGCCACAGGAGACAGATGGCTCCGCGGGACATGGATGAAAGTTTGCTGGTAGGCCACAACCTCAGGGTGATGCACAGATTAATGGCGATGGATTAGTTTAGGATATAAAAACTAGTTAGTAATATGCTTAAGCTACTGGACAAATAGTATTGCAAATAATATAGTTTCTGAGTAATTGTTTCTGGTCTGAGCAACAGGGAACGAATGAGTAACCTCCGCCAACTATCTAGAGTTTCAGAAAGTTAAAGCAATAAACATGGAAGTCATATTTCATTTGGATCCTCTTAAATACACAGATATTACAAATATTGTTCTATAAACAGGAGTGTCATGAGATGGATATCTTCTCTGGGCTGAGTTTTAGTCAGTATGCTTCAGTTCATTCATATAAGTTGTTAAAGGACACTGAGATACTTCCTCCTATACCAGGTGGTAATTGGCTTCTGCCTCAATTTTCCACAGGATGACCCTCTATCTCAGCTGCATAAGCCTCTTTCATTGGGCCTGCCATAATAAAGAAGCAAAAATTTTGGTGCCTACTTTCCTAAGACTCTGATATATATTTATGCATGTGTGTGACAAGATACTATATACATTATATTTTACATTTAAACTGGGTATTTTAAGAAAAACAGCACGTTATTATCTGTACAACAGGTAACTACTTGAAATAGGTATTGAAATCTGAGTACATAGTACTTGACCTGCCAAACTGATTTCATTTAGTGATTACAAGTTGAAGGCTGATGTGAAATAAAATACAAGGAACCCATGCATACCAGCAAAATTCCATCTTAAGAAAAATCAGTTTGTCAGTACACACAATAGATTATAGAAGGAAGAAAAGAATCATATATGACAGACACATTTTTTATTGCCTAGTGTATATTTGATATTGTGAGCTACTGTATTCTCCATTCTACAGATCAGAGATGTTAAGGCCACACAGCCACCACATGGAAGAGGGGATGCTCTTCCAGGACAGCAAGCACCATACCCTTAGTGAGTAAAGAAGAAAATAAGGAAGACTTGAGTTAGTAATTGTAACACTGGAGGAAAGATTTAGAGTTCATAGTCTGACATCCCTAAATAGACACAGAGAGAGCAGAGCATGGAAAAATCAAAGCGCTTTCCAGTTTTCAAGTCTGGAAGAAGGGAGAATGCAAGGGCAAGAACAAACACTGAAAATCACGCTATAAACTAGTTTGGGAATGATGATGATCTCAGAGCCAAAGAAACAGGTAATTCATATGTTCCTTAGATCCTGGAGAAGGTACAAATAATCAGAAGACAGACCTGACATCTTAAAGAATATTTAGAGGAATGTTACAATATAGTGAGCAATGCAGGCCATGCATGGAGCGTGGCTGACAATACGGGAATCATTTATCTAAAGTTCTATAGAAGGATTGTACAAGGAAAATGAAAGTGTGAAGAAGCAGAACAGAGTGAGCATAAAAGTCAAAAGCTGTGTATGACTACAATAGAACAGTGTCTTCTGGGTACAGCAAAGCATTGCACATATGCATTCAAAGCAGCTATGGCATCTTACACAAGACCTGTGCAAGCACAAGTCAGACTAATTCTTAACAGTGAAGAGAGGTGAGCGAGAAGTACTGCCATTTAGCCAAGGAGCTAATGCCAAGTAACAGCTTCTGGGAGAGGAAGAGTCTATTTTTTAAAGAGTATTTGTCAACTAGATGCCAGTGAAAGGACACACATCCATCTATGAATAAATGGGAAGCACAAAAGTGAATTGACGGATGTGTATGTGTGTGTGTTCATAGGTATGTAGATTTATGTCTGGGTCTTCAATTCAATTCCATTGTTCAGTGTGTCTGTTTTATGCCAAACCACACTGCTTTTATTATTAGAGCTTTGTGGTACAGCTTGAAATCAGGGGTGGTGACACCTCCAGAAGTTCTCTGATTATTCAGGAGTGTTTTAGCTATCCTTTTTGTGTGTGTGTTTCCATGCAAAACTGAAAATTATCCTTTCAAGATCTGCTAAGTAAGCCACAGAGAAACCCTGTCTCGAAAAACCAAAAAAAAAAAAAAGATCTGCTAAGAAATGTGTGTGCAGTATGTACTCACTCATAAGTGGATACTAGATACAAAGCAAAGGATAACCAGGCTGCAATCCACAGCTCCCGAGAAGCTAGATATCAAGGAGGACCTTAAGAGGGACACATGGTTTGTCCTGTGAAGGAGAAATAAATGAGATCTCCTAGGAAAACTGGATCGGGAGAAGGAAGTAGAGGGCAGGGGATGGGGGGATGAGAACATGAGGGAACAGAGTGGTCTAGTATGGGGAGGGATGGAGAGGTAGAACAATGAAAAAGATATCTTGATGGGGGAGCCTTTGTGGGGTAGGGAAAAACCTGATGCTAGGGAAATTCCCAGGAATTCACAAGGAGGACCCCAACTAAGAATTCTAGCAATAATGAGGAGGGTGCCTGAAGTGGCCTTTACCTGTAATCAGATTGCTGAATACCCTAATTGTCATCATAGAACCTTCATCTAGTAACTGATGGAAACAGATGCAGAGATCCACAGCCAAGCTCTAGGAGTCAGGTCGAAGAGAGGGAGGAGGGATCATAGGAGCTAGGGGAGTTCCAGATCATGATGGGGAAATCCACAGAGAGAGCTGACACAAGCTCATTGGAACTCACAAACACTAGACCAACAGTTGGGGAGCCTGCATAACACCAAACCAGGCCCTTTGAATGTGAGCAACAGTTGCATAGTTTGTTCTGTTTGAAGGGTCACTGGTAGTGGGACCAGGATCTATTCCTATTGCATGTGGAGGGTGGAGAGGGAGGAGAGGTGAGAGCAGGAACTGTGGTTGGTATGTAAAATGAATAAAAATTTAAAATAAAAAAGAATTGTATTGGAATTGTAATGGGGAAACACATACACACACATACACACACAAACACACACACCACACACACAGGTGAGCAGGGAAAAGAGTATGAATTTGAAAAAAAGTTGATGGATTTGTGATGAATATTATTGAAACATTTTACATATTACATGAAATTCTCAAAGACCTAATAAAACCATTTAAATTGCACACCATATAATTGCACACCATATAACTGAACAATACAATATAACTAAATTTTCTACAGACTTAATTGCACTGAACATTTCTAACAATTTTTGGTTTTGATCCAAAAGTTTGGAAAGAGTAAGATCTGCAATGTTTTTCTCTACAAAAGACGTGTTATTGAAGATTAAGTTCCCTTTTCTTTTCAAAAGTAGTTACCACACATGCTACACATAATTTTCACAGGGGAAATCAAGTTGCCTTGATTCTCCCTTCTGTGACTCTGGATATTTCCCCTCCCTCGTGTTCTCCAGAATTGGGAAAACTTTGCATAGGAAGAAATTGAAACTGTCCAAAATGGCATCATTTTAATAAATACTTCATTAAAAAAAGAAAAAGCTGCCGTAGTTTGTAAGAAAGAACCTAATTCTTTACTTACACCAAGAACCATTGTACCCATAGACTTGTAATCTACTCTACAAAAATGTGGATAATGAGTTGTATAAGTCAGAATTTGTTCAATTCAGTTTGGCTCTAGCTCACCTCTTCTCCTACTGGGATGAATCTCAGCTGAATGTCTGCAAAAGAAAAGGTGTCTGCTCTCTGAACAGCACAGTCTCTTTGGGCTGCAAAACTCATTACTCCACATGCACTGACCTGTTCTCATTTTCTCCCAATGTCCTGTGTCTAAGCAATCCTCTTCCTCCTCCTCTGACCCCCGTCAATATGGAAAAAATGTAACTGCATTAGATAAGTATTGACCAATAAAGAGTCCCAACAATTCTTGCATTTCTATTTTCCTTCTGTTTGCACATATTCACTCATGATTGTAATTACATATATTTTGCATATATATACATATATATGAATAATATGCACAGAAAATATATTAAACCACTTACGGAAATAAGAGTGGTCATGCTGATTCTTCTCTCTCTACTTTTTTCTTTTCTTGTTCACTCTTTTCTTTTTTTCCTCACATCTGCATTCTCTACATGTATCTATGTCCTCTTGCTTCTAAACATTCATGTTAGCAGTCAGTGTGGTTCTTATCTATGTCTGGATAATCTTAGGCAGATCTATATTTACTAATGCATAGATATAAAAACACCATGGCACACATTATACAAAGGCATAGAACACAGGGGCTTCTATGACTGTTGAACAAAAGTAAATTGAAGAAAATTTATATTATTTATATTTTACTCCCCATTAATTTCAATGGACAATTGTTTTTGGAAATTCTTTCAACTCATTTGTTGTAATCCTAATATTTTCATTTTGATAGGATATATTTTGTGAATATATCATAATTTATTCATTTTATATCTTCTTAATAAAAAATTATTTTTACCACAACAAACAACATGGAAACAAGCATATACTCACTTATGTCTTCAAAGATACTACTTCCATTCCAGTGAGATAAGATGTAGTAAGTATACTGCTTCTATGTCTACAATTAATTTTGATAGATGCTACCAGATAGCTTTCCAAAGAGACTATATTGCCTCATATTTCCATCTATGCTATATGAAATCACTCTTCCCCCCTACTCTGCAGACAGCAATGGATGCTATAGCTCTCTTCCATTTCAGTCAGGCTAATGAGTGTGAAATGATATATCACTTGTTTCCAATTTCCTCTCTCTGGCTGCTAGAAAACTCTGCGAATCTTTTCAAAAGCACATTGACCAAGTGCTGAGAATAAGGAAGAAAATTCATTTCTTTTCTGTCTTTAGAGAATATCCTGCCAAGGTTTATTCATTTTTTCCCTTTTTTTAATGGCATTAATGACAACTTTTAACTCCTTGTTAACCTTTCAGTCAAATTCTTAAGTGAGTAAATACTAGAAGATTGTTAACTTTGATTGTAGTATTTATCATATAGTATGTCTCTAGAACTAAGTCATCCAGGAAGAGGGTGTAGTTGTTAAGCAGAAACTATTGCTTTACATTCTTCAAGTCTCTAGAAACCACCATTTTATTTTTTGCTCTATGAGTTGGACTCTTTTAGATTCCTTCTATAAATGGAATTATGCAGCATATGTCCTGTGAGTTATCATAATTTCCTCGAGATCCATGCATGTCGTCACATTTATTAGGAGTTTCCAACTTTTTTGAGATTAAAACTCCCTTTACTCTTTCCAAACACACTATATATGCCTCCCTACTCTCCTTCAACTTCATTGCCTCTTTTTTATTAATTGTTTTTGTATACATACATACATGTGTATACATATATATTCCTAAATATAACCTGTTAAATCCGTATAATGCTATTTGTATGTATGTTTACCAGGTTGACTGGCACTATGCAACCAATTTATGTGCTCTTCCCTAAGGAAGAACTTTTCTAGTTTCCTTTAGTTCTTTATGTTGGATCGAAACCTTGTGGGCTTACTTCTGTCCAGTTCAGAATGTTCATTGGTGTCATCCTTCTTAAGATCAGTTTTGGGCAGAATGGCAAGATAACCCTAAGGGTACAGTAGTAGCATATATACTTTGGTGGCAACCGACAGCTAATTGGACTTAAGACCTGCTCAATAATAAGAGAGAGATCATGCCAGGCGGTGGTGGCACACCTTTAATCCCAGCACTCACGAGGCAGAGGCAGGCAGATCTTTGTGAGTTCAAGGCCAGCCGGGTCCACAAGAGCTAGTTCCAGGACAGGCTCCAAAGCCACAGAGAAACCCTATCTAGAAAAACCAAAAGAGAAAAAGAAAAAACAGAGGGAGATTATGCTTGGTACTGGAAACAAATCAATCAGTGCTAATATAGTCATTGTGACTAGAAGAAAATCTATAACCACTACATCATCATCCCTAATAATAATCTATAAAGATTTGACCTTATACCTACAGATAAGTGTAGTTTTAATCCCTCGTCAAGAAAACTTCTCTTTGCAACATACAGAGACTACTACAAAAATCCCCAACCAATCAAAATGCAGAGTTGTGGAGCCCAGTTCAAATAGATATGTCTCTAACCACTCCTGTATCTAAAGCTCAGGTAACATTGTGGAAGAGGAGGCAGATCAGGGAGTTTGCTTTGAGATTGTATTTCCTAGTAATATCAGAAACTACACATGTAAAGTCTGACCAACAGGAATTTCCAGTTTTTAAAACTGAATAATATTCTAATGTGTATATATACTATATTTTCTTTTTTTTCCGGACTAGATGAATAATGTAGGTATTAATTTTATTTATTTTATTTTATTAATTAATTTACTTATTTATTAAAGATTTCTGCCTCCTCCCCACCACTGCCTCCCATTTCCCATTTCTCTCTCCCTCCCCCAATCAACTCCCCCTCCCTCAGCAGCCGGAAGAGCAGTCAGGGTTCTCTGCCCTGTGGGAAGTCCAAGGACCTCCCACCTCCTTCCAGGTCTAGTAAGGTGAGCATCCAAACAGTCTAGGCTCCCAGAAAGCCAGTACGTGCAGTAGGATTTTAACCCATTGGCATTGTTCTTGACTTCTCAGCAGCCCTTATTGTCCGCTATGTTCAGTGAGTCCGGTTTTATTCCATGCTTTTTCAGATCCAGTTCAGCTGGCCTTGGTGAGTTCCCGATAGAACAACCCGATTGTCTCAGTGTGTGGGTGCAAGAAATAGAAAACACTATCCTGAGTGAGGTAAGCCAGACCCAAAAAGAGGAACATGGGATGTACTCACTCATAATTGGTTTCTAGCCATAAATAAAGGACATTGAGCCTATAATTCGTGATCCTAGAGAAGCTAAATAAGAAGGTGAACCCAAAGAAAAATATATAGTTATCCTCCTGGATATTAACCTTCATCAGGCGATGAAAGGAGACAGAAACAGAGACCCACATTCGAGCACCGGGCTGAAATCCCAAGGTCCAAATGAGGAGCAGAAGGAGAGAGAGCACGAGCAAGGAACTATATTTTCTTTATCACTTATTTATTTCTAAATTTTGGCTATTTTAAATAATGCTGCAATAAACATGAGTGTACATATCCCATGGAAATTCTGATTTTGATACTTTTGAGTTAATTGTCAGGGACAAGATTGGTGATTAAAATAAGTTAAGATCCAATATATACAAGGAAGTCCTACAACACAACAGGAATAACAATAATTTTATTTTAACATTGTAATGTGGACAATGAACACAGTTCTCCAAAGAATACATACAAATGGCCAACAGACATATAAAAGATAATCAATGTTATCTATCAAAAAGGCAATGAAAATTAAAACTACAATAAGATGTTACTTCACACATGGCAGATTATTTTTAAATGTTTCTAAATCATAGTGAAGATAAGGAAAAATTGAAATGATTATATATTATTGCTGCCTTGTAAAATGGCAAATCGAGGAAGCGAAATGGTATGGATAGTCCATCAAAATCTAAAACAAGTGCTATAAGAATAACGCTATATCCACTTCACTCAACTGAGTATAAAGGGGTTCCATTTGGGCATTCATATCCAAATGATTAAAATAATATATTCGGCTGTGAATATATTATTTAGTCACTGAAATAACAGATGCCAAAACTAGAGAATACAAGAGTATTACAATACATGTAATAGTGCACAATTCATTGAATGGATTGTTTTGATATATAATGAACTAACAAAGCAGGAATAATACTCAGTTCATTGGCGAAGATGGTGGAAGTCAGATCACCTTAAATTGTTTATGCATTAGCATTCTAGAGTGCACAGGTCCGTCCACTCGGCGGTAAGACTGACTTCACATGCTCACATTGCAATGAGCTGTAAATGCGAGAACACTGAGATATTATGGCAATGTGAATTCCTGCTAGAAAGGCACAAGAAAATCACACTAACAACATGCACAGAAAACCCATACAGAATTCTAAGTGAAATCTACACATATTTTCTCATAACTGCTATTCTTGGTTGAATATGACTTGAAATGTTAAGTAATTTGAGAAAAGTATTTATATGGCATTAAAATCACACCATTTGACTTTAAAGACAAGAAGATATTAGTAAGGAGGGGATCCAATTTGTGTTTTAAAAATGACTTCTTTTACTCAAGAGTGGGAGTGGAGTAAACAGGAAAGCCTATAAGAGTTTCAATCCAAGAATATGCTCAGTGAAATTTTTAACTTGAAGTATTTCTATAAAAGGTCTGAACAAGAAGGGAGGACTTCATCAGGTGGGTCATAAAACTGCTCAACATTGTAGAATCACAGCTGTAATGATGCTCAAATTAGTTTCCCTAAGGAGGGGATTCTGGCCGCAGCCTTTGTTAAGTGCTGTAATGTGTACTGAGTAAAATGAATTATTCATGTAATACTTGAGCATACTCTGGGAATTTCTGAAGGACTCCAGGAGAAAAAAAATATGATTTGTCTTTCAGGCGATGAGAAGAATCTGGATCCTGAATTCAAGTGAATAATACCATCCAAGGGCAGCCTGCATTGATTTCATAACCTTCAGAAATCCCCTTCACATTAAAGCAGGGAAAATCTAATTCAATCACTGGAATATGAGCCTGTGCTGATTATTTGAACACTCTACTGAATTCTCTGAAGTGGGGCATCCACTCCTAATCCCTGATATGCATTTGAGTTGCCTTTTACTAAGTATCCAACTGCTGCTATTTGTATGAAAGTCATTGCTTTTGAAGCAAGGCCAGAATTACACTTGGGAATGTAATTCAAATTAAGTGTTAATAATATGGGCAATCTTTTTAACGTCATAAAAAGTGTCAACTGTACTTAAAAGATAAATTGTTACAAAATACCCTTCCTCTTTCTGCACGCTCCAAGTCTAATGCTGCCATAAATAGTCTCTCAGCTTCCTGACTTGTTACCAGTAGAAGTGAGGATATCCAAACCAGATTCAGTACTCATTTACTTGAATTTTTTTATTTCTATTTTCAAGGGGATTCGACAGAAGATTTTTTCCTTTTGGAGGCAGTGATTCAGTGATAATTTCAGAAAAGCTGGGCTTTCTTCAAGCTACATGACTTGTGCTTAAATGTTGCTTTGAGAAAGATTGTCTAGAAAGAATTTAAAAATACAGCCCAGAATTCCAGAGGCACAGGAGGTGGATCCCTGAGCTTGAAGCCAGTCTGATCTATAGAGCAAGTTCAAGGACACTCAAGGCTTCACCGAGGAACCTTGTCTTGGAAAACAAAAAAGACAGAGAATTTAAAAATATGAACCCAAGATAGTTATGACTTCAAAGTAATACTTAGAATTCTTTAAATCTTCAAGAATTGCATGCTTTGGTGAGTGGAAGAGAAAGGGATGCTAGGAAGAGTTGCAGATAGGTCAGTTGCTTAACCTTGAGAAAAAAAGACAAAAAACAAGACATCTGTCCATCAGAATGAATTGGAAAAGGCAAATTGAGAAAAAACAGTGTAAAATAGACAAGGATTTCATCTTTCTTGTTCTGGGTACACCTAGTTGTTCCTAAACTCTAGAGAAGTCATGTGAGCTTGATAATGTTAAAACCAAGAAACAAACAGCTTTCTTAATAAATTCTGGAAAGAATTTTAAGCCTCCTTAACACATCATTTTGGACCTTGTTACTGGGGTTCTCAACTAAAGGGGGGAAATGGAAAGTGAGCTGAGGGGATCAGATTCTTTCTTTTTCATAAATATCATTTTGCAGAGACTAAGAAAAATGTTTTCCCACTCAATTGAGGTTGAACATAGACTTCTGTTATGGGACTTTAGGGAAGCAGGAACAAATAGATTAATTGATGAAAATGGATTCTCATTGGGAACAAACTGGTCCTTATACCTAGCTTCCTTTAACTGTACTATTATCAAACTCAAAAAAATTCCAACCATCCCCAAAGAACCTTATGGGTAGACCAAGTGGGAAGATATCATGATCAATCCTGAAGACAGGAACTGAAGAAAGGAGACAACCATTTGCAAAGCATAGAGTCTTAGGATCCTATACAGTAAAGTTTTTTAATCATAAAAACGTGAATTTAAGCTCCAAAACCACAGAGAAACCCTGTCTCGAAAAACAAAAAAAAAAAGAAAAAAAAGTGAATTTAAAGTTTTGCAAATGTCAGTGGAAAATGCAATCTTCACTCCACCCCTCCATGTACAATCTAGGAGCGTCCATAAAAGGGCTATTATATTCTGCTCATATCAGTTTGTATAAATGAATCATTATATCTACAAAAAAAAGCACCCTTGCAAGTCTGTGGAGATTCTGGGCTTATGTAAGGATGATAATAGAAAGACAAACACGTTGTAAAATATTGCCTTATTACTGCTGGAATCATTACAGCAAAACCCAAGTCAAGTAGCACAGAAAATTCCTCACACACTATGCAATTCAGCTGCAGCTCATCACTGCCACTATAATTACAGGTGCCTGCCTGCCTTCATCCTTTCAGATCTGTGGATAAAAGCCCAAGGCTGAATTTGTATTTCGACTTCATAGAAGCTGAAGCTAGTAGTCAATAAACACAGAGAAGAGAACCTGACAGGTAGGCTCTTGCAGAATACAGAGCTACTTACTGTTCAAAAGCTACTTCAACCCCAAATTTTCAAAAGGCAAAAAGAGGGGTGGTTTAAATTTTTTCCAAAAAGCAGACTTTATTTCATATAATCCTAGAACAAACATACAAGCCAGAAATGATTAATCTTATTTCTCCAGAAAAAACATTGAAGCTCAGTGTTTGAGTAACTTGTCTCAGAAGTGGTCCTGGAATCAAAGATTTTCTATCCACATTTTCTGTGGCTCCTCTAGGATAGTTCAATAACTTCTGACAAAAGTAGATTATTAGCAGTTATGGTTTTCATAATTTAAAAATGTGTCTCAACAGCTAATATATGGCAGTAGTCTAAGGAGAATTTTGTAGTCCTATGGTTTAAAGGAAGATGCAGTTTTTAAATTGGTTCCATCTGTGTGCAAGCAAATCAGTAAGTACTACACTTGAGAAAAAAATTGAAGGAATTACGAAGAATTCCTAATTTTAAAATGGAGGACCATTTAGAAGGACACAGTGCGCATGCAACATGCAGAATCTCTAGAACTCCTGGCTTATTGAAATGGCAAGGGAAGCAATGTGTGCTGAGGCTGATTCTACAGGAGCCGCATAGAAACTCACCTGCCTACACATGAGCAGGTGGCCCTCAGGCACCCACTTCTCTGATTAACATGAAACCCACTTCTCTAATTAAACTGAGAACTTAGTTACAGTCTGTGCCTAAACAGGGGACATGAGGCAATCAACTTCAAGTTCCTACCCATAATGGACTGTACTGGTCTTTATCAAAAGTTGTAGCCATACATTTAATTGCATTTTTGTAGATACCTGTGAAACCTTAATGTTCCCAACTTTTAAAAACATAATCTCAAGTTAATTGAACAAATAAACTCCTCACTATTTAAAAGAATTCCTAAAGGAGGAAGAAAAAAAAAAAAAAAAAAGAACTGAGTAAACTCAGCTAGCAAGAAACCCCGAGGAATTTCCTATTTCAAAATGTTAATTGTTATGTGGAGGTGGCTTTTGAAGTTCAATTTAATTTCCTGAACGCCTCAAACAACTCTATTTCCCTACAGAAAATAATTAAGCATCAAGGATAATAGTGTGATTAGCGAGTGAGATGTGGAATTTGCTTAGCAAATCAGAAGGGGAAGAATCCTGTTCACAGCACTATACCACTCCTTGTCCCATCCTGTAAGAGCCAACACTGAGCAAGCATGGACAAGGAGGCAACACTCCAAAGGGCCAGCCTAGTATACACTTAGTAATTAGAGACATTGGCCTTTGTGTCTAGAAAAGAATCCTATCTCTCTTCTACAGTGGTGGAGAGATTCAGATATCTATATGTCATTCTTTATGTCCTCACATAAATAAACCTTGTCCCTTGATATCTAAGATGACCCCATGATTCATTAGTTTAGGGTTTGATTGCCATCACATGGGCTTTTGGAAAGTGGCTGTAAGGTAACAGCTCTGGTGTAACCAGTGGATTAATCTGTTGGTAGTTTCATGATATTGTGACATTACATAGAAGTTGTGAAGATAAGGAAGTGAGGTTTAGTTGAAAGATGTGGGTCTTTGTGATTCTCTCTCTCTCTCTCTCTCTCTCTCTCTCCCCCCCACCCCCGAAACTTTCTCTGAAGCCATAAGGTGAACATTTGCTCTTTTATACCCAATTTGCCATAAACTTCCTTAATACAAGCACAAAGAAATGGGACCAGGTGACCTTGGACTAAAACTTCTACAACTACAAGCAAAAATGACTTCTTAAGGATCTTTGAAATTGTTTCTCTCAGGCATTTCTCACAGCAATAAAGAATAGACTAACACAAAAAAAGTATACCAGGAGTGCGGCCATGAAGCTACTATTCCTGTCAATTTGATTTTGAGAAATGGTTTGTGGGATGGATTTGGGAAAGTTTGGAAAAGTGTTGAAGGGACCCCAGAATACTGATAAGAATACGCATCATTTATTAATTGTTTCTCTCAGTGTCTGTGCTGTTGGGGTTATATTTAGGACAAGAGAAACATACATAGATCTAATCTACATGGGAAATAGAAAAAGACAAGATCTCCTGAGTAAATTGGGAGCATAGGGAAGGGTGGGAGGGGAGAAACAAGGAGGAGAGCAGAGAAATATGTAGATCTCAATAAAAATTAATAAATTAAAATAAATCATTTTTTCATTTCTTTTCCTGTTGCTATGATAAAAAGTACTTAAGGGAGCCAGAGTTTACTCTTGGCTCACAGTTCCTTCTTATATTTCATCATAGTGGGGAACACACAGCAACAGGAGCTTGAGTGGCATAATAACATCAAATCTATAATGAGGAACAGAGAACACTGAAAATGTAAATGTGGTACAGTTCCTTCTCCACTTATATACACTGATGTCATCTAGGGAATGGTGGGTCCTTCCTCCTCAATTAATGAAATCATGACAACTCACCCACATGCATGCTTACAGGCCCATCTCCTAAGTAATTTTATATCTTTACAGTTATGCTACCCATCACAGATGGTGAGCACTGTGTTCATGAAGCTGCAGAGATGAATGAGGACAGTATAGGTCACTGTACTAGAAAATTAAGCTATCTACATTTTGTTCTCCTAAGATGTAATGAGTGAATAAACTAGAAGGTAATGGATTAATTAATTTGGAAAGCAAAATTTCATCGAAGCCCATCATTCAGGTTGTTACATAGCTATTACAAGCTGCTTTTATCCAACTAACAGTAAGGATAGAGCGGCAAAAGCATATCAGAAAGTCAAAACCTTACAGTGTGATTAAATCACCCAGGGTAAAGTTGTGACAAAGGGCAATACCATTGATTAAGAAGTACAACAATTGCAAAGAGCCAAGCACTGGAATACTTTTGCTGTGAGAAAACAGTAAAGATGGTCTGAGGACACCCAAGAAATCCATGGTTAACCCACCACAGTACCAAGGATGTAAAAATATAGGCACATTTGAAAAACTCTTAGAAGAGATTGCTGGAGTAACCTGCTCACAGAGGGCCTCCTGTGAGTTGCTCCATCAGGATTAATTCACCATTCTCAGCTGACCAGAGGTTACTGCAGTCATTTGTGCAAATGGGGGCAGTCATGTCATGAGCTAGCAGTGGAGACCTTATCATTATTTATGTAATGTTGATTTTGGAAACATATAGAATGTAAGAGTTAAGAGATCGTGAAGACATTCATTCAGATTGCAAGAAAAGCCCTGTGGACCAGGAAGTATAGAAGAGTATCATTTTCCAAAATAGAATGAGAACATTTGATAGATCTATTGGAGTAAAGCTAAATATGCAATAGAAACACCTTGAAGTGAGAGCTGATAGAGACACCAGACTTCTGTCAATCAGAGCCCAAGGGGTGAAGGTTGGGGAAATGTAAGGTCTAAGTATGGGGCTGTCCCAGTGTAGTGTCTGGCACGGTATAATTAGTTGAGTGTTTTTAAATGAATAATTAAAAATTTGAAACAATAAAACTAAGATGAAATATTTACATCTTGAACAAACTCAGACATGAAATCCTAGATATATGTATCTAAAGGCATAACTTCCCAATATTAAAGAATGAACATCTCCAAATATAAATATGTAATGTTAAACTACACTAAAACAAAAGTAAGTTTTCTGAGGTAAAGTTAGCAAGTAATTATTACAGGCTTCTTTAGTGGAAAATTGAAAAGAAAAAGGTCCCACAATCATACATCATCTTAGACAATATTTATAAAACAACACCTGTTTAAGATCCCATTGGGCTATGGTGTTAACATGTAGAAATATTCAAAGAGCTCAAATATAAAGAATGAGTAATCTCTCCAGAGGCTTGCTCACAGCACAGCACTGTCTTCTGTAAGTGATATAATATCCAATCCCCAGCCATTATCTACCAAGTTTATTCACTATTTTGAATAATTTAGACATAACTATCAACTGTCAATCCAAATCCTGTCCATTATAAGTACAGGAGAAGTAAGTTAAACATTATAAAATCCAGGACAATCTAATTCAGAAAATTATTCTCAATCTACCTGGAGTAGATTGAGATACTCAAGGAGGAGCAAGAAAAGAAAAGAAGGAGGGACCTATATCATAAAACTATGAAATTCTCATAAAATACTGAGAAATAAATTTAACCCAAAATATTAACACTACCAACTATAAAATACTGTGTAGTACAAGCAAAGCAGCTAGTTACTGGCTCTTAGTCTCATTCTGAAGATTCCTGAAGGCAGGGTCACCATTTTTGGACTGAGGTGAGGTAAGAGCCAGTGGCTGGCTGATTTGCTTTTCTGGTTTTCAGGTTAAATACCAATATCTGTCTCTGAGTTTTTATTAATTATGCTACAACACTCAATGAAAGAAACAAAAGAAAAAATAGAAAAATGTCTCAAGTCCATGAAAAAATGAGTCATCTTCAACCACAGAATCTTCATCTTTAGTAATTGGGAATTTAAATTATTTAAAGTCTCTTCACTTCTAATGTGAAAAAAAAGTTTGAGAACTATTCAGCTAAAGAAATTGTCTAATCAACGCTTGAGATTATATAGCAGAACACCTATTTAAAATCTACCTTTTGAAGAAAATAAAATGTAGCTCAAATCTTAAGGCATAGTTGATATGTGGAATTAAAGGAAGACAAATAAATCTAGACTATCTAAAGATTAATGAAACAACTTAAAAAGAAAACCTAGATTTATAAATAAAATTAAGTGTATTTTATAAAACTAAACTTTAGTCTATTTCCATTTTAACTTTAAAAAAATCTCAAGACTGCCTCTGATATTTTTGCAAACTAATCATTTAAAATAGCAATGTCTAATGTATTGTAGCGGCACATTCATTTAATCCATTTACTTGGGAGGCAGAGGTTGATTAATCTCCAGTAGTTAGAGGCTAGTCAGATCCAGGTAAGCCAGGGCTACTTAGTAAGACCATGTCTCAAAGAGAGAGATAAAAAGAGAAAGAGAGAGAGAGAGAGAGAGAGAGAGAGGCCACAAACAAACATAAAACAAATAAATTAATAAATAAAATCTTAATATCCTCAAGACTCAGGAAATTTTTCTAATCAAAATCATGTTATAAATGTTTTAAATAAAAATAAAATTTTCTATATATAATGTAAGTTGTTCATTTGATTTTCTAAATAGTTTAATGACTCTTGATGTGATAACATTTGTTGAGAGAGGATTCAAGTTGCTTATCACTCATTTTTCCTTACCATTTCTATGCTCATTCCTCAATTCTGGGTTAGATCTTTCATAGTACCTCAGATAGCCCTAGAAAACAACAGTGAGGTAGGTTTTCAGGGTAACACCACAGTCAGTTCATATAAAAAGGAGAGTCCTGAAATATTGCCTGGGACAACTCCTTGTTGTAACAGTCAGTGAACAGAACAGGTCCTCTTGTTCATCTCAAACAAATGTAGCATATTAGGATGTTTGAAACTCTCCTGAAGCATCATAAATGGCCAAAATACAGTCATGAGCACACTTTTCTTTTTACATTCCAAGGTGAAAAATGAATCATGGTTTAGAGCAAGCATGGCCTTTCAGAAATGGCTTGCGTGGGTATGTTCTTGCAATGAAACAGAAAGTCTTGAGCTCCCTGACTTAGCATAATCTCTTTGATTATTAGTTTGCTTTGCTTCCTACTTACTTCTGGATATTTGAGAAGAACAGTTAAAGTGCTGATACAGAAAAATGAAACAGAAGCTATGGACCTTCCCTTCCATGAAATAAATCTACCAGAAAGAAATCTGTTCTGTTACTCAAGAAAGCATTTTCTGCCCTCCCCCCTTTTTTACTAGATTCTGGTGCAAAGAAGGATTATTAAGATTAATTTAGAAAATTATATTACCTAAAATGTTTAGTCACAGTCTTAAGAAATTGAACAAGAAGCTCATGAGTAATAACAAACAGTTCTTTATTCTACAGGTACATACTAAATCACCAATATAATTTCAATTAAAATAAAGCCTTTACAGACTTGAAATGTGAAGCTCTATGCATTCTCCTATTAATTCCTACACCCTTGAAGCTTAACAGATGGAAAGCAATAAGCATTCTACAGAAAGGAGATTTAATTATCCTTCCTAAATTATGACTACCACAAGAACAGACTACTAAACTCATAGTCCAGGTTCTTGAGTTCATGTATACTTATAGCATATAAATAATCTATTTCACTGCAATATTGTAATTTTATCTTAAATTTTTCCTAAAATATTTGTGAATTAGCACAAATTATGCACATAATGATGCATACACATAAGTACTATAAATGTCTTAGAAAAAGGCATAGAATACTGAGATTTACTTCAAATAATGCATTATATCCTTCAAAAAAGCAAATCATAGTTTTAAATTGTCCTCCAATGAACTTCCTTCAGATTAACTTACACACTTCCTGGCCACCTGCTAATGAAACAGCCTTTGCTTCCTTTCATGATGGGTTATTTTATATCCCAGTTTAACTAGATAACAGCTTACCAGGCATTTGGTCAAACATTCTTGGTGTGATTCTGAAGATGCCTCTTGATGAAGTTCACATTGGAAGAGCAGGGAAAGCAGCTCACCCTCCCTAAGCGGCTCTGCTTTATATGGAGGTCATGGCTAAAACCTTTTCCCATGGTATTAGAGTTTAATTCCCTTACATATTCTAGGTAAGCACTCTACCTTAAGACATACCCCAATCACATAATTTCTTAAAGATTCCAGTGATAAAAAACAAAAGTTTATCCTTGAGTCCCTTTCAGGCATATAGTCAATGGTGACCCACTAGTTCTTTATCTTGGCTAGGAATAAGCCAAAAGACAAAATAAACCATTTGATGGCTTGTTGCCTCACTCTTACTGGCTTTCCAAGAGCTACACAGAGTTCAAGTCCTATAACCCAGAGACTAAAGTTCCACACAGCCCGGATCATATTTATGTCACCATAGAGCCTAGCCATTAACTCTCATAAAAGTTTACCTTTTAATTCATATTCAAATTCTTTGTCTCATAGGAATTCTTCCTCATTTTCCCATCCTACTCCCTATATATGTTTGTAAGGCCCCAACAAAAGTCTCAACTACTATAAAAATTCAAGTTCATCATAATTTCCTTTTGAGGAGATTCTAATATATTTATTTTGTTAATGGTGTATTGTATGCTTATACCTTTTCTCTTTAATTGTACAATAACAATTCCTTGAAGTCAGAACCTCAGTCTTCAAATGCTATTTCTTAATTGCCTGACACTGTTTATCAAATGAATAAATGTGACAAACGATTTAAGCACTGGGAAAAGGAAAACAAAAGCAGGTATGAGAAGAACTATAAAAGAAAACAACCTGTTGGAGTGTTCTGTGAAAGAAAGGTGGGCAACAAAGTACAGGAAGCTAATGCAATCCATTAATTTCCCTCAAAATGTGTAAAGCAGAGGGAGGCAGAAAGTGCACTGAGAAAATGTCATAATTCAGTGAAAGCATCACTAGGCTGCTCAAAAGCCTGACACATCATGAGCCGGCTGCTTAACTGTCCCTGTTGATTCATCTCGAAACATAGAACACTAGACTTGCTCTCTGAAGTCTGCTTGCTTCAGGTAATTTAGCATCCTATAGCTTCCATTTATCTTGAGAGTTCCCATTTCATTTCTCCATTCTAGGAAAGAAAGGGTTTGAACTTATGAGGGGCTGCTGTACTGTTCATGCAAATGCTTTAGCAACTAAAAATAAAGATCAAAGTCAATCCCAGAGGCCAAATATCTATGAATATGCTGGACTTCAAAAGTGGAAGTTTTCTTTAATATCTGTTTTGTTTATTTTATCATTTAAAACAAGCATTATCCCCAGAGCATAGAAGAAAGGTGAGCTAAAGTTAGAAATGAAAGCTAGATGCAATACCTTCCAAATGCTCACTTAATTAATTCAATGATAGAAACTAAACTGGCTGATTTTTTAAAAAATTCAGAAAGCATTGAAGGTTTGTTAAATATGTCTGTATAATATCATTGACATCTTATTTAAAATAATCACAAATACTCAAAGATTTGGACTAAAAGTAATAACAAAGATAAATTTGCAAAACTCTAAGGTATGTGGTAATGAACCTAGAAATCATATCATTTAGTTGCTGTCTATCTCAGCCTCCAATTCCTATCAGTGCTAATCACTCCACACTCCCCTCTGCACCCAGGACCTTTTGTATCTGAGCATCTCTGTCATACATTGGATCAGTTGATCTAATAAATTCATCCTAACTGCACAGTCTTGGGACTACGTACCTTCTCTTCCTGAATATACTTCTGTTAAAATAAGACCAAGGAGCTGGGTGGTGGTGGCGCATGCCTTTAATCCCAGCACTTGGGAGGCAGAGGCAGGTGGATCTCTGTGAGTTCGAGACCAGCCTGGTCTACAAGAGCTAGTTCCAGGACAGGCTCCAAAACCACAGAGAAACCCTGTCTCGAAAAACCAAAAAAAAAAAAAAAAAACAAGACCAAGGGAGACAGGGAATACTTAGTCAAAAAGAGCTGCTGATCAAATTTCATACACCAGGAGGGAAAATGTCTGAAAGAAAAAACCTCAGACAATTTTTCAGATTTTCACATATGGCCTTGCTGGCTAGAGTAACCCGGCACTCTACAAAATATGGGAGGGACTTTTCAGTTTTTAATTGAAGAATAAATTATTTAAATTGATCAATAGAAATACACCTAAGAACAAAATTAAATTTGAGCACCACCATCTTTGAACAAAATCTTCAGTGCTCAAATTCAAAACTAAAACAAAATTTAAAAAGTAAAATCTCAAAGGAAGGCCTAATGGGTCTTCTCAAGCCACCTACTCACATTACTAAGATTAATTTTTTTTTATCAGAGTAGCTAATTGTTTGGTGTTACAGATGTGAGCCAAAAGGCAGATACATTTCTTTACTTATGTTGATGAGAAGATCGGGTGAGGCTTAGAAAACTTGAATAATATTGGATAGGCTGGGAAATGAAAGCAGGAGACTATGGGGAGCTAGCCTACCTGCTGCTACACGGCTTGAATTTGTCCAAATCAGATTTTTAAAACAATATCCAAAACCGTGTACAATTAAAATTTTGGATCCTTACACACGGAATATTTTCTGGAAATATCAAAAGAATTGGTAACAAGTAGACCTTGTTAGGTAACATGAATCAAGGGGAATGAATAAACTCACAAGAGGCCAAATGGCAGAATCTTGATTTTATCTTGAGACTGACCACCACACCTGAAATTTTCCAATGCAAATCAAGAAATTGTTCTTTTGGCAGAAGAATATGGAGGCACTAAACTTTAGTGACTGAAGTGTTAAACAGATTGCAAATGTTTCCTTAAGACAAAGGTCAGTATTTCAAAGACAAAACAATTGGGACCAATATTTGTTACTGTTACTGTCATGAAACCGCAGAAGGCAAAGCTTTCTTTGCCATCTCTAGCTTCACTATGACAAACAAGCTTTGTTTCTAAGGAAAAAAAAATGATCACTTCAAAACTTGCAAAGAGAAATCAAGCTTGTTTGCTTGCTTTGTTTTGTTTTACACTACAACAAATAAAAGATTCATCCTGAAAACTTACCCTTTACACGTTTTATATAATCAAAACTCTAAAATGTTCTTAGCTTTTAAGATGAGAGAGACCTGTAATTCCATTTATTAAGTCATCTTAAAAATATTTCTTTATTGAAACTCAGTCCTAAACCTAGGTTCACAGTACATGAAGAAGGTCTAAAGAAGACTTATTTAACCTACATTAAATCTTGATAATGCATTAATGAGTCTTTTAAAGGGATAATTTTAATTCCCCAATCTTCAACCATAAAGACTATATAGTGCTAATCTGCTTTGCCCTTTCAATTAAACTTGTTAAGGGCTTTCTATTTAGTCAGCACCCTGAATGGGCCATTAAAATTCTTGTTCGGTAAGAGTTGTGTTCAGTGCTCTGTTGTTTTAAATTCCATTAAATCCAAATGGTCTTTATCGCCCCATGACCACTGTGACTTCAATCAGCCAATTTAATTACCTTACACAATTGTCAGCAGAAGCAGCAAAGAAAAACAGGAAGCCATATGACGTTATCAGATAGACGTCTACCTTTCCAGTGTTTAATCTAGACTCATCAAGAATGACGATGCGCACCTACTTCCTACCTCTCTGGTGGTCTTTTGACTTTCTATTTCATGCCAAGACTTATAATTTAAGATTCATTCAGACCACTTTTAATACTTTAATAACTGAACTACAAAAAGATAAATCTTCATTACTCAAACAAACAAATAAACAAATAAAATACCTGCATCCTAACACATGGTACCACCATAGTAAAAGGATCTGCACACCTCAAGTACTATGCATGCAGCTGAAAGTAATTTAAGTTCACACATTTGAAAGGCATTAAACTATATTTGACTCTATTTTAAAATGGACATTAAAATTTTCAAGAAATATGTAGAGTTGAGGCTATAGTAGCAGAGTAAAATCCTAAACACATGAATTTATTCATCCAGGTAAATGTTACATTTGTAGCATAAACAAGAAAAGCATTTTATTTATCAGAAATTATGATAACTAAACACCATAAGAGATTATGTTATCTTATTATAGATGGCACTATAATCTGGGAATAAATTTGAAAATTTCTGATAATCAATACTGCTAGAGTAGTGAGTGGTTCTCAACCTGTGGGTCATGACTCCATTAGCAAACCTTTATCTCCAAAAATATTATTTCATAATAGTAGCAAAATTATAGTTATGAAGTAGAAACAAAAATAATTTTATACTTGAGGTTATCACAGCACAAGGAACCGTACTAAAAGGTCAAAGCATTAGGAAAGTTGAGAAACCACTGATCTATAGTATTTTTTCCCTTCATGTGAAAGCAGTTTAAATTAACTTTTCTTGCAGAATAAATGTTGAAACAGTGTCAGTATAGAATCTGAGAATAAACACGCTTTACTGATCACTTAAATTGAACCAAAAGCCAAACTTCTCTGAAAAAACTGTCCATCGATATATAAACCCTTGTTCACTTCTGAAAGACAACGCTACAAAGCTAGAAAATACTGCTGAGTTCCATGTGACTGGGTGGAGAGCGGTTTCTGGAAGACAGAAAGATCATTTCTCAAAGTCGTTTTCTGAAATGATTGTGCCTCCCTTGATGGATCATATCAAGTTATTCTTTGACGCTTTGAAACTAAGCTAGAAGTTTTCAGAAAGGGGGAATCTTTAGAAAAATGCACCCTCAATTGGTGATTTTAGCAGATTTTCCTCACCTGCCATCCAGAGCTCAGGTGACCAAGTGTTATCTTTTTCAGAGATACTGGCTGCTATCACTCCCATCTCCTCTCTCAAGAGTCAGTTTTCAAACTCCTAGACATAAGGCCACTCCTCCTTCCCTCCCACTTTACCTCCCAAAGGAAGAAAAATCTCTTTCAAAGAACTTGTGGAGAGTGGCAGCTTCCCAGCTCTCAGTCAACTGCACTCAGTTCCTAGATGTTGAAGTATATCTGCCAGAAAGTCTTGTCTCTGAGAGTACAGGAAAAATTCCACAAGAACTGTTTTCTTTCCTTCCGAAGTGTTTTTATTTTATTTTTTAAACTAGTGGACTGCTCCTGGCTGTGTCTTCACCTAGGGCTTGTGCACCACGTATGCAAAACTGGGGCAGTGGCTAACAGCTGGCTGAAGTGTAGTGCCAAAAAAAAAAAAAAAAAAAAATCACAGCAAATCTGGGAGGAAGACATAAACTCGGAAATTTTTTAACAAAAACAATCCGCGGACTGGCTTTAAAAAAAAAAAAAGCAAAAACGTCACATAGTAAGGAGTGACAGACCATTTATTTGTTCACCTTATTCGAAAAGGCTATTTTGGAGAAACCGCTCAGTTTCAAGGTTTTGGTTAATGTCTGTGCTCCCAGCGTCCTAAATAGCAATGCGGGTTAAGAATGAATAATCGAACCTCAAGTTCAGAGAGAGTAGCAGTTTGGGGTGTGGTGACAATAAAGAGGATGCACAAACAAGCCAAAATTCAAAGAGATTAACCAGGGCAGTAATGAAGTCTGTTCGCAGCTGAATCTTTGGGGACTGGGAACAGAGCAGAAGAGAAGCAGCCGGAAGAGAAGAGCCCTCTTAAGTAATAGAAGAAACGTCTTAGGTAAAACTGTGGCTCCAGAAACTCACTCAGAGGAACACACCCACTTGGGCATCCTGTTGGTCAGCTCTTAGAACAAAGATATCTCATTTCCATATGGCTGGCCAGTGGAGTGTGGCCGCTGGTGCAAGGTTTGGTGAAAAGCCTGGGGGCAGTGGTGGGCTTTGTGCCCAATCCAGCAGGCTGCAGATATCTGACCTGACCTGGACTGAGGGGCCTGACTTTCAGCAGCACAACCTCTCCCCTGGAAAACACGCCCTCCTCCACACCCGGGTGGGGGGGGGCACCTTCTGAAGAAGCCAAGTTATGTCTGAGGTTCCAAGGTAATGAAACCCCAGGACCCAAGATAAGAAACCCCTATGTCCAGGCCTCTCAGCCCCATTGGCCATTAGGTAACACCTAGGCAACATTTGGGTGCTCTCCCTCACTACCTCATAAGGCCTTACAGCTTTGGGAAAGTACCCAGGGGTCAGCACTGCAGAGTAATTTGCATAGCAGCTACTAACACAGTACACAGTGCCCAAAGTCCGGCCTTGCGGAAAGAAAGGGTTGCTCCTGGGTGCAGCTACAAAGTTTTCTTTGGTCCTAGAAAGTCGCTGTGTTCAAATCAAAGATAACAATAGCGAAATCCCACTCCGAACCCCTCCCACGTCATTGCAGCTCCAAGGTTTGGGGGCGGGGAGAGAAAAGACTGAGGGAGAGGTTGGCTTAGAGAAGGCAGGGAAAAGAAGGTACTCCAGGATCAAGAAACCCTGAGCTACCTTTCCTGGAGGTGATAGGAAGAGGAAAGGGGCAAGTCTTTTGGGAGCAGGGAGAAGAAGGGCACAGAGATTAATGAAGGTGAATTTTCATCATCAGTTGGGGGAAAGAAAAGCTAGGGTGGCCTCAAGTCAGCTTCCCGGTTGCCATAGTGCCAAGCAGAAGCGCCAGAAGCCGGCAGCCCCAAGCCTTTCTCCCGGACAGACTGTAGCCTCACTCTAAGCAGGCTCTGGGAGAGGTCTGAGGCAAGACTATGGCTTTCACTCATACCTAGCTGTCCGCCACTGCTCAAGCGCAGCTGCCCAATAACAATCCCAGCCCTTTCCTCCTAGGGCAGGAGGCCAGCGATGGTTGAACTTCAGAGTCAAAGTTTAAAATAAACATTTTCTACAGGCATGCATAAGAGCTTAACTAAACACCCAATCCACTCAGTACTTTTTTACACTGGAAGAAAATAAAACTCCCACCACTGCATCAAAATAGTCTCAACAGGGAAATGTTCCAATGATTACAACTGTACACAATCCTTCCTGATGAATCAAGTCAGATTTAGAGAACATCGATCTCCAGGTGGAAGACATTTGATGATAATGTAGAAACAGAAATCATCTATAAAGTAGAATGTTGGTCTCAGGTGTGAAGGGACTGATTCGGAGGTCTTCACCTAGTTCCCTGTTTCTTAAGGACATTTTTAGAGTTTGTCTAGGAAAACTGTGTGCTGCGTGCATGTGTGTGTGTTTCGTTTTAGAAGGATTTATAGTTTTCCCAAGAATCTAGGCTCTTGTGTGTGTGCTCTTTTAGAAAGCTGTTACACTGCCACAGACACCAAATTTTTAATATGAAGATATGAAATGATCAGCAAATGTAACAATCTAATGATTCAGCAAATATTGTGCTACAGGACTAGAACAGCAATAATTAAATCTTCAAGAGCATTAGTAGCAGTTTTCAGGCCCCACTTCATCCTTCCCCCATTCATGTACATTCGTACCAATGCATACTCATTCTTGAACACACATGAGATGACATACACAATTGTTTAAGTACTTTGGTTTGAAAATTATTTGGGGGTGGGGATTCCATGTATAGCATGTCCCGTGCTAATGACCAAATTGCTGTGGCACACATACCATACATATCTTCACACACAGTTCCCAGGAATATAGGGACTTCTTTAATCCTGTTTAAAGAAGCAAGCATTCCTGTGGATGCTTGTTGCTATGAGCAACATGCTTAAGTACCATCTAAAGACTGAAGAAAGCAGGAAAATACTCAAGCCAGAATCTAGATATACTCTATTGTCTCATGTTATTACTAGTCTTTTTGACTCTAGATGACATATGAAGAGGGGGCTACATTTTCAAATATATGTAGAAGTATTTCTACTTTATTTTCACTTGGGGAAGACAGTGAATTTTAGCATGAGAGAAGGATCACTTTGGAAAAATAGATGATACTAGTGTTACAGAAGGTACAGGGAACCTCGGCTATATATCAGACAGAAAACTTAATGTGTCTACTTTTATTTCAAAGATGCATACTCTGAATTATGCCCTACCCTTTCTGGCTTAGATCCTCTTAGAGCTGACAGAGAAGGCACCTAGAGTGGGGCGCTCGAGCCCTGTTGACTTTCTCCTCTTTTGCAATGCCCTTTTTTAGGGAACTTTCCTTGATGAGTTCCCAGCTCACTGAAAATATCCCACTGGTCATCCAAAGCAGCTGAGCATTTCCTACATTTAATTTCCTTCAAGCAGACCTCCTGACTAGTGACTGTACTGGAAGCTCACTTTTTGATTTTCTTTCAAGAGAAAAAGAAGCCTAGGTTTTTAGAAAAATTATAAATCCTCAAATGTAACTATATAGGATTTTTATACATGTCAGAGTGAAACAAAGATGCACTTAGAACCACACTCTCCCCTCCTCCCTGGCACCATTGCCTCCAGTTACTACTATTCCTTATTTATTAGGTTGGAATTCTGTATGAGGCGAGAACAGGGAGGGAGAGCTGTGAAAGAACTCAGCAAGTTAAAAAACAAAACAAACAAGAAGCTTGCCATGAGTCGCTATTTCGCTGCACTGAGTGCATCTTCCCACTATGAAATAAAGCCTTAAATTATATAGCACTATTTCTTAAAGCTCTGCATATGAAAAAGACCACCAACGAAAGAAAAAGATTAAATTGACCAATAATAAGCTTTGCATACAGAAGAAATCAGGACAGTGCCCTGGGTTTGCAAGTGAGAACCTAGGCAGGTCTGGGCAGAAGCGGACAGATGCAACTCATGAAAGAGTTACCAGACATTAACTCATCAGTAGCACATGCTTCTGGTTTGCCAGCCCTAGCGCTCACTTTGGCTCAGACCGTGACACCCAGACAGCTGGAGGGTTCCCAGGGAAACCAAAGCATCCTAGGCTGGTCATGCCCCATCACCGCTGTCCCTATGGCAGGCTACGGTGAAGCGATCTGTCGGCCAATAAATAGTTCCACAAACTAGCACCTCCTTTACCCTCTCGGGGCCCAAAATAAAATGAAGATAAAAAGAGAGGATAAATGAAAGCAGGGGGCGGTCTCTAAAACCAGGGAGGGAGCAGGTCTGGGAGCAGCAAGCCCACGCCAAGCAGAGCGACTGCCTGTTTACATCCGGCGCCTCGGAGCCCACACAGGCAGTGGTGAGATACCGGGAATCTTACCGAATCTTAACACATGTGTGGTTCCTTGCGAATATCCGATCCACAGTAAGCAGAGCAGGACTTTAATGGAGCGACTGAAGACTAGATTACTTAGAAACGGGGAAATAATCTTCATGATGTTTCCGTGCCTGCGCGCGCGGCACCCACTTCCCCGATCTAGCGTTAGGCTCCGGGCTTGGACAAGAAGAAGGATTCGTGGAGTAGTGACCGCAGACACAATCACGGCATGGTCACAGAAAGAGGAAGGAGTCTCCGCTTCCCGAACCCATTAGCAGTCGCTGCATGTTCTTCACTCACTGCACCAAGGAGCAAGCTTCCACTGCAAGGGATGGTGGGACATCCATGTTAGTTGGGGAGCATCCGGAAGAAATCCAGTAAGCACAATGTCCAGCCACGCGAGCCTGGGAGAGCACAAGAAAAGGAAAATCAATAGGAAGTCCAGCCTTGCAACGACTAGGTGTCGAAAGCCAGCCACAGTCCCAACACAAAGGGCGCTTTGCTGGCAAGGGTTTCGCCAGGCCCTTATTCCACTGCACTGCTGCACAGCTTCTGACGTTAAGCCAAGATAAAGTGAGAAAAATTGAGATAGCTGCTTCCTGCCACTGAGCTTCTCAATATATATTATGCAACCGTTCTGATAGCTCGCCTTGAGTAGCCAAAAAGGAAGATTTATTTACGTGATGCGATGAAAATTGCTTTGATTTTCAGTAAGACCCTGCAGAAAGTGTCTGGCGTATGCAAACACACTTCTTACAATCAGCTGATGAATTTTAATAATTGACTAAGTCAAAGTCACTTTGTCTAGGAGTTGTATTTTTAAAAAGGATGTGCTCTAAAAGAGGGAACTGTGCTGTCAATCTAACTTCCTATTAAGCTGAAGGAGTCTTATATTTTTAAATCTGAATAGAAAAGATTAAATGGGATAATAAGTGCGATGCAATTGGAGAGTTGAATCTGTTTTTTGAAAACTTGAGTGACATATTCCTTGATTAGTAAAGAGATATTTCCTCAGGTGGACTTTCGGGAGGAAATGGGGGAATCATTTTTTCAACTCATTTATCATAACTGAAATAATCTTGTACAAAGATAATGGGCTTTGAGCTGCAGCAGCAGATTCCAGAGGTTTTGTACGCACATTTTATCTTTTTAAAATTATTTTTTCTTTTAAAACTGGAATATAGAATCAAACTTTTGTCTAAAAACGTCTTGTCATCGACTATTTTTCTGATGAAAATATTTAAACTCATTTCACCCCCCCCCCGGACTGTCACAAGTAGAAATTTATTCAAGGTAAAAGTATAGAAATGTGCACTTCTTTTAATATGAAAATTTGCAGAAATAGGCAATATACTTCACAAGTAGTACAGTTAGCTCCAAATCCACTACTACCATTTAAATTAGTAGGAAGAGCTAATGAGCAAAGCAATAACAATGCCATCGATGACACTTTAACCTTATTAAGAAGTGCAAAGGGCAAATTATTGAACTTGTGCTTTACTATGAATCTCTGTTCATTATCAACAAATAGGGCATAAGTTCGACCTTCTAAAAGTTATAAGATTGCATCATACTGAAGAATACCTAATTTTAAAGGAGTGGTTTGAGTGTTAATTAAGTTCTTATTAATTACTTATGGTTATGTTGTTTCGACATTGTAAGAAGATACCACAATATATTCATCATACTGACTTTTAGTATCTATATTTTCATAAGATACTATTAATTAAATTCTGATTGAAAAAAAATCTACATTTTCAGATGCACTAAGAGACATTGATTTTTTAAAAGATGGAGGCATAACTGCAGTGTCAAAAATAAGTATCATGAATAGCTAGTTCGGCAATCTAGTAGGCAATCCCGTCAAACAATTCCACTATTTGAGCACTTTAAAAGGAAGGCCTAGTGCTGAAACCAAAGGTATCTAGCGACTCCTTCAGTCCATGTTTGAAACATCACTTATAAAATACGTTAAAGACCAACATGTCCTGTCTTGTATTTGCTGTCTCATTTATTCCATTCTATTAGTTCATTTTCAGTCTTCACCCTAGTAGAAATAATAACATCAGCCAGGGAAAATACATATTCTTGTTTGTTTTCATTTCCCAATATAATTGATATCAGCTACCTGAAAATAGCATGTTCAGTTGTGACTAATCAAATTTCTGCAATTTTTGCAATGTAGCTGGCGTTTTGTGGAACCAGAGTAAACACACTGTACCACAATTTTTGTTCATTAATTCTTTTACCATAACAGTATTTGTCATAGACTTTGTCATCATTCTACTTACATCTAGCATTCTCAGCTGCTCATGTGCCATCATCATTGGATGTTTAGTGGGAAAGTGAAAAAGAAAAGCTTTGGTTTTATGAAACTCACACAAAATAAACTGCTAAAAAAAAGTCTAATGTAAATTTTCTTTACTAATAAGTGGTCTCCAAAGAGCCAATTTATACATATTGTCAATTGATTTCATTTGCATCCAACAATTAAGTTGAAAAGCTTTAATATAACAGCAATTCCACCTGTCCAGCTGGACTTCTTCAATACCAGGGACAAACCTTTATTCAGAACCTCGGACAGCACTTCGGGCATGGATTTCCTCTGATATTCAAACTGGTAAAATAAATGGATAGAGTGCCATTTGAAGTGACAGTATGCATATTTCTATTACAGAGTCAAGTAGTTTGACTCGTTAAAGAATATATTGTCAAGAAATCAATTTTGTGAACTATGTTAAGTGTATTTTTTAATGTGAGTAATGGATTGTTTAACATGCCTGAGATACCCAGTGATTGCTTTCCAGGGCATACAAAAAGCCACTAACATTCGCTGTGAAGTCCCTCATGAAGACTAAAGAACTTGTTTCCTCATGCCAAAAAAAAAAAAATAGCATGGAAGAATTTTGGATTCTGAAACATGCTGTCAATATTCAGTGGCTTAAGACATTTCTGAAATGTACAATTAGTTATCACGTTTAATTGCCCACCTCCAGATTTCCATCTGTTAGAGGGTGAAATAGATTAATTCCATCCTTTCTTCCTAAGCTTCACTCTTCAGACCAACAGCAACAATTCAATAATTTACCTTTCAAAGACAACAAATTATGTGATGATGTAGGAGATGCCTTGGTTGTTATATGGATATTTTGAAGTTATTGCAAGAATCTCCTCAATACTGACACTATAATTACAGTTCTTAGTGTTAATAGCTATTAAGTATTTTGTTGATCACATTAAATTACCTTAAAATATGCCAGTTCTGTATTTGCTTATTTCTTAATAGAAAACGAAAAATACTTTATTTAGACTTTCAGTGATCATTTATATTTAAAAGTAGTGAAAATTGTGTGCTTTATCCTATAGATCCATTTGCTGTGCAGTTATTTCAATCACATGGCAATCTTTATTGCTAGGAGCTAAAGCTGTGAGGGTTCCAAGGTCAAAGCAGAAATGAAAAATTGTAAGCACACACATATATACTCACACAGAGAGAAGCTATGTCAAGAAGAAAGACTTAAAATATGAAAGAAGACTGTTATGAAAAAACTACCAAGCCTATGGTGAATAATAAAGGAAGAAAATGTATATCACATTCATGCAAATCTTGTTCCTACAGCAACACAACAACATCAATGAGAGCGACAGAAGGCGTTAGCTTCATCTTTCACTGCATTTTGTATTACCTGACACTAATGACCTCTTATTCTTGGGCACTATTACTTGAGAAGCAATTTTAGTTTCTTAGTCTCCTGGTGAAAATGAATCATATTCTAGTTAGCTGCCACCTGCTGGGGCATGAGCAAACGTGTAATAATCCTTATAGCAGAACCTTTAACAGACAATTCCTATACCTTTGGCTACAAAAAGCAAATGTTTATTCTAGCACAATCTGAATTTCAAAGCTCTAAGGTTCTTCCATGTCATATGTGTAGTGTTTTTAATTTTCTCAAACAAGTGAGAGACTTCCACTTGACCTCACATTACTGTCCTGTTGTTATGAGGCATTTGAGAAACCTCATCTTATAGTAACACCTAAGGCACTATTCCATGCAAGTGGCCTATTGTGTTGAGGTTTAGCTAAAATAAACAGCTTCCTCAACCATAACATTAAAGGGGGCACAGAATAAAGTCTTAGGCAGAGATCTGTTGGAATCACACTGTTGCATACTATGTGATCCACCCTAACTATGATTACTATGCCATTCTTTAGGATTCTAAACACATTATCACTTCTTCTACTAACATTCTGCTATGTTGGTAGTTAATAATATTTACACTTTAATTACTGTTTAGATGCTGAAAATGTATCTTAATTAAGAGAATGAATCAAATTAATTTATGCCTGTAAAGATCTTTTCTTTAAAATTCAGCATGCACAATCTTCAGTAGATTTAAATTTAAAAGAAAAGACATAGGTGTTTTAGCCTTTAGTCATTTCTGTATTACCTTCCCCTACATATTTCAATTTCTTTAACATGTAAGTTTCTAAGGTCACTGGGATTTGATTAGCTTACTTGATTGCTGCATGAATGTGTTCTACAAAGTTATAAAGTAAGGAACTAAAACAACTACAAATTGAAATATAATTGCACATCTTCTAGCAGCTAAACTGCAGACTTATTCACGTGAATTATTCCTATCTCATGAGATGAAAAGAATCAATCTATAGATAATTTCGATGAGAGAATACTTACAGTATGAAGATGAAGAAATGCTAAAAAGGTAGTCTGTTCCTTTCCTTACCAGAAGGTAGTTCCTAACATTCTGCAACCTCTCAATCCAACCTCTAAATCCAAATCATTATCTTAGTAGCTCCAGTCTTATTTGATATTCTCTCTCTCTCTCTCTCTCTCTCTCTCTCTCTCTCTCTCTCTCTCTCTCTCTCTCTCTCCCACACACACACACACACACGCACGCGCACACACACACACACACACACAGTCCTTCCTATCCACCTGAAGATAAAAATACGGGGGAATGTGGTTGGTTAAAAGTTCTGAACATTTATTATCCGCCTTGGTGATGCAGCCAGTCCTAACCCCTACAGGATGCCCTGAGAGGTTTTTTTTCTCTTCCTTCCTTCCTTCCTCTCTCTCTCTCTCTCTCTCTCTCTCTCTCTCTCTCTCTCTCTCTCTCTCTCTCTCTCTCTCCTCTCTCTCTTCCTCCCTCCTTCCTTCTTTTCTTTCTTCCTTCTTTTTTTCTGAAGCTTTTAATACTGTCCTCTGTTAAAGTCTCTACTTTCTCAGTCCAGAGCTATGGATCAAGGCAATCCAAGGATTGGTGGACGAAAGAGGGATGAGGAGTTGCTATGACACACAGACACACAGCTTCTTGCTTGTTCTTCTCTTTGCCTTGAGCATGAGTCCCAGTAGTTGAGGCCACTTCCTGGCTTAGACACTTATTAAAATATTTTATGTAGAAAATACAAGCACGCCTGCAGTCAAATGAGCCACTTGCATCCTACCGGGGAAAAGCTGCAGCGAGTGGGACAAAGCCCTCCAGGAGACCTGCATCCAGCAGGTGCCTGGAGCGCACAGACTCAGCCGTGCTGTGCCGCTGCGCTTCTTCCTTTTCTCCTGGTTGTCAGCGATCCTCCGCGGTTCCCGGCTCCTCCGTACCAAGAGCGAACACTTTGGGAATGAGTTCCAGGGAGGTTCCACGAACAAGGATTGCTTACCTGGAGCTGGGTGAAGAGGGCGGGGAGGGACTGGGGTGGTACCCCCGGAGCCACGGCGGGAGGAGATCCAGCGGGAAGTCCTGGGCTCCGAGCCTCAGCCACGCAGCCGCCAGCGCGAGCGCGAGTGACGGCGGCGGAGGAGACCGCGACCGTGGAGCCGCAGCAGTGGCGCTGGAGACAGACACGCCTCCTGGCGGGGGTTCCTCGCCTCCTGCTTTAAAGGAGCCGCGTTTCTTTCCCGCAACTGATACTAGCTCAGGCGCGCCATGCACTCCTTATTTCAAGACCTCTTGTGGGAGAATTCTGGGTGTTGACCTTCTAGTGCTTCCAGAACACTCGGCACTGATTTCGTCCCCTACCAGCACATCCACATCCAAGGATAGGGGAACTGGGACCGAGAAGTTCAGGATGATAGTGGGTAAGGTAAAAAGGGCCAAGGAAATTGCTTGCCTCTAAAAAGCTACATCGGGTATAAGAAATTTTAATCTGTCTGCTTCTAGGTGGCCTCTTTTATGCTGCCCCGAAACCATGGCAACAAGACTTCTCTGTTGCCAACATCTGGAGAGCAGCTGATTGTCTCCAAAGTGAACCTTTTGGTTCAACTACTGCATTTCCCTTTGAGATTTGTGGGGATCATCTTGATCTATGCTCCTACTTCTATCCCATCGCAGGGTAAATGAGTTTCTGTGACTCCTGGTCGCTGTCAGCATAGAAGAGGACTTCCAGTATAAGAAAGCTGACAGGCCATTTCTGCACAGGTCTAACCCCTTAATACCTGATGCTGCTCTCCCTAATAGATCCCTGAATGATGAGGAAATTTGAGACTTAGCAGGCACAGAACCTGGGGTCTTCTTCTCCACCATTGGGGAAAAGTGCATATATAAGAGAGACGTTTTTAATGGGCAGTGAGAGGGGATGCCTGAGTACTATGGTCTTCCCTAAGCTTGCTTCCCTGAGTCAGGGGTTGGGGCAGGAGGCAAGGAGCACACCAGTCTCCTGCTGCTTCTCTGAGGGAGCGATTAGCTTCCGCAAACAATCCCGGATTTGCGCTCCTCTGGGTCAGAAAAGTCAACATCTATTCAATACCATTGCTACTTTATCCTCAGCCCTACAATATTAACTAGAGTGGAGACTTGGCAGTTCTCTCCAGAGTACATTGGTGAGCGACTATTCTCCAGGAGGTTTAAAAGCGGCCAAGCTTGAACAGGCTCTGCACATCCGCCCAGGAGACAAATTGCAAAGGGAGTGTACTAGGAAGGAGGCCAGGTGGAATTCCTAGGCGCTGTGGATGCTGGAGGCAGCTGTAGTCCCTGTGGCAGGCCAGTCTAATTCTGAAGGTCTGGAAACAGAGAAGCTCAGGTTTTACCCTAGAGTAGCCCAACAGGCTGCGGAGGAGCGTTTGTTCCTTTGCTGTGATTTTTGCCCTGAAGTCATTGCAACTCCTGAAAATCAAATTGAGTAAAATCTGTTTTTCTGACCTGTCTCTGTGTTGTTACCCCTCACACACTGGGTTAGCATCTGATTCAGTCCTACCAAAACCCTCAGTCTCTACCACCGAAATTGTTCACCATCCCAGGCTTCTACACCCCCCCCCACACACACAAACAAACACACATGCACACGCATACACACGCACCACACACTTACTGTGTTTAGCTGCCTCTCCGAGACTAAACACACACATGCACATGCATGCGCGCCTGCCCACGTGCACACACACACACACACACACACACACATCACACACCTACTGTGCTTATCTGCCTCTGGGAGACTACCGCTTAAATTAGGCAGAGAAGAGTTCGTGGCATGGAGAGTCCATTTGTGGTTTAAAGATCCCGGGGATGGCTAGAAGGTTCCTGTAATTAAGGCAACAGCAGCCTTGTTGTATGAAGAAAATAAATAGTCAATGACTCCATTGTGCATCCTGGACCGGACAGCACAGACGCGTGACCAACTCCAGGCGCCTGGGCTCCAGCTGCTGTGACCTGCAGGCTAATAGGCCCTCCAAGCACAGCACAGTTCGGGCCAGGCTCAGGGGGAAAAAAAAATGCTCCATTCAGTCTCATTGCCCGATGAGAGTAATGAAGACAACTTGTCTACTAGCCAAAGACACTCTCCATGTCATCTTAATATCCACACACCCCCTTTCGGAGAGGGAAACAAGGCACCTGCAGGTAGATCCAAGGGAAATCGTTAGGTGAATGGCATCCAGCTGCTTGCCAGTGGATCTGAGTCCATGGAGCAGGGACAGTGTCTTATTTCATTTTAAGTATTTGACAAACAGGCTGGCATGAAGGTGCTGGGATCAACCTTCCCCACTGATGTACTCTGTCCCCCATTGTATTTGGAGATGGAAGGCTTATGGACTAATCTCTTTCAGTGAGTGTGTGAACTTAGAATGTAGTTATGGATTTCTTTTCCAGGACAAAGCTCACACTTACAAAGGACTATATAAGGAGCCCTACCAAAAGCAAGGCAAAAGGGGGAAAGAGTTGAGAGAAGAATGGAATAAATCAAAATTATGCATGTGACAAATGTATTTCTTTAAAAGACAAATGTTGTCTAGATTCTAAAGAAAAATGGAGATTGACAAAAGAGCATTATAGTGTAAAGTTCACTTAACCCGTCTAAACCCTTCTACTGCTACAAAGATATTTCTTATAATTTATTTAAAAATCTATTAGTGTAGTTGTTTTCTTTATCATTGTTTTTCTATGATCGGTGGGGAGCCACAACCCAACTCCCAAATAAATACATGGGGACTTATTCTTACTTATGAATGCCTGGCCTTAGTTTGACTTATTTCTAGCCAGTTTTTCTTAACTTAAATTATCCTGTCTACATTTGCCTCTGGGCTTTTACCTTTCTCTGTTTCTGTATATCTTTTCTTTCCTTCTTATTCCATGTCTGGAGGTATGGCTGGGCGGTGAACCTCCAGCATCCTCCTCTCCTCCTTTTCTCACTCCTTTCTGTTCTCTCTTCTTTTCTATTTATTCTATCTGCATGCCAGCCTTGCCAATTTCTCTCTCTTGCCTAATTATCTATTGGCCATTCAACTCTTCATTGAACCAATTAGGTTTTTCAGAAAGGCAAAATTATACAGCTTCACAGAGTTAAACAAATGAAACATAATGTAATATTTTTTGCACCATTAAATAAATATTCCAGAGCATAAAATAATGTAACATGTCTTTAACTAATATTATACAATATATGAGTTAAACATTCAAGGATTTACAGTCTACTTCCATTTTAGAAACAATAAAAATCTATGCCTTCAGCTGCCCTATGGGCATCTTCCATATTTGGAAAGGTCAGCCAGTTTCCAAGATGGCTACAGGACTACTCCATACCACTTTTTGACTACTCAAGGAGCTCACTGTTGATTTATTTTGGTGTTTTCTCTTTGCTTTGTTTCAACCTGGCTAAGTTAACTTGTATGCAGAAATGAACGGTGGTTATTTTGAATCATCTTATCCAGTGCCATCATTCTACAAATAGTAAAATCCAAACTGACAGGAAATAGAGTGGCTTGTTCAGAATGTGGCAGAAATGATACTGCTTTCTAGCAGTGCACAGCAGTGCTAGTCTGGTCAAATAATATCACCTGACAAATGAGGGAATTAAGATGAAAATGTGTATTTAGAATCAGAGTTTGTTAATGACAGTTGCAAGACTAGAGACTAGCTATTCTGATTCTCACCTAATTCTTAAGATTCCTTAATACCTCCTCTCCTCTCTCCATCCCTCACTCTCCCTCCCTCCTTGCTCTGTTTATTTATTTGTTTGGTGTAATTGGACATAAATTACATGTAACTATTAGTAACTTACATAAGCCTAGCCAAATATTATCTTGATGCATGGGATTTTTATTCATTTTCTCAATGCCATTGGATACATTAGTCCAATACATACTATTACTTATGTTCTAAGGTTCTGAAAAAAATAGCAATGAACACTTTTTGAAAATGTCCCTCAATAAGAGTTTGATCTATACAGCAAAGTAGATAAGAAAATAAGTAAGATGTAAAATAAGAAGGAGTATTGCAGAGAAAAATAAAAAATAGTAATCAAAGCAGGGCATGGTGAGAAGGCAACAGTGAGGAGTATGCTATTTTGTGAGACACAGGACATAGGCATTGTCTTTGTGCTTAGTTGGCATTACAGTGGTTACCTGAAAAGTGATAAAAGGGTATAGTTGAAGGAAAAAAAGTTCTAAGTAGAAAAAAAAAATAGAAACTATAAAACCATGAATAAAGCATTTAAGAAGAGAAAAAAAGAAAAAGAAAAAAGAAATCAGTTCTCAAAGGTGAGGCATGAAATTGATAAAGATTCCAGAGAGGAGCAGAGAGTCATAGTCATGTCCTGGGCAATCTGTGATTTTTCCCTGGTGGTAACATTGATGGATCATAACCACAGGAGAGGTACAATGTGACACATAAAATGAGGCACCCTTTCTGTTTTACTAAGACAATATAGTCATAACAAAGTTCAGAGTAGAAGCAAAGCAAGCAAGGAGGGCACTATTCTAACAACCAGTTGAGACCTCACTGTGGATGAAGCCATGAAGATAGTGACTAATGTGAAGTATAATTTAAGTAAAGATAGGGAATTTTGTAGATGGAACAAACAAAGAATAATTCCAATTTTTAATCTGAGCGTTGTTACCATTTTTTGAGATAAAGAAAATACTAGAATAGGTTTGGCAGGAATATACTCTTGTCTGGCTTTGGACAAAGATATACTAAAAAGACAGACCTATACCATGGGCTGGGAGTTCAGAGATGAAGTATGTATTTTGCTAGCTATCATGTCGAAGAGATGGCATAATAGAGGAGATAATTGTAGAAAGGAAACTAAAGGAGTTTCGGGACTAGGAACAAAATTTTTTTAAACGTATGCATGAAAGAAACAAAAAGGAAATAGTAAGAATGTATGCAGTAGTAGAATGTGCTAGTGTATCCCCACAAAGGGAACATTGCTCATATTAACTACATGCTACTGAGACTGAATTCCCTGTGATATACTGGTATGATGTACTGCGAACCTTGCTAAGAGCAGACTTGGAGTATAGCAAGTATGGATTAACACATATCTGAGATAAGTTTAAGAAAGATAAGAGAAGAAATGAAGGATGATAAAACTTCCAAGGGATTTTGCTCTTAAGAAGAGAAGATAAAAGAGAGTGCATCTCAGGGACAATGTAGGATCAAGTGTTTTTACATCTGAAGAAAAGACAGATGGCACAGCATGCTAGTATCCTAAGAGAATAACAAAGGGTGGTTGTGCTTGAGTACTAAGAAAGGGTAAACACTAGTTGAAGTAGAGAAGGGTCAATTTAGTGAAATAATTACAAGATGACAGAATATCACACAAATGTCAACTATTCTTATATGGTATTAAGAGTTCACTATGTTAGTGCTAAAGCCCCATGCTTCAAGACCACCTTAACCCACATTCTTTCATCTCCATTCTGACATAGATGCTGCTTCCTTGGTCCCACATAATCAATTCAGTACTGAGCTCTGCAGGAAGGGAAGGTGAAAAAATAAGTACAGGAAGAGGTTAATAGGTCTTTCTTGGTCATTTTTGTGTTTTTGTTATAAAGTAAAAAAAAAACAAACTGAAAGTCTTAAGGAGAGAAGATATTAGGTGGAGTTTTTATCTAGAAGTATGGAAGTCAGAAAGGATAATGAAATCTAGTTAGATTCTTGGCCAGCACTATTTTTATGACTTGCAAGTATTTGAATGTTCCAACAACTCACTCATCCTTTCTGTAAGTGTAGTAGTTAGATTCCGAATGCTTTTTAATTCTTTGTACTGTCTCTCATCACTTATCTCATTATTATTGCTTCTACTCTCGTTGATTCACAGATGACTGTGTCCTATTTTGATTGCTTTCCATGTGTTTATTATCTTAGCGTATTTTTTTTTACCAAGTACTTACAAGTGTTCCAGGAAAATAAAGACAATGTAGAAAAATGTGAGCAATATTCTTTGCAAGATATTTCTAAAAACACATAGTAAATTTTGTTACTAAATTTTGACACTTCCTTCTCTTCATTCTTCAGAAAACACCAAGGAAAATTGAAATGTACTGTCAGAGCAGACAGAAGTAGTATCTGTTAGAGAGGTATCCTATACTGGAAAATATTTTGGCCTGGATTCTCCATTCTATAACCAACAAGAAAGGAAAGATGCTGTTAAAAGCATAAGGAATATGGAATAGTGGAAAGAACCTCTCACTCAATGTGGAGCGGGTAGACACACATGTTAGAAGTATAAATTTCCCCAAAGCTAAGGACATTATCTTCAAGATTCTTTAAATACAAATCCCTGAGATATTTTCTTCATGCATCTGGCTCTCTTCCATTTTCTGGAAGAGAAGTACTTGGAGAAGTATTATTTATTTAAATCTTCTCTAGTCTATGCACATTTTTACACAAAATACCTCATCTAATTCTCTAAACGGTGCTGCCATGCAAAATTTTTATCTTAAAGATAAGAAAGTAAAAACAGAGAGGTTATGTAATTTGCCCATTGGAACACTGCTGACTAAGAAAGAGTTAGAATTCAAATCTTTGTATATCAGAGGAGGCTGGTGGAAGAAAAAATGGTATCTTTTCCAGATCTATGTCTCTTCTAGTAAAAGATACCAGATGTTTCTAGGACTTGAGGGACAAATCTCCTTAAAATTGTTATGAATAAACCCTGTCTCGAAAAACCAAAAAAAAAAAAAAATTGTTATGAATAGTAAGGTCAGGAGAATATGGAGCAGTTTGGGTTGAACAAACCTGCTCCCTCCACTACACTACTGACTTAATAAAGGCAGCAGAAAAACAAACAAATAAATAAATACAGAAAGGAAAGAAAGGTGGCTTAAGAGTAAATGAAGGGAAACCGGCTCAACATGGCATGGTGCCAGGCACGAGGATCGCCCTCCACATGGCCTAAGACAGGGTACCCTGTGGTCAAAGACCTGCTTACTTTAGGTCTTGCTAGATACCTTTTATTTGAGGACCTCCAAGGAAGTAATGCTACTTATAAGGCACCCCTCTGTTCCCAGGAGAGGTAAATTGCTCCACCATTCGAGAGGAGGGTCCCTCCTTGTCCCAGTCCCTTCTCATTTAGATCTGACACCAGGGTTAGACTCTGACCTGGTGCCCTCCACTTGATAGATGCCCGCCTTTATAAAAGGAAGGGGGATATATCAGGAGCCATGCCCCTACCCCAAAAATTATTATAGGGAGCATTGCCCTGAGAAGTTTGCAGAGGGCTCTACTTCTCAATTGTATTGAGAATTGTTTTATTGACAAAGCCTATCCCACACCCAAATTAACTGTTAATAGAGAGCTATCTGTTAGCGGAGCCCGCCTCACACTCTAACTATCTAGAGAACTAGGTGTGTCAACTTGTGAACTCCTGGCAGAGGAATCGTGACCTGACCCATCTTAACCTCTTGGCCTATGTGACCGGCATGGACCACGTGGCAAGATCCTGTGCCCCAGCCCCCCAAGCTCTTCATCCAGGGGCTATATAAGCTGCAACCATGACTCTAATAAACGGAGGCTTTGACAAGAACTATGCTTGGCCTTCTTCCTCTTATCGACCCATGTCTTTCAGGTGGTACCTTTCCGTGACCCTGGAATAACTGACCAGCCAGGCGGGTTACAGACCCTAGACAGAGTAACCCGTCAAAGCGGTTGACACAACTTGAGAGGCTTCATGGTGTTTGTGATTTATATTTTAAAATTAGACTGAATGCTACTCTGTTGTTGTGACAGCATTTATGTGACACCCTATCATTGTAGGGGAAGCCCAGCCCAAGGGGGCGTGTTTACCTTGGGCTAATGTTTACGTATAAATCTGGCAGCATGAGCCCTGCTGGCCCTTTTGTACTTCTGGTTTCGTCGCTGGATCCCTAGTGTTGTAAGCTATTTTCTTCATTAAAGTTTCATATTTCATTAGAAAATAAAAAGTAAATGAAGGTCTTCCTTTCAACCTTTGTCAAATCCATGGTAAATTTCAGATAATGACCTGAACCTCTAAGATCTTTCTCAAGAAGAAAAAAAGTCTAATAGACACACTCTGCTAACGTCATATTTGCAATAAGTGAGAACTTATTATAAACCTACTTTTGGTGGTAACTATTTGACCATCAAAATAGTGATTTTTTTAAAGGTTATTTTTATCTATGGAAGAATCTATACCTCACAGTATTAATACTTTTTACTACCTAGCTCTCCAGTAAAAGTATCAAAACAGGACATGGAGATGATTTCTAATAATATTGTGGTGATAGATAATTTTAGTGGTAATATAGAACTCATTTGCTTATGTCACAGGTTTCAAGAAAAGAAAACTGGTTTAGAATAGTGAATATAACTTTTATATATTTTCATTAGAAAAAATTTAAGGCACAATATATGTAACTTTGATATCCATGCACAGGGTGGAATCAAAGTCACCAAAACTACCCTTGCACAGGTTGCCTTTCTTTGTAATTGTGGGAACCTTTAAAATCTACTCTCTTAACGATTTACAGAGTTCAACCTAAAGCAAATTATCTCAGTCCAGACCTGAGACTATCCCAGTCCCAGTACCTTTCTGAAGAGGTCATCCATGCTTCCTAAGAAGCTGCTGTGGTAGAATTTCAGAGCTAACTGACAAGAGTGTTTACTTCTTTTGGATGATTTTCAAAAGTAAACCCAATTGGAAAGAGTTTCAAATTTCTTATCACAGGTAAGCTCCTCTTTAAGGGATGATTTTCATTAAAAGGTGGTCACTCTGGTGGTCACATTCTGCATATTCTTCTTACTGAAGAATCATGTGGGAAGCTCAATCAGGACAGCCATGGCCTGGCACAGGCATACCCTGTTGGAAAGTACACGACAGAGGTAATAGAATTCAGTTACGGTTCTTAATTCTGCAAATTAATGGATGAGGGAATGAGTTTAAAATGAAAGGGAAACAAGCAGGAATAAAAATTTAGGCTCATATTCTCTGTATGTATGATAATGGGAAATATGAGTGAGAAAATAAACTTTTATTTTTCAATCTGTTGTCCCAACAAACTTTTAATGTCTAATCATTTCAATCCACTAGCGGCCAGCATCCCTCTATAAACACATACTAAATCTGAGCAGAAAGAGATGGCAACAGCAACGCATCACTTAACTGCATCAATATTTTATGTAGTTGATCATGTAAAACTCAAAAGCTGATTTACCCTTTTGTGTGGACTGTAGGGACTAAGGTTCTGTTGACTGCATTTTTACTTCATGAACAGAGCTACCCAACCATGACTTGTTTGCAAACTAGAAATGTTTAAACACATTGTCCCTGTGTTCTTCTAAACTGACAAAGTTAGACTTTAACATTTTTCTGAAAGATGTGTACACACATATTAAAACAGATGAAAATAATCTGCAATATTGAAACTAATAATGTTTAATTAATTGAAATTGCTATTTTTGTGGCTAAATAAGAAATTTGTTAATTATCCTCTTTCTAAATTCATTAATTTGAAACAAAGTAGTATGTTTTATACTTAATTAATTGTATTGATGGCAAAACAAAGTAATTAGGAATGAGGGTACAAATGTAAAAGGCCAGACTTACAAGCATTTGTCTCACTTGTGAGTATAATCTAGCAGTTACAAATCTTTTCACTTATTTCTGATTTTATGTAACATTACCTAGAGCATTTTAAGACGTATATCATCTTGTAATTAGAGAGAAAGTCTCAGGTCAGTTTCATAGCAGAGCAAGAATATCACAGAACTGAGGGTCTTGACAATTGGACCTCCATTCAAATGCGTTCTTTTGTAAGTCAGTCAGACTCTTGAGTTTCTGTTTTATCAATTACACAGTCAATTTTGTGAGATTCCTGAAGTCAAAAAAAAATGGTGATCATTTACTTTCAGAACTATTATCATATTGTGGTCTCTGGTGCATGGAGTGAGTTTTCAGACCGTTTACTTTCATCATGGCTTAATGATGAAATCCAGAGCAAAGCCACAGTGGCAGAGCCTATAACTCCAAAAAGGACTTAACCTCTTTCAGGAAAGCCCTTGGTTTCATGCCATTTACAATGAACCAATCTGTATAAGATATCAAGATTTTTGTTTTGGATCTTCATTCAAAATAATCAGAAATAGACAGATTTTCAATAAACTTAAGAAGAATTTAAAAAACTGAGTTGTGTATATTTAGGAAAACACTAAATTGTTAATTTAGTCATTCAACGACAAATATTAATATAAAAGGAAAAAAGATAATAATGATGTTTATAAATATTACATTGATAAACTCAACCATACTCTCACCAGTATTAGTAACCAAACAAGTAACTGTTTTGGAGAAAATGAAGCAGTTGGTGTCTCATGTCTATCTGACCCCTGTGAGTATGATTGAGACATTGTTTGGAAAGATGTTCTTTTGAGTTATTATAAAATAAGAAGAGCTTATACTATGTTATGATGACTCTTACAACATATACAAAATAATATACCTCTGTAATAGGAAATTTAGACACAGTCATATGAAGGGAATAACATTCAATATTAACATTAAAAATTGCCAGCAGTGCTGGGTACAATGGCGCATGACTTCCTGACCAGCATGATCTACAGAGCAAGTTCCAAGATAGACAGGGCTACACAGAAAAACCCTGTCTCAACACTATACCCTGCTCTCAGACCCTGTCCATAACAAAATTGCCAATAAACACCAGAATCCAGAAAAAGGTGTAAGCACACCTCTGTGTTGTGTGACAGTACTCTAAAGATACTAGTTACCTAACAGTTTAATTCTGACTTCTGGTCTCTGTTTTCCCATCCACACACATAGTAGTACTCTATTTTGGCAGCCCTAGGAAAAATATATATACATTAATGAAAGCTAACATTAATAACAGTACATTCAGATTAACTCTACTCTGACTTTAAGTTTGTTTTTGAATTTAGACATGTAATTCACCTTTCTTTTCTTTGCCCACAAATCCTCACCTCCATTTATAATATGCTTCAGTTCTACTTGAGACTAAAGCAGTCATCCAATGGAATTCTTTTATCTGCTATGAGTAAGCATACTCACTTGTACAATCTTTGCATATCATAATGCCTATTTAACCTTACAAATGTTTTCTCTTCTGACATCTTTCTGCAGGACTAGATAAATGATGAGTAAGTGATTGTTCTTCAGGTTTGCAAACCTGAGATTAAATTGTCATAATCCACATAAAAAACTGGGTAGGACTCAAGCCTCCTATACTCCATCACTGCCGGGAATGGTGTTAGGTAGCTCACAAGTGTTTGCTGGCTGCCAGCCTAGCTTTGGGTTATGTGAACAGGGTGTCCTGCTCTAGCTTTCCTGTGAACATGCACATGTGTACATACACAGGTGTACATACACAACACAGGCACAGGTGTACATACACAACACAGGCACATACACACACCATTCACACACAGTCATCATAATACTGGTGCTCTGAATTGAAAGTTCTCCTTTATCTCAACTCTTAAAAAGAGGGAAATAAAGGAAAGAAATAAAGAGAGATGGGGAGAAAGAGAGAGGAAAGAGAGAGAGAAAGAGGGAAGGCGAGAGATAGAGAAAAAGGAAAGAGAGAGAGAAAAGAAAGGAGAGAAGGAAGAAAGACAGACAGACAGACAAAGAGAGAGAGACAGAAAGAAAGAAAGAAAGAAAGAAAGAAAGAAAGAAAGAAAGAAAGAAAGAAAGAAAGAAAGAAAGGAAGGAAGGAAGGAAGGAAGGAAGAAAAAAAGAAAGGAGGGAAGGAGAGAGGGAGGGAGGGAGGAAGGGAGGGAGGGAGGAAGGAAGAAAGAACAAAAAAAGAATAATTCTTTCTCTTCATATGGTTACTCCTTTTAAAGGCCTTCTATGTCTTAGGAAGCTTCTACATATGGATTTCCAATCAATAAGGATTTCCAGAAGGTCTTTAGTGTTAGTTACCCCTTCCCAAATTCCCTTCTTTGTCTTGCCATCTCTGTCCTATCACATTTAATCCTCCTTTTCTGATTTTCCCATTATATTTTTATAACACTATATTGTATTATCCCAATTAGACATGCTATTAAATAAAACTCCAAGTATCAGTAATGGGCTACATCTTTCTTTTTGAGTTATTGGCTAAAGGGATCCTATTAAATAATAAAGTTATCACAAAAGCTCTTGGTTACCCCCACAACCTGATGGTAAGACACTACTGTTGGTAGTAGACACACCGCTCTATATTAACGTTATAAAACATAGTTCTTTCATATTCTTCACAAAAAATCTCCTTTAGTGGGGTATGGTGTTATTTCTAATTTCTTACCCTGTCTTCTTTTGAAAAAAAGACCCTGGGGTGTTGATCTCAAATAGTTAGACTTGACAACAATCACTTTATCTGTTGAGCCATCTCATCAGTCCTCAGGAGCATTTTTTTATTGATTTTTATTGAGCTCTACATTTTTCTCTGCTCCCCTCCTTGCCTCTCCCCTCCCCCTTCAATTCTCCCCTAAGGTCCCCATGTGGAGCACTTCTTATATACCAGACAACTACACTTTTTAGTAAAGATTTCATTATTAATATTTACAAGACTGTATTTTTGGCTTTTCTTTTTCAATTTTCTTTGTGAGTCATTCCTTACGTTGTTGGTACATACATATTAGAATTATATCCAGTTTCATAACTTCTCTTTTACTGTTAAGGGAATTAGTCTAATGTCATGGTTTTTGTACATATACCACAGATTGATACTTAACTCAAAAAAACTAATACATTCTCCTTTGTAATCTGAAAGGTCATCTTGAAGCGCGTAACTCAAGGTGACTGGACTAAGGTAACTTGGAAAAGGTAACTGAACAAAAAGTGTGAAATGAGATTGTCTCAACTACAGAAAGATTTAGAATGCCTAGTAGGACCAAGTCACTAACAGAGCCCTAAATCTACCCCAAATGATTTTCAAATACTCTTTTTCATTTGAATGAGTGACAATAAATTTGTAGCATTATTCTATAAATTTGTAGCATAGAATAATGCTACAAATTCTGAGTTACTTATAATGTTTCTTTTTCTGACTTCAACCCTTAAAAATTCTTTACTAAATCCTGCATGCTCTACCTCCAAAAATAATATGGTTTTTTTGTTTTATTTTTTCTTTCAGTATTTAATAAAGTGCATTTTGGTCATATTCTCCCTTAACTCACGTGTCCAATCTCACTTCCCTACCCACCCAATTTCCTGTCCTCTTTATAATATCTATTTAATTATTTGTTATTTTTGTGTGTATGGGTGTTTGGTCTACATGTGTGTCTTTGTACAACATGCAAACAGTATCTGTGGAGACCAAAGAATGGAATCAGATACCCTACAACTGGTGCTATAGTCAGTTGTTAGCCACCATGTGGGTTCTTGGAAATGAACTCTGGTCCTCTGGAAGAGCAGTGAAGGCTCTTAACAGCTGAACCATCTCTCCACCCCCATGTCTTCTTCTTGTTTTTCTTTTTAAACCCATAAAATCAAATTTATGATGCCCAAATATACTTGAGTTGAGGTTCATCCCATCCACGGAGTATGGTTGATCTTCCTATCAGGGATTTTCCTTTCTAAGAAAACTAATACTAATTCTTCCTTTTCCAGGAGTTATCAATTGCCAATAGCTCCTCATTTAGGCATAAGACTCTTTTTCTGACCACCTACTTCATGCTAGAATTTGATCCAGTTTGAGCTATCACAGTCTCTGTGAGTTCACATGTACAAATGACCACTTATGTCTTGAAAAACACTGTTTCTTTATAGTTTTCCTGATTCTTACAATCTGCATGCCTTCTTTTATGATCTCTGAGACTTAAGAGGAGGATTATGCCACAGATCTTCCATTTGAGCATGAGTCCTCTGTGATCTCTTATTCTTTTCATTTTGACCCAGTTGTGGGTTGTGGTGTAAATCACCATGTAAGAAGAAGCTTCTTTGATGAAGCTCATCTATCTTTGCCTCCTATTTCATATCCCATTTATTTATTTCTGTTCCATTATTCTGATTTAAACATTTGTACCACTGTGTTCTATCCCCCCTTCTTTGAGAGCATCCCCATGACACCTTACTAACTTCCTGATGTCTTGTTTATTCCAAGTGAAATACAAATATCTAAAAATTTAAAGCTAGCTTCTACACACAACAGAAAATATGCAATGTTTTTCTTTCTGAGTCTACTTACATGACTCTGATTATTTCCAGTTCCATCCATTTGCCCACAAATAAGTCTAATTTTAGAAGTGAAAGAGTTGAAAAATAAAAACTTTAAAACTCTTTAAAAAGAAATTAAAACAATATCAAAAGATGAAAATATTTTCCATGCTCATGGATTGTTATGATTAATGTGGTAAAAATGTCTATCCTACCAAAAGCAATCCATACAATCAACACAATCCACATCAAAATTGCAGTATAATTCTTCAAAGAAATCGAACAAACTTTCTGAACTGAGAGCAAGAAAGAATTGATAAATGGCATTTCATGAAACGAATAAGTTCTAGAGAACAGTTGACAGCATCATTTGAGTTAAGGGGCAACATACTGATTGAGCAAAAAAAAAATCTTTACCAACTTTACATATGACAGCTGTCCTCTATTGTCTCATGTGTTGAATGCTTGGTGCTCAATTTGTGGTGCTATTTTGTGAAATTCCAGAAGCCTTCGCAGTAACACCTAGTGGAGAAAGCAAACCATTAGAAGAATACACATACTCCTTAGTCCCTTACTCACTGTTTCCTATGGAAGAGTCTGTTTTTACACAGGCTCCTGAGGCCATATTTTTCTTCTCAAGCACATGCAGACAACCAGCTATGAACTAAAATTTCTGAATCCATGAATAAAACCAATCATTAATTCCTTAAGTTGTCAGTGTCAGGAATTTCATCACAATAATGCAAAAGTAACTAATGCAGTTATCAAGAATTTACCCAAGTCACAGCCACTTGCCTCCTAGGCTACTACCACAATGTATTAAATTACATCCTTGCCTTTTCTCTTTACCCTTTGATCCATTCTCCTCACAGCATCAAAGTGAGCTCACATTATTACACCTTCCTGCTTAAAGCCCTCTACTCCTGCTTCCATTTAATGAATTCCTGTAATTTTTGATACCTTTTAGTAGCTCTGCAAAGCTTACTCATCTTTAAACTTTCCTACAAATGGTCCAGAAAAAAATGGATTTTGTTCCTTTTCTGGAATACACTATGATCCTTCTGGCCTCATGGACCTTATGCTTACTGTTCTCTGTGTCATATTTCCTTTCTTTCCTCTGCCTGGAATTCTCTTGCTCTAGATCTTCATGCAGTTGAGCTACTTTTGCTTCAAAGATCTTAGTTATTACCTTCCAAGATTGACTTCCTGGCCATGCAGATACAGTAAGTTGTAGCACTCTATCATGTTATTCTCTTGTATCTTCTTTTGAACAATTACCACCCTGGAATAGAAATACCTTTATTTGTTCATTTTATATCCCAGAGCCTGTCAAACACCTAATAAACAGTAAGTTAACAAGATGGTGTAGTGGATAAAGGTGTTTGTAATCAAGCCTGAACAAAGGTTTGATCCCTCGAAGCCACATTGTAAAATGAAAAAAATAGGTTCCTATAAGTTGTCCTCTGACTTTCACATGAACACCATGGCACATAATACCCCTGGAAATGGTTAAAACATATAGAAAAGAATAGGTAGAAAACAAATACTTATCTGTGGTTATTGATGGAGACATTATCCGGAAAGTGCGTATAAACTAAATCAACTTGATCACAAAGATGGTGTTGTTTTTAATGTAATGCTCTGCATGAATCATGCTTTGGATACACTTACAGTTTTCAGTTAAGATATATTAATTTAAGATAAAATTAGTTTTTAGACCTGTAAACTCCAAATCTGTTTTGTTTCCTTTGTTTCAAGCACACACTTAAATTAGATGAAAAGAATAAAATGACAAATGTGCATGTACAAGTTTTAGACATAGGCCTGTTTTCTGGTCCTTCGATAACAATCTTAAGGATTAAAATCCTCTGTGTTTGTCCTTAGAGGCTCAGGTCTTCTAGTCCAGTTTAAACTAGCAATTCCTTGATGCTTTTACTTATACCAAATCAAAATGATTGCTATATTTATTACTTTTTCTTTTCCCTAAAATTATTAAGTTATTATTGTTTAGGTATCCTGTAAGTGATCCACAGTTAGCTTTCTCCTATTAATTCTGATATAAGTTAATAAAGAAAAAAATAGGTGCATGATAGTATTTTAATGCACTCCTGTATCTTTATTTAAATACTTTTGAATATGGTGGAGGGCATGGGTGTTTAATGAATATCTGTTATATGAAAAAACTGTTTGTTTTTTTTTGCACTTTTCATCTCAACCGATCCTCCTTACACTCTTTTAAACACAATATTGACAGCGCCTCCCCAGGGTTTCAGACTGCTCATTGGTTGCTGAGTGTGGCTCTCTGCTTACTTCCAATATTTATATTCTTTTTAAAAAAATATTTTTGTTTTCATTTTATTTTTATTATTATTTGAGACAGAGTAGCCCTGGATGTCCTGAAACTCACTCTGTATACCAGGTTGGCCTCAAACTCAGAGATATTCTTGCCTCTGCCTCCCAAGTGCTGGAATTAAAGGTTAGCGTACCAAGCCCAGCTTCAAAGCTCATATTCTGGCACAGCATTTGCTGAGAAGAGCTCTGCTATCAAAAATGAAATATAAACTAGATAGGAAGGTTCTAACTGAATATACATTTTGGTAAAATGATTGGTTTCAGATTAATACTGTAAATAATCTTTAAAGTAGATTCCCCTGTTTTCTATTGAACTGGTTTTATTTCAGAACTCCCAAACTATAAACTAATTATCAGGGCTTTATTTAAGTATATTTTTTAAATGCCATGTTTCTCTGTCAGTTTTCCCAGTTTCTAAGGGACAACAAAAATTGTGGCTGATTTTTCTCCCTGGCTGAAATAACTTTAACAGAAAGGTATCTTAACTTCCAACACTAGTGATGCCATATAAGCTTTTCAAGTTCAAAACTGATTGTAAGATTTTCAGCTTCAGTTTCTATTGCCTGCAATAGAAAGGTAGAGAAAATCTAAGATGAGACCTTCAAGTGCAAGGAAGATACAGTTGATAGACTTTGGAATGTGTGTGCTTCAGTTCACTTCTGCTAAACCTGCTTCAAGTAAAGATATTTCTGAAGACTGAATATGTTGATGAAACACTGCAACTGTGATACAGATACTTTTTACGATAATTAACATATTTTGTGTACTCTGTCATGCAGGGTTCAAATGCATAATCTGGATACAGGACAAAATCATTGAAATTGAATATGTCTCCAAATTTTTAAATCATTTTCACAGAAAAAAATACGTGTTTCTTCCATTAAAAAATCAAGAACATTGAATAGCATGCCGCCTGTTATAAGAATATAATGCTTTCTGTATCTAATCCTTAAGCTCCCTTGTCTCTTTTAACAGTACACAGACATACAGTGATTTGTTTCTTTTTGTCAGCGAAAGTGCTACAATTTCTAAAGCTGCCCATTGAGTGTTTCTGAGCTCTAGCCAAGAGCTATTTCAAAACGAGGACAGATTTCTTTTCTCCCCGGGGACAGACAGCATGATGCTTCTCCACTCCTGTGTGCTAAGGCTTTCTCTCTTAGATCTTGCCCAATATCAGAAGAAAAAAAAAAAAGATTACTATTACAATGCTGACAAAAATCAAGGTGGGATTAAGTTTATTTTTGTTTTTTCATGTTAAGTTAAATCATCAGTGGTTTTGTAACACTGAATTGAGCCATTCCCTTCTAGTGAAACAAAAGAGATTCAACAACTCCACCAGAATAGAAACAATCACCAGACTGTTCTCAGAGATCGGTTGACAACAGGTCATTGTTAATGCAGTTGAACATAATTCTGACATACATTCATAATCCTGGTTCTGTCTGCATTCTCATCAAAGAACATTCAAAGAGAGTACTGTGCCTGCCAAAGGTTACAACCGCCTCATTTTCCTGATGCATCTCTGTTAGTCAAGCCTGCTCCCCTTTCCTTTCATTCACAACTGCTGCAGTTAAACAACAGAGGGATTTGGAACTGTTGTAAAGTTTTCATGATACAGAGATCTTTTCATATGTTCATAAGGCCACGACACATCACAGATGAATTCCCATATCTCTTTAGAGATCACACATGGACCCAAGAGCAAAATACAGGTATGTCGTTTATACCACTAAAGAGAAACCAAGAAAGACCCCCAGGCTTTTCTCAGAGTCTTTTCGGCATATAAAATTTTATTCCTCTACAAGGAAAAACTCTGTCACAGGTAAGAGAAAGGAGCTGAACCAGCAATCTCAGTGTGGTATTCATAATGTCAGAAAACCTTGGCTCTCTGCTTCTCCCTAACTTGTTATAGTTTGAGCACCCAGGAAGCTGCTAGCAGGCGTCTTTAATTATTTAACTTCAGCTGGGAGAGAACAGAAAAGGACATAAGAGAGAGTGATGCATTCTGAATGTGAATTGTTGGCTGAAAAAAGAACAGATGTTAACAGATAAGTGTTAAATGTCCCTAAAAATAAGACCAGAAAATTCGACTATGCTACCATTTTTTGTATTTTTACACATTTTTTGACATGTGTCTACATGAGTGACTTTAAACGGATTTATTTTTACGTGTATGTTTGTTTATCATGTCTGTTTATCTGTGTAAGCGTACGATATGTGTGCATGAGTAGAAATGAACATCGGATCCCCTGAAGCTGGAGAGGGCTGCACAATTTGAGTGCTGGGAAATGAACTCTGGTCCTCTAAGTAGTAGGCAACAAGTGTTCTTAACTGTTGAGCCATCTTTTCATCTCCTGATTTTTTTAGTAATATTTATATTGCCTACAGCAGGATTATCTTGTCAAGACTAAGAGTCTAGTTTGCTGATTGCAGTGGACTTCAGTTTCACAAAGAGCAGAGAATTTTTCTAGGACTATAGCTGTCAACTGCTTGATAACCCCTATGCCAACTCAGGCAAGAATAAAATATGACACAAAGGAAGGAAAAATGAATGTGTAGGGTTAAGCAGAAACTGGGGACTTACAAAAAGCATAGTTGTTGATGAGATGCCAATTTATATAAGATAGATGGCCATGGACCTACAAGAAGTCCAAAAAAGAAGCAGAGAGAGCATAGATTCCAGACACTGAGAATCAATATGTGAGCTGCAGAGGCAGAGATTCAAACATGTTAGGAGAGAACTGAAATCAAATTAAGGTACCAAAAATCATAGGTCAGGGGCTGGAGAGATGGCTCAGAGGATAAGAGCACTGGCTGCTCTTCCAGAGGTCCGGAGTTCAATTCCCAGCAACCACATGGTGGATCACAACCATCTGTAATGAGACCTGGTGCCTTCCTTGCCAGCAGTACATTGTATGCTTAATAAATAAATGAATCTTTAAAAAAAAAGAATCATAGGTCAATACAGGACTCCAGACGCCTAAAGATAACATTGTATTCAGCTCACAAAAACAATGAACTACAAAAGCTGTGACAAAACTTTTGCCTAGGACTAAAGTGACAAAAGACAATCTGAAAATTTACCTACTATGAAATTAACAACATGACTTTATGAAAAAAGCAAATCAATATGGGTATCAAAAAGTATTTGCCGAGGATTTATAGTAGAGGAAGGAACAAGCTGAGCAAAGATAATTTTAGGGCACTGAGATGATAGACCACAAAACTCATAGAACACACATCAAGAGTAAACCCTCACATAAACTACTCTCTTTAGGGAATAATGATATTTTAACACAGGTTCATTAGTGACAGTGAATGTGCCAATTCAGGTGAGGCGCAAATATGGGGACAGTCTGAGTGATGCTGTATGAGTGAGGAGGTACAGAGTAGTTCTTTGTACACTATGCCTAAATTTGCGAACCTAAAACTGCTTTGACAAATGAAAACTGTTTAAGTACAATGGTGCCATCGAGGTCAGAACAGAATCAGCACAGGTTAGTTTCACCACGCTAAGGATGCCCTGTTATCCAAAGCCAAGACCAATCTTGGAAAGAAACAAGCAAGATGTGAAGGTAATGCATTGAGTGGGGTCTGCCATGCAAATTCCTGTTGAAGCCCCGTTCCCCATTATGATGGTGTTTGAAATGTGGCCTCTGGGCGATAATACAGATCACGTAAAGCCATAGAGGTAGCTCCCCATGGTAAGATCAGCACCCTATTATATATAATCGAGCACACTTGTTTCTTCTCTTGAACTGATGAGCACAACCCCACGGGATCAGGAATAAAACTCTTACCCTACTGTCTCCTTGTCTAACTTCTTGCTCCCAGAACTAAATAATAATAATAATAATAATAATAATAATAATAATAATAATAATAATAATAAAACAAGCATGTCTTTTGATTAAGCCACCTAGACTTTGATATTTTAATGACATATTGAACAGACTCAAACATACAATAGTTACCAGGTTCCACTTGTCATGAAGCAAAGCCCCCAATGCTCCATGGAAAATTTGAGTTTGATAGACATTCACTGTACTAGTTTATCTTTGAAATTTTCTAGGCATTTCTATCTTTTATAGCAGATAAGAGAATTTAAATATTCCACTAGCTATAGTAGGAATTGCTAAAGGCTTGAACAAGTTTTAAATATCTACACTCTAAATTACTTTGAAAATGAGTGCTATGCTACACTGGTAAAATACTTATTCTTTGGTATGGAAGATACAAAAATCTTTAAAATTATAAAAGTAACTGGGGGAGTGAATACAGCTACAAATCACACTGGGCCCTTCTGTGGTAGATGAAAATGCAAAGGGAAATAAAAAAATATGGATATGTATGATGCTTTATTTTGTCATTATTAAAGTCACTTCAAGGAAGATTTGCCTTCCAGTATTTCTTTTCCTAGGTTTTGCTGAATAAATGTCCATTTATTATCTTAGTCTGTGCTGCAGCTTGCCCAGATTCTGCCTCTGTGATGACAGATGTTTGCATGTACAGAAGAATGAAGTTGCTACCTGCGCTTTTCCTAGCCTCAGAAAGAAAATAAAACACAGAAAATTCTTTTTATACATGATGCTTAAGACGACAACCATAATAGGCACTAAAAATGAAATTAATTTTAATCAAAGGAAAATCATAATTTTCCCAGAAAAAAAAAGAAATCTGAGATGTCAGGTAGGGATAGAAAATGAAGAAGTGTTTCAGGGCAGGGGCAGAAGTGAGGAATTATATTAACCCCTTGATAACCTACTGTGACACTGAAGTGAACCTAGAATTTGGCATTCACATCTCTCCCGATTAACATTAGTTCACACTATCTCCAGAAGTACTCTGCTGCCTCATAAAATCTCTGTATGAAGGAAGTATTCCTCTCCAATAGTAAAACTCACTAAACCATATATCTCAGCAACTTCTTGTAACACCTCCAATGAGAGCTTCATAAGTGCTGCACACTGTCTCTCACTTAATACTTAAAGATCACTTATCCACTTTATAGAATGGAGATTCAGAATTGGGAACTAAACTGAGTATGGTAGCATACACTTTTAATCCCAGCACCCGGGAACCTTTAGAGGCAGGCTGATCTCTGTGCATTTGAGGCCAGTATGGCCTACATAGCAAGTTCCAGGACAGCCAGGGCTACAAAGAAAGAATTTGTCTTAAACAAACAAGCATTAAGAAATTGATAACTAATTTGACAAAAATCCCAAAACAAGTAGATATTGGAATTTTGTGATTCTGAAGCTACAGCCTGTTCAGCCATTATTGTGTGGTGTTGATTTTCCAGAACTACTCAGAAATGAGGATATTTCAATTTAAAATCAGAATGGTTGGATATTAATATTAGTTTTTTCTGACAAAGGAATTATAAATGATTTTTGTTTTCTTTTTTTTGTTTGTTTGTTTTAATTTATCTGATACATATTTTCCTTTTATAGAAAACATATTGCTTTCTCATACAATAAATCCTGATTATAGTATCCCCTCCTTCTACTCCTCCCAGTCCTTCCACATCTCTCCTTCTATACATATCTACTTTCTATCTTTCTCCTTAGAAAAGAACAGACTTTTAAAAGATAACAACAAAATATAACAAAATAAAAAATTTAATAAAATAAAAAAATCACATCGAAGTTGGACAAGGGAAATCAATAGAAGAAAAAGAGCCCAAGAGAAGGTACAAGAATCACAGACCCACTCATTTTCACACTCACAAGCCCCGTAAAAACATAGTATATATACAGAAAATCAGATGGAGATTTATGTAGGCCCTGTGCTTGCTGCTTTAGTCTCTGAGAGTTCAAATGAGCCTTGCTTAGTTGATTCAGAGGGCCTTGTTCTTCTGATGCCCTCCATCCCCTCTGGCTTTTACACTCTTTCTGCTTCCTCTTCTGTGGGGCTCTCTGAGACCTGAGGGGAGAGCTATGATGAAGGTATGCCATTTAGAGGTATCTCTGTAATTCTCTTTCTGTCTCTGTCCTCATCTCCATCCTTGTTCTCGTAGATGTGTGTGTGCGTGTGTGTGTGTGTGTGTGTGTGTGTGTTTGTGTGTAAGGTCTGGCTGTGGGTCTCTGCATTTGTTCTCATCTACTATAGGGAAGATGGCTGAATTAGTCATTAGGAGTTATTTTATCACTTATTTCTTTTTTTGTTTGAAAGTCTCTAAGACTTTTCTTTCAAAGATTTATTATGTTACAGTGCTTTGCCTACATGCCTGCAGGCCAGAAGAGGGCACCAGATCTCATTATAGATGGCTGTGAGCCACCATGTGGGTGCTAGAAAGTGAACTCAGAACCTTTGGAAGAGCAGTCAGCACTCTTAACCACTGAGCCATCTCGCCAGCTCATTATCACTAACTTCTTGTTTAGGTCAGTAGTATTTAGTATTACCCTATGTCTCTGGCAAATGTAGAGTCTGTTTCTTCATCATCCAAGCACTGTTGGGTATGGGTTCTATCTCATCGAGTGGGTCTTAAGTCAAATCAGACATTAGTTGGTTACTCTCACAAGCTTTCTGCTAACCATGGCTTATTTTGCAGATAGGACAGCATTGTAGATCAAGGTTTTGTGGCTGTGTTAGTGTTTACTTTTCTCTTTTGGTAGACTAAAGAGTACCTTTTCATACCAAAGATACTAGGATGTAGGTGAAGCCTCTATGTAGCCATCAGCTCAACCTCTCATGTTCAATGAGTTGTGTAGGTTTTGTCTTCAACAATGAGGCCTTGCTGTCATTTGTGAAGAGACACCTATTGTCTTGGAAACAACCTAGATTGTTTTAGAGTATCCCTAAGCCCCCTTTGGCCAACAACTCAATTGAATATAACCCAGTCTCAGTAATATAAGCTACATTTGGTGTTAAGAGATGTACAGTTGGGACTCTGTCTTCCTCAGTGTTTGGAGGCTTCATTGGGTTCACCTTCACATATTTTAGGATGTTTCTATTGCACTAGGTTTTCATACCATACCTCAAATCCCCCTCAATTTTGTCTATCTTTCACCACATTCAGATTTTTTATTATAGGATCATGTTTATAAGAATTGTAAGATAATACATGAAGCTCTAGAGAAATGTCTGTATGTTTGACTATAATGAGATATGTTCCATGTCTTTCTTAAGTTTCATACTAGAGAAGTCCCCAAACTGAAAATGAAATGCTTCTTTCTTGCAAGCTTATTTACAGTACTCATGATCATATTTATATATACAATTTCTTAGGAAATATAGAATAGAGTTTAAAAATGAATTCTAGAAACATTTCTGTTTTTATTGGTATATAACCACACGTTTGCAAAGTGAGGGCCAAGAATACATGCCTGTAAATTCTTCCCTCTGGGCTGTTCCATGTTGTGGTAATCCTCTTCTGGAATACAAAGCCTTCCTATCTTCAATCCTGCCAACTGTAAGTACTACCTCCATTAAGATTTTAGATAGATTCTCTTTCCAGTCTAAGTGAGCCTGAGAAGCTAGTCTCCTGAGCATATTTCCAGCCTTGTCTAAGAAAAATTCCCATCTGATGAGACTCTTAGGTGAATATCAGTACCTGCCAAAAGTATTTTATTCAAGGTAGGAAATTTAATCATCATAGATTTCTACAGTTCAACAGTAAACATAATCCTATTAAATGCACTAGACAGAGAGTTTAGAAAATAAAGACATGAGTTTTGAGTCTATCTCTGGGGATAATCTTCTTTTACATCTTTTTACTTGCTCTTCTGGCCACCATGCTCTTACCAAAATATCCAGCTGCTGAAACAGATTCTATAAGAATTTACAAGACCTGGTGAGCAAAAAGTGAGACTGTTTCCTCCTCAAACATTAGGTCTTAATGGTTTAAATGAATCCCCATGGTTGGAGGGGCGAAAGAGCTGTGTACAGAGTAGAAGTATGAAGTGTGTGTTCACTGTCCTGCGCTGCTCCATTATCATTCTACCAATCACTGCAGATGTCCACACAAGTCACACAATCACATGACCTAACACCTTCCACCTGCTGTTCTTTGCCAGAAAAACCATCTTCATTTTCCTCAGTGGAACGGTGAAAACATCTTTCAAACATAATGTGGAAAGTATCCAAATATAGACTTTTCTTATCCTACATTTTTTTCCTATTTTTGCTTTGTAGTAAATTCCATACTGAAAATCTGGAAGTAAATAATGCTTCATTGTCCTCGTCCTTTTACAGATTAATTTGTGAATCTTCTGGCCTGCCCTCCCTTCAAAGAATCACCAGACTCAAAAGCCTGCAAGTTATGACCCAAATTCACCCTATTCTACTTCAATCACAAAGGCATACAGATTTTTTTTTTTAGCAGAATATGGCTTTGGTATGGAAGTACTTTACTTTGATACAAATCTCATTCTGTAGAAAACGTGAACAGTCAGTATTTCCTTGTGTATCGTACTGTTCATCTACAATAACCACTTTATTCAAAAAGATTTATTACAGTACCACCAGCCATTGCTTAGCACTGGCAAAGCTGATAAGAAATCCACTATATTTATTAAACTCTTCTGGCTAGGTAAAAAGAAGGTATGTATAAAGATGAACTGTTGTGTACACTCTTGCTTAACTGCTACACAGGGCTGTAAAACAGCCACAGGAACCTAAAGAAACCGAATGCTAGCAAAAAAAAAAAATGTGGCTGAGATTCACCAAGGTTCCCCTTTCAAAGCACTTCTTTTCTTCAGAGATTTCATGAAAGTGTTCGCTCCTTCATATCTTTGACAACTGTCAGTGTTAAGTTTCCATTAAATGCAAATTTAACCTTTTATAAAAGCATGTTTAAAGTTAATATCACAGTGCATCAATTAGAATTCTGTATGCACTTAAGAGGCTGAGTAACTGCACTCATTTAGAAGCTACCTTGTGATTTTTTTAAAAAAAGGAGCCTCATCAAATTTGCTAATTATAATGAAAGTCAAACTCCATCCCTGAAATGTAAGTAAAGCTGTTCCACTATTTACTTCCTTGCTTAGTTCCTCTTCTCCCAGAATCCTGTTATCTGATATCAAGAGTTACTGACATTCTCTGCAGTATCATTCTACTTGTGAAGCATTAGAAATGTGGTACCATAAAAAGGAAACTTTTAGGATGTTTTAATTATTATTCTCCCAGTTTAGGAATTTTAATCATAGTTATACAGTCTTACAAGTATATTTTATACATTTTAATCACTTAAGGAATATGCATTATTTTAATCTCATTTTGATACAATCCATCACCCTGCAAATGCTGGGGAAATTATATTTCCACCATCCAAAGCAAGGAGAAGTTTAATGACTTCTCTAGACATATTATTTGGATGTTGTGAGTTAAGATACAATGCAAGAATCCAAGACTTCAGACTACCAAACATCATTTTGTTATCAAAATTTTCTTAATTAATATAAAAAGGCTTTTGAATTACTGACAAATGATGTTTGTACCCACAAATTACAATTTTTATAGCATATTTCTTTCCCCCAAAGCCCCTCACTAAGGATACCTTTAGTGTTACTGGGCTGTATAGAACTGAGCCTGTCCTTTCAGTCAGGTTCCCAGCTGTTTTTTTTTTTTTCTATTTAATTTACTCATTTTAGATTTTCAAATAACTGTCAAGTTGTATCATCACCACTTTGGGATTCCTAATGGTATTTCAAACAACAGGTTTTCTGCCGTTTCAATCTTCCCTGTCTCATCCATTCTTATGTTCTCCCATTTAACATCTAGTCACCCCAATTTCCTCACTAACCTGGTGAAAACTTAACCTACATTTTCCATAACATTTCCATTTTTCTATCAGTGGTTATTTTCAGCAATTTCTCCATTGTTCACACTGAATATTTGTAAGTGTACCTATCCATTTTGAATATATAATCTTTAGTTTATCAAAATGATTACAAATCAATAAAGATATCATTGTTCTTTACCACTGAGTAGAACTCTAATGTGTATATGTGCCACACTTCCTTTATCCATTCTTCTATTGAGGGGCACCTAGGTTGTTTCCAGGTCCTGGCTATTACAAATAGTGCTGCTATGAACATAGTTGAATAAATGCTTTTGTACTATGATTGGGCATCTCTTGGGTATTGAGTGAGATAACCCAGATCCAAAAAGATGAATATGGTATGTATTCACTGATAAGTGAATTCTATCCATAAACAAAGGACATTGAGCCTATAATTCATGATCCTAGACAAGCTAAATAAGAAGCTGGACCCAAAGAAAAACATATTTATCCTCCTGGATATTGGAAGTAGACAAGATCGCCAGGCAAAAGTTGGAAGCATGGGGGTAGGGGTGGGGTAGAGAGAAGGGGAGATGGGGAGAGAGAAGGGAGAAGGGGAGGATTGGGGAGAGTTTGAGGGAATGGGATGGTTGAGATGGAGGAAGAGTGGATATGAGAGCAGGGAAGAAGATATCTTAATTAACGGAGCCATTTTAGGGTTGGCAAGAGATTTGGCTCTAGAGGGGTTCCCAGGTGTCCAAGGAGATGTCCCCAGCTAGGTCCTTGGGCAGCAGAGAAGAGGGTGCCTGAACTGGCCTTATCCCATAGCCACACTGATGAATATCTTGCATATCACCACAGAACCTTCATCTGGCTATGGATGGATATAGAGACAGAGACCCACATTGGAGCACTGGACTGAGCTCTCAACGTCCAGATGAAGAGCAGAAGGAGGGAGAACATGAGCAAGGAAGTTGGGATCACATGGGGTGTGTCCACCCACTGAGACGGTGGGACTGATCTAATAGGAGTTCATCGAGGCCAGCTGGACTGGGACTGAATGAGCACATGATCAGACCAGACTCTCTGAATGTGTCTGACAATGAGGGCTGACTGAGAAGCCATTGATAATGTCATGGGGTTTTGATTCTGCTGCATGTACTGGCTTTGTGGGAGCCTAGTCTGTTTGGATGCACACCTTCCTAGACCTGGGTGGAGAGGGGAGGGCCTTGGACTTCCCACAGGGCAGGGCATGCTGACTTCTCTTAGGACTGGAGAGGGAGTGGGAGGAAGAGTGGAGGGAGTGGGAGGGAAATGGGAGGAGGGGAGGAGGTGGAAATTTTTAATAAATAAATAAATTAATTAAAAATAAAATGACACACCTAAAAAAGATATCATTGTTCTAAAAATGACATTTTCTGAATACAGTCACTTGTTGAACACTAAAATGAAAGAAAGTAGCTCCCATTGGGGCAACTGAAAAAATGCAAAGGGCAGATTTAATTTACTTATGATAATAATTCTACAGGTTTTTGAGCTTCCATGTGCTACTTAACACATACACAGAGTAAGTAATAGTTCACATCCAAGTTGTTAACATCTCCACTTCTTTAAGTTTTCTTTTAAAGAATTCTCTGGATCACTTAGACTCTTGATGAGGCAAAGCAGTTACCAGATGCATGTATCTACCTAAAAGTTTTAAAAGCACAAAGTAGCAGTTGGAAAAGTGAAATCTCTTACGTAATCTTTTTGTATATTTTGATTTATTTTCTTTTAACTAAATTTGATTACACGGTTGTTACCAGCTAGAACCTTTGCCCACTAGGCACATAATAATCCAATGTACACAAGATACATCCCTATCATGCAAGTAAAAATTCATGAAACTTATCTATTGTGGAGGTCCCTGAAAACACTTAAGGTTGGCTGAGAAAGAATCTTCAAGGGGCTAGGACAAAATCTAGTTTGGCGCAACTTAGTTAGCTGATGCTGGTTCAAACACCTACAGTGTGTCCCCAGAGAGTTTATTATAGCCATATTTAAGTATAACACAATTTTAGAAAAATTGTTCCCTGATGACTATTAACTAAGTTCTATGTATATAACAAACCTCAATACATGTTTACACTGAAACTCTAAACATAGTACATAAGCTGCCTTCCATCAAGATGGGTTCTGTTAACTTACAACCCGTTCAAGGTAAGGGTCTAGCACAGTGGTTCTTAAAAGGGGACCCTTTTATACAATTGCTCATGCTGTGATGACTTCAAGTCATAAAATTATTTTCACTGCCACTTCATATCTGTAATTTTGCTACTAATATAGAAGCTTGCCAAAGGAGTCATGGCCCACAGGTTGAGGACTCCTGGTCTAAACATAATGACTTAGGTAACCTTAATAGTCTGTGCAAATCAGGAGTGATTTGGCCATGAAAAATCTAGAAGTTACTTAGGCTATTGCAAAATATAGGTGACATCTCTCATAAGGATGGGTTTTATGGACTGAGAAGCAATGCTCAAGATCTATAGGGGTAACATCTGAAATAAACAAACATAATAGCCTAGAGAATTTGGATGAAGCCTGGCCCTACAGAGAATGAAAGATCACCAGATTTGTAAACTACACTGATTTACAACATTCTGGAGAAAAGACACATAAATATATGCTTCCTTTGAAGAGATAGGCATGCATGTTTAACTTTCCCACTTTCCCTGGTGCGTAACTGTGTGTGTAAAAGTCACAAAACTAATTAAATTAAACAAAAGTTATGCAAGAGCTATTGACATTGAAGCTTTAGTTTTAATGACATTTAGCTTTTAATGGCAGAGTATATTTTAATATACTATTTAATAATTGGCATACTTATAACTTTAAATGTGTTTACGACCTAAATACTTCTTAGGTTTCATTGCATTCTTGTTTTTCCTCACAGATGACTCTAAACTCTCATAACCTAACTGCAGACAAACTACTTAACATACATAAACTATACAATGTGTTTTACAAACTTACATTTAGTGGAAAAGTTAATTTCACGTATTTTGGGATTGAGAAAAATCTCATCCTTTTTGCTTTTTTTTCCACTTAATCTACAAGTGCTCTGTGTTCTGTTGTTGCTTACTGCCCTCTGATGGGTACTGATGCAGTGAGCATGTTCAAAAGCAAGACACAGAGGCTAGACAAAGCTTTAAACATACAGTGCCCTTCTTTAAAGGGCAGCAAATTAAAAATCCACTAGAAAGCAAGCAGGACAGATTAATGAAATTGGCTCTAACCTGTAAAGGGGTTTTAGATGGTCTCTAGCAAAGATCTTGAAAACAAAGCTAGCAACTACAACAGCAACAACAAAAAATCATAAACCCTGATCAAATGAGGATAGAGCCAGACACAGACTATGATGGTTACATGAACTGCAGGTTTTTTTTTTTGCTTTTTTAAATTGTAAAGAAGAAAATAATCTTTAAATATGCAACTTCAAATTTTTCTCCAAAAGTGAAAGCCAAATCCTGAAAGGTGACGACAAAGAGTTAAATAATTTTTGAAAACACATTTGGTTTTTAGCAAGCTTCTTCTCTTTGCACACATTAGGGAATTCAGAACATGCTTAGTGTAAGAAGATTTAAATGTGGAGTGATTTTAAGTCTCAAATGTGCAGCTAAAATATTTAATGCTTCAAAGACGATATATGCCAAGTACTTTGAACTTAGAGACAACAATCCAAACCCCACTAACTCCCCATGGCAGTGGGGTGGGAGAAATGAAAAGGAAGAAAACGTCTGAGTTCCTCGGATTCCTAATGATGTGACCAGTTAGAAAGATTTGGGATTGGCATTTTTAAGGGAACCAGGGCTTCTAGGTAAGTCATTTTGATACTAAGCTCAATGAAATAGAGTTCATTCATAAACTATCTGTCTACCAGTCTCTTAATGCCTGTTGGTAGGATTTTGAAATATAAAAAAATTAAAACATTATCATCTCTGCATAGAAATCTAGGAAACATCTAGTTAATTTGATGTATTTGGAGAATATTGACCCAAACTAGACATGTTAAAAATATTTAACTCAGGGGGCTGGAGAGATGGCTCAGTTGTTAAGAGCATTGACTGTTCTTCCAGAGAATCTGAATTCAATTACCAGCAACCACATGGTGGCTCAAAAATCATCTGTAATGAGATCTGGCACCCTGTTCTGGCCTGCAGGCATATGTGGAGGCAGAATGTTGTATACATAATAAATAAATAAAATCTTTAAAAGAAATTTAACTCAAATATTTGTGAAGTCCAAATTCCAAACTGAGTAAAGGATTCCCAAACTAAAATATTTATGATTAATTTGTTGTAAATTATACTTAACTTCACAAATATTATTTTGAAGACAGGATTTCACTATATAGCTGATATTGATAATGAATCTTCTATGTACCTAGGCTGGCTTCAAACTCATTATGTGTCCCAGCTACCAGTAATTCTCCTGGAAGAGGCTCCAAAATGTTCTTGGTATAAGTATGCACCAACATATGCCACAGTTTTTTTTTATTAATGCCCAGTTTTAAACTTTCTCAAAACTTTCATTTCAAAGTAGTTTAAATATTACTCATCTTCAAGTTTATAAATACGTATATTTAATAGAAAGGATTTCCCTCAAACATTACAAATCCACTCCCCATTCAATTGCCTAGCTCAAATGAATTTATGATCTAGAAATCAATGTTGATATAGTTCTATTTTTGAAAGTATAAATTCTAAACTTACTTTTATATGCTTGGCTCACTACTGTCTCCATCACCAGCTTTGGCCATCTGGTGGTTTCTACAAATCAGCTAAATGCTGAATAAAAACTTTGGATTTCTTATTTTTCTGTTGTTCTTTGCTTCCTATGTACCAAGGCTTGCAGGAGCCCAGGCTGCACAATTTCACTTTTCCATATAATTCATATTGTCTTTGTTTAACATTTTCTTGCTCAAGTGTGCTATCTTCAGAAATAAGATTTCATTATACAATGTTGCTTTATTCATGTTAATTGCAGAATCTCCAAGAATGGATTAAATCACTTTCATATGCCTTTTTAAAGCTCCTTGCTAAGCTTCTTTCTCAAGGAAGTCAACTAGTTGAGTGCAAATGTTCCAGTTTATTCAGTGTAACTAGGTGATTGATGTGCGCTTCAAGGTTTAAAATGTTCTAAGGATTAGCATTTCAAAAAAAGACATATTGCTAAGTCCCGTTCTAACACTGCACAAACTCAGTGTATTTCTCGAATATTAGGAGATATAGAAGTTTCAAAGAACAAAATGAACTCAATCAGACAGATTAGAAAAAGTAGCTTTATCTTTATCATGGATAGAAATCAACAAGCAAAACAATAATAGCTGGAGGCATGGTGGTTCACACCTGTCATCCCTGCTCTCAAAAGGCTGAGGCAGGAGGATTACCAAATATTTGAGGCCAGACCCTTCCCCCAAGATAAAACAAAATAAAAACATATCTCCAGTAGATGGCCCCTAACTCATGCAAGTATGGGCAGCAGGAATGAGAATTAACATTGCACAAAAGGAGAAAGAAGAAAGAGGGGGAAAAAAAGGAAAAAGAAGAGGAACAGAAGGAGGAGAAGCAGGGAGAGGAGGAAGAAATGAGTTTAAGACTTTGGAATGTGCTGAGGAAATATTTGGGCAATTGGAGAGGTGAAATAGGAGGTGGGTTAGATTCTATTTCCTTGTATATGGGTATAAAATTCTCAAGTAATGAAAATTATAATAAAATAAGGAATTTATATAGAAAGAATAGGAAGATCTTCTTTTTCAAGGTAATGCATTCCAGACCTCATAGAAAAGAAGTCAGATTGCACATCCTGCAATTTATTATCCAGAAGTAATTACCAGTTTTAATCTCACTGAATCAATTTTTAAAGATATCATGTACATTCTTTAGTTGAGTTTATGACCATAAATCTCTTAAGTAAGACAAAAACTGGGAAGCTTCTGAGATGTTTTTGTATTTATTAACTCCTTCTAATCCTTTTGAAACTCTAAAAATACAGCCTCATCATCAAAAATTGAAACATATGTATACATATATACACATATGTACATATGTGTATGTATTTGCATATTCCTTTAATGTCAACATTAGGGAGGCAGAGGTTAGTGGATCTTTGTGAGTTCTAGGATAAACTGACCAATCTACAGAGTGAATTCCAGGACAGTCAGAGCTGTATAGGGAGAACCTGTCTTGAAAAAATAACCCCCAGCCAGCAACCTAGGATGAAGCTGGCCATGAGGAAGAAAGCTCCATGGGAGCAAAACTGAACCAGTGACCTAGCCAGAGCAGGCCTGAGACAGTGAGCTCCATGGGAGCAGAAGTCGATCCAGACCAGGGTCATTTGTGCAAATAGGACTGAGCTAGCAACCTGGGCCAGAGCCAGCCTGAAACAGCAATCTCCATGGGCTCAGGACTGAGCGATACACCTAGACCAGAGCAGTCCTGAGAAGGTGATCTCTGCAGGAAAAGGTCTGAGCCAGTAACCTAGGCCAGAGCAGGTCTGAGCCAGCAACCTAGGTCAGAGAAGATCTGGGACAGAGAGCTCTACAGGAGAAGGAGCAGGTCCAGACCAGAGTTATTTGCAGAAACAGGACTAAGTCAGTGACCTAGGCCAGAGCAGGCCTGAGATGTTGAACTGCACAGGAGCAAGAAAGGATCCAGAAACAGGGACATTCATGGAAACAGGACTTAGCCAAGGAACAACCTAGGCCTAAGCAGGCCCGAGAAAACTAATTTCACAGGAGCAGAATTGAGCCAGCAACCTAAGCCAGAGCAAACCTGAGACAGCGAATTCCACAGGAGCAGAAGCTGGTCCAGACCAAAGACATTTATGGAAACAGGACTGAGCCAGCGACCTAGGCTGGAGCAAGCCTGAGACAGCAAACTCCACAGGAGCAGGTATAGAGAGCAACCACTGAAAGAGTGGGCCTCAGCCAGATACCTCTGCAGGTCTGTGTGTGAGACTGGAACATCAGAGAACTAGGCCTGAGCCAGAATGTCTGCAGGTCCAGGCATGAGTCTGGGACCTCCAAGGGAGTTGATTGGAGCCAGAGTCCTTTGCAGGACTATCCCCAAGTCAGAGACCTCCACAGGAGAGAATCCAAACCAGTGACATTTACAGAAACAGGACTGAGCCAGCAACCTAGGCCAGAGCAGCCCTGAGACAGTGAACTCCACAAGAGCAGAGCAAACCCCAGGAGCACCAAGCAACCTCTAGGAAAGCAAAGTGACCAACAGGGTGATTGGAACTATGGCACTGACTGCACCACAACGAGCAACCATCTGAGCCTTAGATCCACTGTCACCTGAAAGACTGAACACCAGAGTCACAGACAGCCTCAACTACACCAATCAGAAGAAAAGATGGGTAGACAAAGGTAAGAACACATGCAACATCACAAAGAGTAACACGACACCAATAAAAACTTGTGACCCTAAAACAGCAAGACGTGAACAACCAAATATAGATGACCTAAAAATAACTGTAGGAGAATGAGGCCCTGTGTTGCGGGAGGTCCTTCCGTTCCTCCAGCCAATAGCTGCTGAGATACCAGCCCATTGGGGCGTGGTCTCTCTCCCTTTAAAAAAGCGTCCACTTCCCTCCTCACGCTCTTTTATTTCCTGCTCCGCTTCCGGCAACTAGACTCCCTTCCTGACTGCACACAGGGCTGTTGTCTGTGACGGTGATCTGTAAGTTTTTTCCCTTTTAAATAAATAACCATTTTATTATTCATAATTCCAAACTGGTGTTTGTGACTTACACCTTTGCCTTCATCTGGCGCCCAATATTTGGTTTTAGGACCCCTCCTTCCCCCACTCGGCTGCTTGCCACCAGTTCGGCCGAGGCCTGTGCCTTGCGGCCTGTGCCTTGTGCCTGGAGCCAGCAGTTTAACATAAATCATCACGCAGTGGCTTTTCTTGCTACAGTTCTTTATATTTTCCCTTTAGACACCTCGGATTGACTTCAAGTCCCCACGCAGCCTATCGTTTGCCTCCCCACGTGGATTTAAACTCCACAGGCCCACGTAGTCTCTGCCCGCATGGTTTCCTCTTTTCTGAGTCGTTTTCAAATTTCCCTTGTAAGCGCAGCTCTTAAGCGGCGCAAACCAGAGCACGCTGTTACCGGTTGCTGAAAGCTGCAACCCCTTGGGACGACTCTGTCACGTGGAGGCATACACGGCTTCTGGGTTACTCTTCTCTACCCCTGGATTCTGGGTTTATGGTTCCATGTACGGAACTGATTTGATTACATTTACTTTGTTGAGCAGCTGGCATTTCCCAGCTTTTGACAAATACTAGATGGACACTGAAACAGGACCCCGTTTTCGTCGCAACTTGGCAACAGCGCCACCTGCTGGATAATAGGTAATATGGCAGTTTTCATTTCCAACACGAATTTTACTGTTTTGGTTACCAATACAATGGGTTATATCATGCAAAGTTTATATGACTATGGGGATAACTTAATTTATTATATAACTTAATTATTATAGTAACTATGGGGGTTACTAGGTTTCAGTATTCTTTTGCATAATCTATCATTTAGGAAGAATATGGCACTCCTAAAAACCATACAATCTTTACTAGAAACTCATGCAGGTCAGGAGATTCAGGATTCAAAAGCTTTGGAATCACAGGTGCAGAACAGGGACCAAAAAACTGATACCTCAGTGAAATCACTAGAAACACATGCAGGTCAGGAGATTCAGGATTTAAGAGATACAATGATAAAAAGACTTGAAATGATTGAAGGAATTATTGGAGCTGGTGAACAGAGTAAGAAGGCACAAGGACAGGATACAATGCCACCACCAGCTATTAGAACTGGCTTACCCAGGGTTTTAGCAACATACCCTATAATTCATTCTGACAAAGCGTCAACTTCTAAAGGCTCAAAGGGAGTCAGAGAAGCTAGATGGATGCCAATAGCAATGAATGATGTAAAAGAAATTAAGCAAGCTGTTGTTAATTTTGGCTTGCACACTGCATATGTTAAGGAAATGATAAGGACTTGAGCTTCTAATGCTAGAGCTACCCCAAATGATTTCCATCAGTTAGTGTTTGTGGTTTTAGATAATGGACCTTCCTTGATGTTTGGAATCTATTTCAGAGAAGAATCCAAACATATGGAACAGCAAGGAAGAGCAAAAGGTGTGGAGGTTTTCCAAGATCAAATTCTTGGTGCAGGAGAATATGCTGATCCACAGGTCCAAGCTCTTTATGATGATGAAGTACTGTGTCTATGTCACCAAGCAGCTTTAAATGCTTGGATTAGGCTACAAGATCCAGCAAAAAGGGTTGAATCATATACCAGAATTAGGCAGGGACAAAGAGAACCCTTTATTGACTTTTTGAAAAGATTAATTAAGGCTCTGGACATAGGGGTAACAGACCCAGAAGCTAGACGACTACTTCTTGAATCTCTAGCTTTTGAGAATGCAAACATAGAATATAAAAAGATAATTGGGCCTTTAAAGTTTAGATCAGCACCTATGGATGAATGGATTCAGCATACAATGAATGTTGAGACATTTAGCTATAATGATGAATCTTGGGTAGGAGAAGTGATTTCCAAAGCAATGAGGAGACATCAAACTGCCAGGTGTTTTAATTGTGGTTAATTAGGACATCTGAAAAGGGATTGTAGGCAAAGACTTTCTAGGAATAATATCTTTTCTGGGAATGACAAAAATAGGAGACCTCGGCCTTCAGGTATATGTAGGAGATGTGGTAAAGGCCGGCATTGGTCCAATTAATGCAAGTCAACAACAGACAGACAGGGCAACCCGATATCATCGGGAAACTCCTTGAGGGGCCTCTCACAGGCCCCCAAGCCAACAGTGGCCCAGTAATTCCCAGTCACAGTGGAGAACATGCCTCACCAAGAAAATTAAAAGCTCCAATTTCTGCTGTAAAAAGTAATACTGGTCTTAATGATGAATTACACATGGAGGATGAGTCAAAAAAACCCAGTAGGACAGAGTAAACGTATATTTTGGCAGACTTCTATTAACGATCAAAGACCAAAGCAAAGAGTCTGTATAAATGGCACTTTTATTGAAGGCTTATTAGACACAGGTGCGGATGTAAGTATCATTACTCCAGAATCTTGGCATCCGAATTGGCCTCTTCAAGAGGTAGATGTTCAGTTCCTGGGAACTGGAACCCTATCTCGTGTAAAACAAAGCACAAGATGGGTTAAATGCATAGGGCCCGAAGGGCAAATAGGAAGACTAAGGCCCTATATAGCCAATATTGCAATAAATTTATGGGGCCGTGACCTGCTACAGCAATGGAATACCCAGATTAACATTCCTGTAGTTCCAGGAACTCATAATTCTGGGAAGGATATGATGAGGTGTTATGGAAAAAGGTCACCAGCCATTCAGGCTGTACAAGAACATACAGCAAATACCAAACCTTTAGAGGTACCAACAGCCCTACCTTTAAAATGACTAACTGAGAAGCCAATATGGATCAAACAGTGGCCTCTAGCTGAGGATAAATTACAGGCATTGGAACAGCTGGTGCAAGAGCATCTAGATGCTCACCATATTGAAGAATCAACCAGCCCTTGGAATTGTCCTGTGTTTGTTGTAAAAAAGAAATCCGGTAAATGGAGAATGGTGACAGATTTAAGAGCTGTCAACAAGGTAATTCAAATTATGGACCCACTGCAATCTGGAATTTCTTTGCCTTCTCTATTACCAAAAGGATGGCCTCTTATAGTTATTGATTTGAAAGATGGTTTTTTCCCTATACCGTTACAAGAAGAGGATAGAGAAAAATTTGCCTTCACAGTGCCTACTTATAATAATTCACAGCCTAATAGGAGATATCAATGGACTGTACTCCCACGGGGTATGCTCAATAGTCCTACATTGTGCCAATATTTTGTAAGTAGCCATTGGAAATAATTCGTAAACAATTCCCCAAGTCCACAATTTAGCATTACATAGATGACATCTTGTTATCTGATTCAAATAAAGATACTTTAGAAAGGATGTTTGAAGAAGTAAAGAAAGTCTTGCCTAGGTGGGGATTACAAATTGCCCCTGAAAAGATTCAAAGAGGAAATTCTATTAATTACCTAGGTTACAGAATAGGGTTAGAGAAAATTAAAACGCAAAAGGCACAAATTAGGAGAGACTGGTTAAAGACTCTTAATGACTTCCAAAGATTGTTAGGAGACATTTCCAGTCTATGACCAGCTGTTGGAATAATGCCTGATCTAATAGTTCATTTAAACAAAACCTTAGATGGTGATAAAGATTTGAATAGTCCAAGAAAACTGACAGTTGAAGCAGACAAGGAACTGACAATGATTGAGGAAAAATTACAGGAGGCACATGAGGATTGGGTGAACCCAAATCTTGGCTGCATCCTAGTCATATTGCCTTCCAGAATTTCTCCTACAGGGATTCTAATGCAGAGGGAAGATATTATTTTAGAGTGGATATTTATACCTAATAAACCAAGTAAAAAAAATTAAAAACTTATGTGGAAAAAGTCTCTGAATTAATTATAAAAGGTAAGCTGAGACTTTGTCAACTGGCAGGTATAGACCCAGCAGAAATTATAGTGCCTTTTACTACTGAAGAAATAAAAAAGTTACAGGAAGACAATGAACCATGGCAAAGAGCTTGTGCTAATTTTTTGGAAGAAATTAATAGCAACTATCCCCAAAGTGGTAGACTTAACCTCATAAAGAGAACTTCTTGGATTCTTCCTAGAATTGTACGTGATGCTCCAATAACTGGAGCCCATGCGTTCTATACTGATGCAAATAAATCAGGGAAAGCAGGTTATAAGTCAGATGAATTGAGTAAGGTGGAATAAAGCCCTTATAATTCTGTCCAAAAGGCAGAATTATATGCCATTATTATGATGCTAAGGGATTTTAAAGAACGTCTTAATATAGTTACAGATTCACAATATGCAGAAAGAGTTATCTTGCATATTGAAACCGCTGAATTTATACCAGATGACACAGAGTTGACTTCATTGTTTATCCAGGTACAAGACATAATCAGGAATAGGCTTTGTCCGATGTACATAACACACATCCGGTCCCATACAGGTCTGCCTGGTCCTCTAGGTAACACTGAGATTGATCAATTATTAATTGGAAGCATGTTGCAGGCCTCAGAATTTTATAAAAAGCATCATGTCAATAGTAAAGGCCTAAAGAAAGAATTTTCCATTACATGGCAACAAGCTAAGGACATTATAAAGAGATGTCCTACTTGTTCTTTCTATAATCAAACACCGTTGCCTGCAGGGAATAACCCAAAGGGTACTAAAAGAAATGAAATCTGGGAAATGGATGTGTTCCACTTTATGGAATTTGGTAAATTAAAATATGTACCCACACCATAGATACGTATTCAGGGTTTCAATGGGCTACTGCACTGAGTTCAGAAAAAGGCTGATTCAGTAATCACACATTTATTGGAAGTTATGGCCATCATGGTCATACCTGCACAAATAAAGACAAATAATGGTCCAGCATATGTATCTAAGAAAATGAAATGCTTTTTTGATTATTATAATATAAAACATATTAAAGGTATACCAAATAATCCTTCAGGTCAGGCAGTCATAGAAAGATCAAATCGTACTATAAAGGACATGCTGAACAAACAGAAAGGGACTGAAAATACCCCCAGAAATAGATTACATAATGCTTTATTAACCTTGAACTTTCTTAACACTAATGAGAAAGGTACGACAGCAGCAGAAAGACATTGGATAATGGAAAAGTCTGCTGAACTAAATCAACCGATTTATTTCAAAGATGTGCTGACCTCTCACTGGAAGTCAGGAGATGTGCTACATTGGGGAAGGGGTTTTGCTCTTGTTTCCACAGAAGAAGAAAAATTGTGGATACCATCAAAATTATTAAAGGTTCGATTTGAAGAGGAGAAAACTCTTGGAAAGGAGAAATGACAACTCATCCACATTGATGATATTCATACAGGTAGTAAGAAAAACATATAGAATGGGGTAGGGTTCTGTTCTTATCTCCACAGGAAAACACTCATCTTTGAAAAATTCAAGGGATCCTGGATGTTTGGATACGGACAGATGGAAAAATACCTGCCCAATAGGAACTATCAAGAAAATTGAATAGGTTGTGTAAGTAAAATATATTAAACCATATTTCTAAATTTATAGAGCTGGTTTTGAAGTTGGACTCTGGCTCAGTCCCTCTCCAATTCCAAGCCTGTTGGTAAGAAAAAAACCCAGAGTTTCTGGAGTTTCTGTCTCATGTCAAGAGCCATGATAGGGGACAGAAAGAAATATGAGTTTAGAAAACATCTTTGCTTTTCTTCATATCTATCATACTTTTCATTGAATATATCTATCATGCCTTTCATTGAATATATATATATATATATATATATATATATATATATATATATGATTCATGTTTAAGTTTTTCACAATGAACAATGAGTTTTTCCTGAAGTGACATTTGAAGTTTCCAGGAAGAAGACGGGGCTCTACAACAACAACTCCACCTGGTTGATATGATGTCATGATACTGATAGCGCTACTAGAAGACCTGTTTTAGGTACCAGCTGCACAAGACAGTTCCAACTTGGTTAGCTGAAACGGTGCACATCTTATACAACATTCTGGCTAGACCTGCACAAAATACTCAGAGACTATTTGCAATTTTAAAAGACATTGATCTTGAAATTTAACCATCATTTTACTTTCACAGGATCCCCCAGAAAGAACGTCGCCTCCATGACAGCTGGAAGTAACTCTAGAGGACGACGTCCCCTCTCTCAGTAAAGTTTGCCCTTGGGTTTAGGGACATCATTTAGGGGTTGATTATAATTAGTATATGGTTGAGGGTTGGGGGAGGAATTTTATAAGCTCAGGGATCATTTGAAAACAAAAGACGGATAATGGGATGATGTGATAATAGATTGGTACTTGTTGGTACTTGTGAGTTATTGTTTTGAGACAAATATATTGGTATCGATTCTTATATATTGATACAAAGTGAAATTATATTGACTATTGTATGCATGCATGTTTCTACCTCTGTTTAAAACATTTTTTATGTATTGACAAATATTGTATTAATATATATATATATATATATTGTATATATTTACCATATTGCAGTGTACATTTCTACCTCTGATTAAGATATTTATATATTGTTTGTGTATTGATATATATTTACCATACTGCAATGTATATTTGTACATTGTTTATATTTGGAGGTCATTGTCCTCATTTGTTTCACAGTCGTTTATTGTCTTAGTCTTTAAGTTAGATAGGTATTGAGAATTATATAGATCAATAGTATTCTAAGTTTGTCATTTATAGACTAATCAGGTTCTTTAGATACATAGAGATTATACTCAGTATAGATAGATAATCTTCAACCTCTTCAAAGAGCTATAGAAAATGGCCTTTAATCTAACTCAGAGTTTTGTGGTAGTGAGACACAATTACTCCTGGCAACACCGCTCTATTTCTGAGAGAATGTTGAGCACCAAAGACACTCCACCTGGATCCTTTCTTCTTGGCTGAACTGGATTTTGGGCAAAGAAATGCCCATACCTCAACCACTGACAGAAATACAGAGTATCCGTGAATGGAAAAAACAGGACTGTCATATCCTGCCAAGACAGGGTAAGATAGTTTTGACAAGTTTTTTGCCTTTGAAAATGGTATGTCAGTTATGTTAGGCCTTAGCCAAAGTTGGTTGCTTCAACGCTGCAAACGTGACCTTGGGTGATTGCCCAGGTAGCTAGTTGTCTCTGTGATTTGTTGCATGTTTTGGAAGTTGTTTGATTGCACTTCCTAATTACTCAGGTAACATTATTTCCCTTCTCAGATCTTCGATGGGGTTGAAGACTATATAAATGTAGTTACTTTCCACTCATGACTTGCCCAAGCTGTTTATTATACAAGACCTAAGCTAGTTAGAATAGGATATTTGTGTTTATTGTATATAATTTTGTAGTAGGTTTAGAACTCTCTTACTTAAACAAAAGGGGGATGTGTTGCGGGAGGTCCTTCCACTCCTCCAGCCAATAGCCGCTGAGATACTAGCCCATTGGGGCATGGTCTCTCTCCCTTTAAAAAAGCGGCCACTTCCTTCCTCGTGCTCTCTTACTTCCTGTTCTGCTTCCGGCAACTAAACTCCCTTCCTAATTGTGCAGAGGGCTGTTGTCTGTGACAGTGATCTGTAAGTTTTTTCCCTTTTAAATAAATAACCATTTTATTAATCATAATTCCAAACTGGTGTTTGTGACTTATGCCTTCACCTTCAGCCCTGAAAGATGAAATTAAAAATTCCCTCAAAGAAATGGAGGAAAAGGCAAACAAAAAATTGGAAAATATCAACAAATCCCTTTATAAACCAAGAAAAAACAATCAAACGTATGAAAGAAAATATTTATGACTTGGAAAACTGAAATTGAGACAATAAGGAAAACACTAGTTGAGGGAATTATAGAAACAGAAATCATGAGAAAACAATCATGAACCACAAATGTAAGCATAAACAGCTGTAGGGATATAGCCCCACCCATTGGGGGCGTGTTCGCCTCGGGCTAATGTTTACAGATAAATCTGCCAGGCGTGAGCCCAGCAGCCCTTTTTTCTCTTGCTCCGCTGTGCTCCGCAGGAACCTGTGGTCCTGTAAGTCTATTTCCTTATTAAAGTTGTATATATCTATATAATCTGTCTGCATTCATTTGCGCCGCCACATTTTGGCGTTCCGATGTCGGGCTATTTTGCCCCCGACCCGGCACAGGGGGGGGCGCAAGCTCCATCTTTCCCAGCTAGTTACCGGAGCTCAGGAAGTGCGATTTACAGCACGCTCCCTGCTCGCTTTCCCTTCCCCCATTCCAGGCCACTACAGTCGCAGTCGCAGCGACCCCCACAGAGCAGTTAATAGCTCCCTGCTTCTTCCAAACCCTCACTGCCTGATTTAAGGGAAGCACCTGTGGTTTTGAAGCAAAAGCCGCCAACCCCTTCCCTTAACAGGCAGTACAATAATTTTTGTTTTGAGTTAGTTGTTTCAGACCGGCTCTGGCTTAGACCACGTGGACTCAGGTGCATTTCTTTCACCACCACTGGCAGTAAAACTTCATTACAGGTACATAATTTTCTTTTATAAATAAGAAAAATGTCTGAAAACATTACCATTCAAGACTTTAACAGCCTTTTCAGTTGTACCATGTGGGAGATTTTACAAGAAGTGTCTGTCAGCCCACAGATATGGATCTTTCTGGGATTCATAGTTTTCCTTGGTACTGTATGGTTTGATAATAGAAATATGATAAAGTCTTTACGAGACGAGGTTGAACGCTTAAAAACAATTGAGAATGACAACAATCTTCTCAAAAATCAGTTTGAAGTTCTCTAGGCAGGGAACAGATCTTTGTTTAACACAACCCGACAAACTGAACAAAATTTAGAAGAGGTACAGGCTGATGTTAAGGAGAAATTCATTACTATGGAAGAGGGAACAGCTGATTTGGATCGTAAGCTTCAGTCCCTTTCAGTATGAACTGAAACATTAACTGAGAGAATCAAAACTGCTGAATGTGACAATCAGATTTTGTCTAAAGCTTATGACAGATTGACGGAAAGATTGTCTATACAAGAAGGCACGGTATATGCTATAAAAATTATGTCCAAAGATGAGACGTTATCTCTAATGGACAAACTTCATATTTTAGAATCCTCAATGAAGGCTTTAGAACATAATTCTGGACAGGAGATTCAGACATTAAAGAAGGCAATGGTGAATAGAATTGAAAAGATTGAGGAAATTCTAAATTCTGAGGAAGAAGAGCAAGAGGTAGAAAGGCAAATTTTAACTAAATCTGTGGGTAAATCCCTCCGGGACAATTCCCACAAAGCTCTACCTACAGTTCTATCTGCCTTTCCAGTTGTAACAACAGAGAAAGTAGTTGGTTCCAGAAACCCTAGGGTCATCAAGGAAGATACATGGGAACCTGTCCGTATGAATGATCTCAAAGAAATTAAACAGGCTGTAATGACTTTTGGAATGAATGCCTCTTTTGTTAAAGAGATGCTAAGATCTTGGGCCACAACGAATAAGGTCATGCCCTTGGACTGGTTTCAACTGAGCTCTGCTGTCCTTGAGAGTGGACAGCAATTGAAATGGAAATGCTTATTCAGGCAAAAGGCTAGACTTTTAGAACAGCAGGAAAGAGCAAAGGGAATTGAAATTTCCATAGATCAAATTTTGGGAGAGGGGCTATTTTCTGACCCTCAGGAAGAAGCTAATTTGGATGAAAACACACTCTCCGTGTGTACTACAGCAGCCTTAAGGGCTTGGGACAGGGTGCAAGACCCAGGACAGAGGATGGAATCATTTGTCAGAGTTAAACAGGGTCAGAGAGAACCCTTTACTGACTTTTTACAAAGAATAACTAAAGCTGTACAAATAGGGATATCTGACCCAGAAGCAAGACGTATAATGATCGAGACTTTGGCTTATGAAAATGCAAATGTGGAATGCAAAAGGATTTTGGGACCTTTAAAGCTCAGATCAGCGCCATTAGAAGAATGGGTCTTGCATACACTAGATGTTGATACATTTGACTATGGCACTGAAGCATGGGTAGAAGAAGCAATTTCCAATGGTAAAAGGAGACATCAGAATACCAAATGTTTTAATTGTGGCAAAATGGGTCATATGAAAAGGAATTGTAGACAACAGATTTTCAGAAATAATAATAATGCATCTTCTAGAAATAACAGAAATAGGAGGACTCAGCCTTCAGGTTTATGTAGAAGATGTGGAAAGGGCATTGGACGAATGAGTGCAGGTCTACAAGAGATAGACAAGGCAACCTGATACAGAAGGGAAACGTGAGAGGGGGGCCTCACAGGCCCCCATGGCAAACATGGTTCAGTCATTTCCAGTTACTACAGAGAACGTGACTCGTCAGGACAATTAGAAAGCCCCATGCCTGCTGTTACAAGCAATAATGATCAGAAAGATGAGTTCCGTGTGTTTTGGCAAACTTCTATAAATGACCAAAGACCAAAGCTGAGAGTGTGTGTAAATGGCATTTTTATTACTGGCCTGCTGGACACAGGTGCAGATGTAAGTATCATTACCCCAGAATCTTGGCTTCCATATTGGCCTCTTCAGAATGTAAATGTTCAGCTCCTGGGAATTGGAACCCTATCTCGAGTAAGGCAGAGCACGAGATGGGTTGAATGTATAGGACCAGAGGGACAAATAGGAAAATTAAGGCCATATGTAGCCAATATTGCAATGAATTTATGGGGTTGTGACCTATTACAACAATGGAATACCTAAATTAACATTCCTGCTACTTCTAGAGCCTATATTTCTGGGGATAATATTAAAAGATATTACAAACGGAGAAAGCCAGCCATTCGGGCTGTACAAGAACAAGCAATTGATGTCCCTTCAGAGATACCAACAGCCTTGCCTTTAAAATGGTTGACTGAGAAACCAATATGGACAAAACAATGGCCTTTAGCTGAGGAAAAGTTACAGGCTTTAGAACAGTTGGTACAAGAGCAATTAGATGCTGGACATATAGAAGAATCTACCAGCCCTTGGAATTCTCCTGTATTTGTGGTTAAGAAAAAATCAGGTAAATGGAGAATGGTGACAGATCTCAAGGCTATCAACAAGGTTATTCAACCTATGGGCCCTCTGCAATCTGGAATTCCTTTGCCCTCTTTATTGCCAAAAGGATGGCCTCTCATAGTTATTGATTTAAAGGATTGTTTTTTCACTATACCTTTACAAAAAGAAGATAGAGAAAAATTTGCCTTCACAGTGCCTACTTATAACAATTCTCAACCTTCGTGGAGGTACCACTGGGCCGTCCTCTCCCAGGGTATGTTAAATAGCCCCTCCCTGTGCCAATATTTTGTGAATCAACCATTGCAAATAATACGCAAGAAATTTCCCAAATCGATAGTATATCATTACATGGACGACATTTTGTTATCCGATTCAAACATGGATACCTTGAACAGACTGTTTGAAGAAATAAAAATACTTTTACCAAAATGGGGATTGCAAATTGCTCCTGAAAAGATTCAGAAGGGAGATTCTGTTAATTATTTAGGTTATAAAATAGGTTTGCAAAAAATTAAGACACAAAAGGCACAAATTCGGAGAGATCACCTACGGACTCTTAATGACTTTAAAAGACTATTAGGGGACATTTCCAGTCTACGGCCAGCTATTGGGATAACACCTGATCTAATAATTCATTTGAACAAAACCTTGGATGGTGACAAAGATTTAAACAGTCCCAGAGAATTAACAGCTGAAGCAGAAAAGGAACTGACGATGATTGAGGAAAAATTACAACAGGCATATGTGGATAGGGTAAATCCAGAGCTCGACTGTATTCTCGTCATACTACCATCAAAAATTTCCCCTACAGGAATTTTAATGCAGAGAGATGATATCTTGGAATGGATCTTTTTACCACATAAACCAAGTAAGAAACTGAAAACTTATGTGGAGAAAGTCTCTGAGTTAATTATAAAAGGCAAGTTGAGACTTCGTCAACTAGCAGGCATAGACCCAGCAGAAATTATAGTGCCTTTCACTGCTGATGAACTAAAGAAATTATGGGAAGATAATGAACCATGGCAAAGAACTTGTGCTAATTTCTTGGGAGACATTAATAACAACTATCCAAAAAGCAAGAGGCTTAACTTCATAAAGAGAACTTCTTGGATCCTTCCTCGAATCGTCCGTGATACTCCAATAACTGGAGCCCGTACATTCTATACTGATGCCAATAAATCAGGGAAGGCAGGTTACAAATCAGAAGACTTGGGTAAGGTGGAACAAAGTCCTTATGATTCTGTCCAGAAGGCAGAATTATATGCCATTCTTATGGTGCTAAGGGATTTTAAAGAACCTATTAATATAGTTACTGATTCACAATATGCAGAAAGAGTTATTTTACATATTGAAACTGCTGAATTTATATCTGAAGATACAGAACTAACCTCTTTGTTTATCCAGGTGCAAGATTTGATTAGGAACAGGCTTTGCCCTATGTACATAACACACATCCGATCCCATACGGGTCTGCCAGGTCCTCTAGCACAAGGTAATGCAGAAATTGATCAATTATTGATTGCTAGTGTGCTACAAGCCTCTGAATTTCATAAAAAACATCATGTTAATAGCAAAGGTTTGAAGAAAGAGTTTTCTATTACATGGCAACAAGCTAGGGAGATTGTAAAGAAATGCCCTACTTGCTCTTTCTATAACCAAACGCCACTGCCTGCAGGGGCTAATCCAAAGGGCACCCAAAGGAATGAAATCTGGCAGATGGATGTGTTCCACTTTGCAGAATTTGGCAAATTAAAATATGTTCATCACACCATTGACACGTATTCAGGCTTTCAGTGGGCAACGGCTTTAAGTTCAGAAAAAGCTGATTCAGTTATCACTCATTTATTAGAAGTCATGGCTATCATGGGTATACCTACACAAATAAAGACAGATAATGGTCCTGCTTATGTCTCTAGGAAAATGAAACGTTTTTTTGATAATTACAATATCAAGCATGTTACAGGTATACCATACAATGCTACAGGTCAAGCAGTCATAGAAAGATCAAATCGAACTATAAAGGATATGTTGAACAACAGAAAGGGGTGGAAAACACCCCCAGAAATAGGTTACATAATGCTTTGTTAACCTTGAATTTCCTCAACGCTAATGAGAAGGGAACATCGGCTGCAGAAAGACATTGGATAATGGAAAAGTCTACTGAACTAAATCAACCAGTTTATTTCAAGGATGTGCTGACCTCACAATGGAAGCCAAGAGATGTGCTGCGTTGGGGAAGGGGATTTGCTCTTGTCTCCACAGGTGAGGAAAAATTGTGGATACCGTCAAAATTGATAAAGATTCGTTTTGATGAAGAGAAGCCAGTTGGGAAAGATAAATAACAATTCAATCACATGGATGGCAATCATACTGATGGTAAGTAATACAGATAGTTTGGGGGCAGGATTCTCTTCTTATCTCCACAGGAAAATACCCATCTTCAAAGAATTTAAGGGACCCCTAATATTTAATTACTGATGGAGGGACTTGTTCTGTAAGTATTAATTTTTTATATATATATGTCTTAAACTTTCTTTGCTTTTCCTCATATCTGTGTCTTTCTTTATATGTCAGTATATGTCCTTGTTGTTAATGTTTAAATTTCCCATAACAAGCAACAAATTTTCCTACAGTAATCTTTGAAGTTTCCAGGATGAAGATGGGGCCCCACGACATCAACTCAATCTGGTTTTTATGACGTCATGAATTATTATTATTTTTTTTTAAAGCGCTAATATTAGGCCTGTTTTTTTTTTTTTTTGGTACCAACTACATGAGACAATTTCGAATGGTGCACATTTTTGACAACACTCTGGTCGGACCTTCTCAAAACGCTCTGAGACTAGTTACAATTTTCTTAGGTCAAAGGTTAATTTGGGAATTTTACCATCATTTGCTTTCACAGGACCCCCTAAGAAGAACGTCGCCCCCATGTCAGCTAGAAGCAATCTTAGAGGACGACATCCCCTCTCCCAACAAAGTTTGCCCTCAGGGTTGGGGACATCTTTTAGTGGTTGGTTTAGGGTTGAGGGGATGGAGTGATATTTTTTCGAAAAAAAAAAAGAAGAGGAAGAAGAAGGGGGTAACTGGTTTTTTGGGATGATTGGTATTTGTGAGTTACTGTTTATAGAAAATTGTATTGGTACTGTTTCTTGTATATTGATATGTTGAATATTGAATGTGAGTGTTCCTACCTCTATTTTTGTATGAGTATGCTTATAACTTTGTCTATATTGTATTGATACATCTACCATATTACATTGTACATTTCTACCTCTGATACTATGACATTGTTTACAGTTGAAAATCATTGTCTTCATATATTGTACAGTTGTTTATTCTTTTAGTCTTCAAAGTTAGATAGGTATTGAGAATTATATGTTTGTCATATTTATTTTTAAGTTTATCGGGTCTTTTAGTTACATAGAGGTTATATTTATATAGATACTATGATCTTCAGCCTCTTCGAAGAGCTGTAGAAAATGGCCTTTAATCTAACCTAAAATTTCTGTACCAAAGAGACACAATTACTCCTCACAACACCACTCTACTCCCGAGAGAACGTTGAGCACCAAAGACACTCCACTGGGAGCTTGTCTTCTTGGCAGAACTGGCCTTTGGGTTAAGAAAAGCCCATACCTCAACTTCTGACAAAGATACAGACTATCCCTAAGTGGATGAAACAGGATTGTCTTATCCTGCCAAGACAGGGTAGGATAGTTCTAAGAATGGTATGCCAGTTATGTTAGGCCTTAGCCAAAGTTGGTTGACTCAACATTGCAAACGAGACTTTGGGTGATTGCCCAGGTATTCAGTTGTCTCTGTCAATTGTTGCACATTTTGGATATCTCTCAATTGTTAAGTAATATTTATTCCCTTCTCAGATCTTTGACGGAGTTGAAGATTATATAATTGTAGTTACTCTCTATGTTATTTAGACTCCTTGAGATAGAATGTTTAGCAAAAGTTTTGTTCTCAATATTGTTTGTTATATTTATTATTTGTTATTATTGTATATAGTTGTATTTGGTTTAGTTCTATCTTATTTAGACAAAAGGGGGAGATGTAGGGATATAGCCCCACCATTGGGGGCATGTTCGCCTCGGGCTAATGTTTAAGGATAAATCTGCCCGGTGTGAGCCCAGCAGCCCTTTTCTCTCTTGCTCTGCTGTGCTCCGCGGGAACCTGTGGTCCTGTAAGTCTATTTCCTTATTAAAGCTGTATATATCTATATAATCTGTCTGCATTCATTTGCGCCGCCACAAACAGCAATATACAAGAAATGGAAGAGAGAATCTCAAGCACTGAAAGTACAATAGAGAAAATAGACTCATCAGTCAAAGAGAACATTAAATCTAACAAAAGCTTAAGACAAAATATCCAGGAATTATGGGACACAATGAAAAGACCAAAACTAAGAATAATAGGTATAGAAGAAGTTTAACTCAAAAGCACAGAAAACATACTTACAAAATCATATATGAAAACATTCCCAACCTAAAGAAAGATATGCCTATGAAGACACTAAAAGTGTATAGAACACCAAATAGACTGAATCTAAAAAACGTACCCTCACACATAATAATCAAAACACTAAACATACAGAATAAAGAAAGAATATTAAGAGCTTCAAAGGGAAAAGACCAAGTAACATATAAAGGCAGACCTATCAGAATTACACTGACTTCTCAATGGAGACAATGAAAGCGAGAAGGTCATGGTCAAATGTTATGCATACAATAAGAGACCATGGATGCCAGTCAAGACTACTATACCCAGAAAAATGTTCAATCACCATAGAAGGACAAAACAAAACATCTCATGACAAAACCAAATTTAACCTAGCCAAAATCCCAGCCCTACACTAGAAGGAAAACTCCAACTGAAGGAAGTTATCAACATCAACAAAATCACAGACAATTGATGAACTCACAGCAGCAAATTCCAAAGAAGGGAAAACACACAAAATAATATCACCAGAAAAACTAAATTAACAAGAAATAGCAATCACTTGTCATTAATATCCCTTAATATAAATGGACTCAAGTCACCTAAAAAAAAAGACAAAGGCTTACAGATTGAATACGAAAACAGAATCCATCCTTCTGGTGCATACAAGAAATATACCTCAACTTCAAAGATAGACATTGTCTCAGTAAAGGATTGTGAAAAAATTTTTCAATCAAATGGACCTAAGAAACAAGCAAGTGTAGCTATCCTAATATCTAACAAGATAGATTTCAAACTAAAATCAATATAAGGAGACAAAGAAGGACATTTCATATTAGTCATAGGAAAAATCCATCAAGAGGAAATCTCAAAACTGAACATCTATGCCCCAAATACAAGGGCACCTCCATATTTAAAAGAAACACTTCTAAAATATAAATCATACATTAAAACCCACACACTAATGGTGGAAGAGTTCAACATTCCATTCACCACTGATAGGTCAGTTGGACAAAAAATTAACAGAGACATAAGAGAACTAACAGATGTTATGGCTAAAATGGACTTAACAGACATCTATAGAATATTCTATCCAAATATAAAAGAATATACCTTCTTCTTAGCACCTCATGGAATCTTTTCAAAAACTGACCACCTATTTAGTAACAAAAAAAACCTCAACAGATACAAAGAAAAAAATGGAATAACCCCATGTATCTTATCGGATCACCATGGCTTAAAACTAGAATTCAACAGCAACACTAATTCCAGAAAGCCCACAAACACATGGAAATTAAACAATGATCACCTATAACATCAATGGTCAAGAAAGAAATAAAGGGAGAAACTAAAGACTTCCTAAAATTCAATGAAAATGACCATACAACATACCCAAATATAAGGGACACAATAATAGCAGTGTTAAGAGAAAAGTTCATAATACTAAATGCTTACATAAAGAAGCTGAAAAAATCCAAAATTAATGAATTAACAGTAATTTGAAAACTTTCGAACAAAAAGAAGCAAACTTACCCAGGTGAACTTTATGACAGGAAATAATCAAATTGAGAGCTTAAATTGACAAAAATAGAAATGAAGAAAGCAATACAAAGAATCAATGAGACAAAGAATTTGTTCTTCAAGAAAATCAACAAAATAGACAAAACTTTATCCAAACTAACTAAAAGGCAGAAAGAGATCATCCAAATTAACAAAATCAGAAATAAAATGGGGGACATAAAAACAGACACCAAAGAAATCCAGAGAATCATAAGGTCATATTTCGAAAAGCTATACTCCACAAAATTAGAAAACTTAAAGGAAATAGACAACTTTATGGCTAAATATCACTTACTATAATTAAATTAAGACCAGATAAGCAAATTAAATAGACCTATAACTGCTGAAGAAATAGAAACAGTCATTAAAAATCTCCCCCAAAAATCTTTCAGGACCAGATGGTTTCAGCTCAAAATTATACAAGGTTTTCAAAGAAGAACTAATACCAATGCTCCTCAAATTGTTATACACAATAGAAAGAAAAGAAACATTGCCAAACTCTTTGTATGAGGCTATAATTACCCTGATACCCAAACCACAGAAAGAAAATATTAAGAAACAGATTTATAAACCAATCTCACTCATAAACATTGATGCAAAAATACTAAGTTAAATACTGTCAAATTGATTCCAAGAGCACATCAGAACCATTATCCACGTTGATCAAATCAAATTCATCCCAGAGATGCAGGGATAGTTCTGTCAGTGTGATCCACTATATAAACAAACTGAAAAATTAAAATTCACATGATCATCTCATTAGATGCTAAAAAAGATTTTGATGAAATATAACATCCCTTCATGACAAATGTCTCGGAGAGAGCATGGATACAAGGAACATACCTAAACATAATAAATGCAATATACAGCAAGCCAACAGTCAACATCAAACTAAGTAGAGAGAAACTCCCAGCAATCCCATTGAAATCAGAAACAAAAGACAAGGTTGTCCACTCTCTCCATATTTATTCAATATAGTTTTTGAGGTCCTAGCTAGAACAATAAGACAACAAAGGAATATGAAGGGGCTACAAATTAGAAAAGAAGAAGTCAAATTCTCACTATTTGCTGAAGATATGATAGTTTACATCAGTGAACCCAAAAATTCTACCAGGGAACTTCTACAATTCATAAACACTTTCAATAATGCAGCAGGATACAAGATTAACTCAAAAAAAATTAGTAGCCCTCCTGTACACAGATAATAAAAGGGCTAGAAAAGAAATCAGAGAAACACCACACTTCACAATAGCCACAAATAGCATAAAATATCTCGGAATAACTCTAATGAAAGAAGTGGAAGACCTGTATGACAAGACTTTAAATCTTTGAAGAAAGAAATTGAAGAAGACACCAGAAAGTGAAAAGATCTCCAATGATCTTGTGTAAGTAGAATTAACATAGTAAAAATTGCAATCTTACCAAAAGTAATCTATAGATTCAATGCAATGCCTATCAAAATCCCAGATTCAATGCAATACCTATCAAAATCCCAGAAAAATTCTTCACAGACCTTGAAAGAATGATACTCAACTTCATTTGGAAAAGCAAAAAACCCAGTATAGCCCAAACGATCATGCACAATAAAAGAACTTCTGGAGGCATCACAATCCCTGACTTCAAACTCTACTACAGAGCTATAGTATTGAAAACAGCCTGGTATTGGCATAAAAACAGACAGGAGGACCATTGAAACCAAATTAAAGACCCAGATATTAATCCACACACCTAAAAACACCTGATTTTTGACAAAAAATGAAAAATATAGAATGGAAAAAGAAAGCATATTTAACAAATGGTGCTGGCCTAACTGGATATCAACATGTAAAAGAATGAAAATAGATTCATATCTATCACTATGCACAAAACTCAAGTTCAAATGAATCAAAGACCTCAACATAAAGGCAGTCACACTGAATCTTATAGAAGACAAACTGGGAAGTTCACTTGAATGCATTGGCACAGGAGCCCACTTCCTAAATATAACCCCAGTAGCACAGACACTGAGAAAAACAATTAATAAATGGGACATCCTGAAACTGTAAAGCAAAGGTCATAGTCGACAAGACAATGCAACAAACAGAATGGGAAAAGATCTTCACCAACCCCATATCTGACAAAGGGCTGATCTCCAAAATACACAAAAAAAACTCAAGAAACTGGTCATCGAAAGAACAAAAAATTCAATAAAAAATGTGGCACAGACCTAAACAGAAAGCTCTCAAGAGAGGAATCTAAATGGCTGAAAGACACTTAAGGAAATGCTTGACATCCTTATCATCAGAGCAATGCAAATCAAAAGAATTCTGAGAGTCCGTCTTATACCTGTAAGAATGGTCAATATCAAAAACACTGGTGACAACTTGTACTGGAAAGGTTATGAGGAAAAGGGAACACTTCTGCATTGCTGGTGGGATGCAAGCTGGTTTTTTTGGTTTTCAGTGTGGCGATTTCTCAGAAAATTAGGAAACAACCCTCCTCCAGACCCAGTAATACCATTTTGGGTATATATCCAAAGCATGCTCAATCATACCACAAGGACATGTGCTCAACTATGTTCATAGCACATTGTTTGTCATAGCCAGAATCTGGAAACAACCTAAATGTCCCTTGACCAAAGAATGGATAAGGAAAATGTGATACATTTACACAGTGGAGTACTACACAGCCAAAAATAATGATGACATCTTGAAATTTGCAGGCAAATAGATGGAGCTAGAAAACATCATATTGAGTGAAGGAACCCAGACCTATAAAGATAATTATCATATGTACTCATTCATAAGTGGTTTTTAAACACAAAGCAAAGAAAACCAGCCTACAAATCACAATCTCAGAGAACCTAGACATAAGAGAGACATACATAGATCTAATCTACATAAAAGGTAAAAAAGAAAAGATCTCCTGAGTAAATTGGGAGCATGGGGACCATGGGAGAGTGTTAAGGGAAGGGAAGAGGAAGGGAGAGGAGCAGAGAAAAACATAAAGCTCAATAAAATCAATTAAAAAAATCTTTTATGAAAATTCTTTTCATGATTCACCCACATAGGGTGACTGACACTTGCTATATTTAATTTCTTTGAATTATAAAAATTGATTAGTTATACTTATTTTGTTATATACATACACATATCACTTGCACAATAAAACACACACAACACATACATACACACATACACACATAACCTAATAAAAACAACAAACATACACATAGAAAATACATACAGATCACATACACACACATACTCACATACATAATATACTACATACACACACATATACACAAGTAAATGTACAGATGCACACACATAGAAAAATACCACATATACACATACACACATATTAATAATTTTGGCAAAATGCTAACTGAGATTTATAAATTATCAACTCATTTCTTGGTGTGGGAGGTCCTTCTGTCTATGTGTTGCCTTGGTTTATGAATAAAGAAACTACCTTGTTCTATAGCAAGACATAATCTAACTAGGCAGGGAAAACTAAACTGAATGCTGACAGAAAAAAGGTGGAATCAGTGAGAAGCCATGTAACCTCACCAGAGACAGATGCCAGATTAAAGCTTGTCCATAAGCCAGTCATGTGGTGATACACAGATTAATAGAAATGGGTTAAATTAAGATATAAAAGTTAGCCAATAAGAAGCTAGAGCTAATGGTCAAAGCAGTGATTTAATTTTTTAAAAAAGAAAAATAACCCCCAAAAGAAAACTTTGTTCCTAAAAAGGAAAAATAATGCATATTGATGCATATTAACAACAGCAAATATGCTTCCTATTTTTTACTCTGTGTGCATAACAGTATAAATGTGCTGTGCATTTTAGACTGATAACTGTGAACATACATTTGTATAATCAAAATAATAAACACATGCTAAAGGATATACTGATGCTTATCATTTGCATCAAGCAGTACCTTTGAAACGAACAATCCCAATTAGTACAAATAAGACATCTCCTTTGTAAAATAGCACCATGAGACAGTGGTTTAATTTGGATTGGTAAATAAGTATATTATTCTCTTTTCTCTTCTCCAAATAGTCATTCCTAAATGGGGGTTTGTGTGTGCATATGTATGTGTGTGTGGAGGGGCATCTGTATCTCCGTAGAAATAAAATTTACAGATATAGGGGTACATTCACCATAGAGCCATCTTGCTAGCACTACTGGTTTCTTTTATCTTGCTTGTTTCTTTTCTTTCTTTTTTTTTTTTTTTTTTTTGGATTTTCGAGACAGGGTTTCTCTGTAGCTTTTTGGTTTTTGTCCTGGAACTAGCTCTTGTAGACTAGGCTGGCCTCGAACTCACAGAGATCCGCCTGCCTCTGCCTCCCGAGTGCTGGGATTAAAGGCGTGCGCCACCACCGCCCGGCGCTTGTTTCTTTTTTATTAGCTAATGATGCACACTGATTTTTTTAAAATAATTTTTTAAAAATGTTTCCCTTTCATTTATTTATTAAAGTGCCTTGCCTTTTTAGATCTGGATATTTTTGCTTACTATCTATTCCAAATAGTCTCTTAACATTTTATCTGAACATATAGGAAACTCACTCATAGAATTAATCTAAAGATAAGATTTGGTTTTAACTCATTGATCCTACCAATGTAGTTAATTCTATTCAAATAATACAGCTGAACATAAGCACTTTTCTCATCAGACAGAATGAAGATAGCTAGAGTTGTGGATGACTGCAAGCAAAAGACAGCAGACCACACGCAAAATCTGGGGAAAAAACGCGGCAGGGAGAAATTTATTGTGAGGGAGGACCAACAGAAGCAACAGGGGATTCCCCTGCCTTGCTCTAGCAGACTGCTCAAGATTTCAGCCCACCACTGTGACCAGTAAAGATAATGCTTGTCATAATGTGTCAAAGTACCACTAGGTTTGTGCTATGGATGTCACAGTTTATATCAAAACCCAAAATATTTCTCTATGTCTTTCAGCACACCTTTTCCAAGCAAGACTTACTGAACTTTATTAGATGGCATAATCTGCCTACACAGACAAAATTTAAACAAGTGCTTTAAAGCTATTTATGCTTGCAACCATGAGCCTCTGCAATCAGTGATAGCTAGTAAGAAACAAATGGCCTTTAGAAAGGAAAAATGAGGTTTTGTAAAACAAAATAGGACATTTATCTTATGTTCAAACATGCCACGGGATCTCTAGGGATTGTGGTACTCAGGTGCTAAATAACAAACCTTGATTTGGCAGCAGAAAACCCCTTTAGAGTCCAATAATATGCTGTATCTCATTAATGTAATCATCTTTGCATGTTCACTGTGTTTCATCCTCCATGACTCCCAGATGTTCTCTTACCTGAAGCTCCTATGAAAAAAATGTCACTACCACCCTGGGAAAAATCCTAATGATAGGCTTTAAAATAAAAATATAAAAAATGATTGTGGTTGAAAGTAAAGAGAACAAAATTACACACAAGTGCTTAACCTTCATCTAAAGCTATCAAGTTTTATCGTGGTTGCAGTTCCAGCGTCGGCTTGTTCAGAGTCAGTTTTGCCCCAAGAGATAAGGCCTGAGCTGCCTGAGGTACAGATGGGTCACACTCAGGGCAATATCTGAAAAAAAAGAAAACAGAATGACAACACAACACTTCATATAAATTTAATCCACCTAACCCCGGATCCCCAGAATAAGAAGTAATGGGGAAAGATCAGGTACTTGTCAGTGTCCTCTTTCTATTGACATGCTAATAAGAGAAGACCCACAGTTCCTCCTGTTATAATGACCCCTAGCCATAAAGTTACCTCACTACTATTTCATAAATGCAATTTTGCTTATGAATCATAACATAGATATCATATATGCAAGTTATCGGATAAGTGACCCCAAAGGGGTCAAGACCAACATGTTGAAACCATAATTGTAAGACATTTTTCTTAATTAATGATTGATAATGGTGGACCCAGCTTATCGTAGGTGATGTCATCCCTGGGCTGGTGGTTCTGGGTGCTGTAAGAAAACAGGTTAGCAAACCATGGGGAACAAGCCATTATGTAGCGACCCTCTGTGGCCGCTGTATCAGATCCTGCCTCCAGATTCCTGCCCTGTTTGAATTTCTGTCCTGATTTTCTTCAACAATGAATAGCAATATGGAAATATAAGCCAAATAAGCCCTTTCTCACCAACTTGATTTTTCGTTATGGTGTTTTGTTACAGCAATAGAAAACCAAAACAAGACAATCTTAAAGGCAAATCAGGATCAGAACTAAAGTCAAGAACATGGAGGCAAGAATAGAAGCAGACACTGTGGAAGAACATTGGTTACTAGCTTGCTCAGCCTGCATTATTACACATCCAGGACCATCTGCCCAGGGATGGCGCTGCCCACAGTGATCAGGTTTCTTCCAAATCAACCATTAATCAAAGAAATGCCTCACAAATTTGACCACCGTAGGCCAATCTAATATAATGAACTCCTCAATTGAGGTCCCTAATTCCAGGATAAATTTAGATTGGTATCAAGTTGACAAAACCTAACTAGCAAGGGTAATAAAAATATTGAATATATTTGGTTTGGTATTGATATATAATAAAAATGAGGCCATGAGTTTGAGAATGAATAAGGGAGAGGAGGTACATAGGAGGGAAAAAGGGTAGAAATTATGTAATTCTATTTTAATTTCACAAATTGAAAAATGTTATTAAGATGTAATATGCACTATTACATTACCCTTTGTCCTAAAATGAAAGGAATAAAATGAGATAAGTAAATTTACACTATTCCAGAACTATAACTTTTGTTTCATGGTAAAAGATACTGTAAACAATTCTAGTACATTTCTCTGGGGGCCAGGTTTTTTTATGTTTAAAAAAAAAAAAACCTGGTGACACTGTTGTGTGACATTAAAGACCATCTTTCATCAGATTCTCTTTCTAGCTACTTTTCTGGGTTTTATTTCTATTCAAAGCATGATCCACTTCCCCCAACTCTGCCCTATGAATTTTTTATACTCTGCATGTACTAAAACTGCATTACTTTTTTCTGGGTTTAGCACCTCTTTAATTCCTGTCCTTGAAGGCAGAGCTAAGTGGATCTCAAAGAGTTGAGGCCAACCTGATCTACATAGCTAGTTCACCACCAGCCAAGGCTACATAATAAGACTTTGTCTCAAAATCAACCAATCAACTAACCAATCAAGTCAAAATAAATATAAAAAGTCTTAGATTTTACAAGCTAAGGAAACTCTTTTGAACCAATTTTCAGAAAGGAGGCATTTATTGGGGCAGATCAAATTGAAAGGCTATAAATAAAAATTGTTGTGGCATTTTGGGGCGTTAGCTAGGTAACATTTCATATTATTTAAATAAAATTTTATTTATGAGAAGTTTTCTCAAATAGAATTTTTTTATTTCTCAGTTTTAAGCAGAACTCAAAATTAGGATTCGTTTCTTTTTAATATTATTTTTGCAAGAATGGAGGTGTAAAGAATTAATTATCTCACGTTTAATTTGAAAAGAAAATATATTATTTTATAGAGAATATTCTGTAGCTTGCATGCCAGAGGCATTTGTGGACACAATTTGATAAATATCAACATTTTAGATGTGTGACTTTCTTTGTGCCTGGACCTAATTGCTGACCCTAAGAAAACATATAATGTTGTAGTCCCCCTGACATAGGTTTTTTTAATTTAAAGATTTACTTATTTTTATTTTTGGACGGTATTTTTCTAGCCTATATGTCTCTATACCTCTTGTATGTTGGCCTACATGTGGATGCTGGAAAGTCAAATGTGTCCCCTGCAAAAGGAACAAGTACTTTTAAACACTGAGTCATCTTTCCTCTATCTAAGTAGTTCATAAATAAACATTATCTCGTGTATTCTCATCAGAGTATCTGATAATGCTTCCAGTGATGTGTCAATAGTCACTTAGACTATAATATCCCTGTAGTTTCCAAGTTGAAGACGTCTAAGAAGATTATGGGAAGACCTGAGTAACAACTTAGAGACTGTGAACATAAGACATTTACAGCAGTATATCTCCCACATGTTCTCTTTCTTTTGCTGTTTGTAGGTATCTGTTCATTTGTATAGGTTTTTCCCCCCAAAAGTAAGTATTTTGTGAAAGCACTTTGGCATTATGACTCGGCTAATATCATAGGGTAGCAAGGATTTGGAAACCTACCTTCTGGAAGAGTCTCTAAAGCTTAAAACTCAGTGTTTTGGTACTCTGAGGAGACGTCATGACCAAGGCAACTATAGAAGAAAAATAACTTTTAATTGAGAGCTTGCTTACAGTTTCAGAAGTTTAGTTTATTATCATTGAGTTGGGAGCCTGGTAGCACATATGGCACCGGAATAGTTGCTGAGAACTACATCTTGATCTGAAGGCTGAGAAAGAAACTTTTCATGGATTTTTGAAACTTTAAAACCCATCACCAGTGGTGCAAGGTCATACCATCTAATCCTTGTAGTACTTTTAAATAGTGCCATTCTGTAATGAATAAGCATTCAAATATATGAGCCTAAGTGGGCTATTCTTATTCAAACTACCACAGTCAGCATTATTGACAAACCTTTCAAATATTAAGAACATAATCATATTTATTTTTCTGCCATCCTGATTTTTGTTTTCCATTTGTCTAAAGTGCTAATGATATTCATTGCTTTTGAGACTTATCAGATTAGCATCACTATAATAGTTTTTGGTGTTATATTTTGCAATATTCACTTAATATAATTTTAATTATCATTGAAAATGGCTTCTAGTCATATAAGTACATTTTTAAACTTACAAGCTAAACCCACCTTAAATTAAAAGTCAGGCTTGTATAGTTTAATCATATTTTTATAAAATGAAAGCATCTGGTTCAATAAATCAATATTAAAATATTCACACTTGTATAAAAAATCTAAACATATTAAATCTGCCAAATGAAGAAGATCTTTATGTTACTTTACAGCATTTAGATGTGTACGAAGAAAATAATTACAGGTTATTAGCAATTCAGGCTTTGGGAAACAAGGTTTAGTTTAGATTTCTAGCATGGTGTCACAATATAGTAGCCCCAAATTGTATTATATATGTGATGGCAGAAATAGCACATGAAGCCATCAATGTCAATACCTTGAATACTGGGCTTGTATAATACATACACCTAAGCTTAAGTCATCAACAACAAAATAACTTCAAGGTTTTAATAATGATTCTGGGGAATCAGTATTGCTAATACCTTTGAAGACTGTAACATTTTGATGTTTAAAGGGCAGGATTTCTAAATGCAGTTTTATTCCAATGCAAACCAGTCTACAAGTTAGTGTTATTATTTAAGGTAAATAGTTTTAATTTTATAAACAGGCTGTAGGATTGATACATATCATCTAAATTGTTTAAATGATTTCCTCCACTTTTTCTTTTTAGTGTGTATGTGTTATTCATGTATGTTTCCACATGTATGTAAGAGTAAAAGTTTGAAAGTCAATGTATTTCCTGTTTACCTAGGTAATATTATATTCTTCTGGAGTCTTTGATGGATTTGAAGAATAGATAGCTATAATTACAGTTTTCCTTAATTATAAGAGATAAAGTAGATATAAATATTATAACTGTTTTTCTTGCTTAATATCTGTTTTGTTTTATGTAATTTTCCATGTTAAATTTAAAACCTTCCCATTTGTTTAAACAGAAAGGGGGAAATGGTGTGGGAGGTCATTCTGTATATGTGTTGCTTTTATTCGTTAATGAATAAACAATCTGCCTTGGCATGTGATAGGGAAGAGTAGAGCTAGGTGGGGAAAACTAAACTGAATGCTAGGAAAATGAAGGCAGAGTGGAGGATGGAGCTGCCAGAGGAGAAAGATGCAAGTTGTCAGCCAGAACCTTGTCAGTAGGCCATGAAACTCATGAAAAAATATAAAATAATAGAAATGGGTTAATTTAATATGTAAGAGCTTGCTAGGAGTATGCTAGAGTCATTGGTCAAGCAGTATATAAAATAATATCATTTCTGTGTGATTAATTCATGTCTGAGCACCTAGGAACAAACAAGCAGCCTCCTACAACAGCCAGTTCTTGGAATTTCTGCTCTTTAAGTGTAGAATTTTAGTTAAGCTTCCAAGCCTACTGAGCATTGTAGGTTGTGAGAATCTGAACCCAGATCTCCTTGCTTGCATATCAAATACTCTGAACAACTGAGCAAACTTCCAAGCCCCTTTCTCTGTCTTTTGTTAAGACTGGCCAGTCAGTATTTTCTAATAGCTGACAACTAGCTGCCTTTGTCTATATTAGGTCATAGGACTTCAAAGAACCTAATGGGGTGGGAAGAAAACTCATTACGTACAAGCTTTTGTTATTTTAGCCTCATGATCTGAGTTCAATCCCTAGAACCCACTTTTTAAAAATAGCAAGATGGTGGTATCTATCTTTAATTCCTGTACTCCTATGACAAAATGGGAGCTAGAAACAGGAGAACTGGCCTGAAGCTTGCCTTCCTACTAATCTGGGGTACATTGTACAATGAAAGAAACAAGATAGACCTTATCTCAACAAGGTGAAAGATGAAAACTGACTGCAGAATGTTTTTAACTGGCATCTACACAATCACAGTGACATGCTCATACTCATACACACATAATTTAAAAATTAGTACCTTAAGTTTAGGAGATAAAAGAATGCACAAGATTCTAGGCAACTATGTCCCTACTAGAAGATTGTAAACAATGACAAAGACTGAAACCTTGAGCCTAAAGCATGAGATCCAGGGAATAAATGTAACTATCAATTTGGAGATGAGTTCACAGGAGAAAAGACAGAAAGGACAATAGGCAACTATCAAGAGTTCTGTATCTTCAGGTCTGAGTGACCTCCATGGGAGCGGGCAGGCCCAACATCTGGGAGCACCTAGAGACCTCCAGGAGCACTCAGTGACCTACAGGAACACTGAAGCATCTCCATCATTACTGGAACTGTGGTCCCGATTACATAAGAAATGATCATCTGAGCCTTGGGTCAACTGACACATGAAGGAATGAACACCAAGAACCCAATCCCAACAACAACAATTAGAGAAAAAGATGGGTAGACAACAAGGTAATAACACACTCAACTACACAATGAGAAACACAGCACCACCAAAAGCTAGTGGTTTTACAACAGCAAGATTTGAACACCCCAACACAGATGAAACAGAAGAAAACAACCTAGAAAAATAACTTTAGGAAAATGTTTGAGGACCTTAAAGAAGAAATGAAAAAAATCCCTCAAAGAAATAGAGGGAAAAAAACAAACAAAAAAATGGAAGCAATAAAAAAAATCCTTAAAGGAAAGCAAGAAAAAGCAATCAAATAGGTGAAAGAAACAATTTAATACTTGAAAACCAAGAAAAAAAAACAATAAAGAAAACACAAACCAGGGGAATTTTGAAAATAGAAAACATGGGTAAATAATTAAAAACCACAAATGCAAGCATAACTAGCAGAATACAAGCAATGAAAGAGAGAATCTCAGGAGCTGAAGATAAAATAGAGGAACTAGATTCATCTGTCAAAGAAAATGCTAAATCTAAGAAAAGGTTAATATAAAGTATCCAGGAAATCTAGGAAACCATGAAAAGACCAAACCTAATAAGAATAAGAATAGAAGAAGGAGAAGTTCAACTCAAAGGCATAGAAAATATATTCACAAACCAAAGGGGGGGCGGGAACTTTCCCAACCTAAAGAAGGATATGCCTATGAAGGTATAAGAAGCTTATAGAATACCAAAAAGACTGAATCAACAGAAAAGTCCCCTCACCACATAATAATCAAAATAGTAAACATATAGAATAAAGGAAGAGGATTAAAAAAAAAAAAGAAAAGTCAAGTAACATATAAAGGCAGACCTAACAGAACTGCACTCGACTTCTCCACAAAAACAGTGAAAGCCTAAAAGACCTGGTCAATTTTCTGAATAAATATCACTTACCAAAATTAAATCAAGACCAAATAATGAGATTAAATAGACTTATAACCACTAAGGAAATAGAAGAAGTCATCACAAGTCTTCCAACAACAAAAACAAAAAGCCCAGCACCAGATGGTTTTAGAACAGAATTGTACAAGATTTTCAAAGAAGAAATAATACCAATACTCCTCAAATTGTTCCACATGATAGAAACAGAAGACACATTGCCAAACTCTTTTTATGAGGCTACTGTTACCCTGATACCCAAACCAAGAAAAAAAAAACTTCTATGAAAGTAAATTATAGACCTTTATCACTCATGAACATTGATGCAAAAATAGTTACATTCTGAACCAAATCCAAGAACACATCAGAAAAATCATCCACCATGACCAAGTAGACTTCAACCCAGAGATGCACAGATAGTTAAACATATAGAAACTGTCAGTGTAATTCACCATATAAACAAACTGGAAAAAAAAACATGATCATCTCATTATATGCTAAAAAAGCCTTTGATAAAAATCAATAAATTTTAATGATAAAAGTCTTGGAGAGATCAGGAATACAAGAAACATACCTAAACATTATAAAGGCAATACATATACAGCAAGCCAATAGCCAATATCAAACTAAATGTGAGACTCAAAGTGATCTCACTAAAATCAGGAACAAGACAAGGCTGTCCATTCTCTCCGTATCTATTCAATATAGTACTTATAGTATAGTATAAGTATATACCTATACAATATAAGTATATGTTTATACAGTATGGTATAATAAGTTTCAGCTAGAGCAATTAAACAACAAAAGGAGATCAAGGGAATCCAAATTGGTAAAGAAGAAGTCCAACTCTTACTATTTGGTGATAGTATGATACTACATATAGGTGATGCCAAAAATTCTACCAGGGAACTCCTACAAATCATAAACACCTTCAGAAGTGTAGCAGGATACAAGACTAAAAATCCAGTAGCCCTCCTTGATGCAGATAATAAGTGGACTGAGAAAGAAATTAGAGAAATATCACCCTTCATAATTGCCACAAATAACATAAAATATCTTGGGGTAGTTATAACCCAACAAATGAAAGATCTATAAGACAAGAACTTTAAATCTTTAAAGAAAGAAATCAAAGAAGACACTAGAAATTATAAAGAGCTCCCATGCTGTTGGGTAAGTAGAATTAATAAAGTAAAAATGGTAATCTTATCAAAAGTAATCTACAGATTCAAAATCCCAGCAGAATTCTTCACAGACCTTGAAAGAACAATACTCAATTTCATATGGAAAAAAAAGCCAGATAGCCAAAACAATCCTGTATCATAAGGGAACTCCTGGAGGCACCACAATTCCAAACTTCAAACTCTACTATAGAGCTACAGGAATGAAAGCATCCTGGTATTGGCATAAAACAGACAGATGGACCTATGGAACTGAATTGAAGACTCGGACATACACCTATGAACACCTGATGTTTGACAAAGAAGTTAGAAATATAAAATGGAAAAAGAAAGCATATTCAACAAATGGTGCTGGCATAACTGGATATCAACATGTAGAGAATGCAAATAGATCCTTATCTATTGCCATGCATAAAACTCAAGTCCAAATGGATCAAAGACCTCAACATAAAACCAACCACACTGAATCTTATAGAAGAGAATATGAGAAATACATTTGATGTACAGGAGATCAATTCCTAAATATAACCCCAGTAGCACAGACACAGAGAGCAATAATTAATAAATGGGATCTCATGAAACTAAGAAACTTTTGTAAAGCAAAGGGAGTGGTCAAAAAGACAAAATGGCAGCCTACATAATGGGAAAAGAGCTTCACCAATCCCACATCTGACAGAAAACTGATCACCAAAATACACAAAGCACTCAAGAAAAGAAACTTGACATCAAAAGAACAAATAATCCAATAAAAAATGAGGTACGGACCTACACAGAGAACTCTCAACAGACAAATCTCAAATAGCAGAAAGACTTAAGGAAATGCTAAACATCCTTAGCTTTCAGAGTAATACAAATTAAAACAACTCTGAATTTCCATTTTGCACCTGTCAAAATGGCCAAGAACAAAAACACTAATGATGTCTTATGCTGGAGAGGATGAGGGGTAAGGGAACACTCCTCCATTGCTGGTGGAAGTGCAAACTTATATAGCTGCTTTCGAAATCAGTATGGTGATTTCTCAGAAAATTAGAAAGCAATCTACCTCAAGACCCAGCAATACCACTTTTGGGTATATACCTAAAGGAGGCTCAGACATACCACAAGGACATGTGCTCAGCTACATTAATAGCAGCATTATTTGTAATAGCTAGAACCTGGAAATAATCTAGATGCCCCTGAACAGAAGAATGGATATAAAAAATGTGGTACATTTAAACAATGGAGTAATGCACAGCAGTAAAAAGTAATGACATCATGAAATTTGCAGGCAAATGGGTAGATCTAGAAACAACCAAATTGAGTGAGGTAACCTAGACCCAGAAAGAAAAAATATAATGTATACTCACACATAAGTGGCTCTTAGAGATAGTACAAAGAAGAACAAGCTTACAGTCCACAACCCCAGAAACAAAGAGGATCCCAAGAGAGACAAGCATGGATCTTCAGAAGAAGGAATAAAAGACAAGAGCTCCTGAGTAAAATGGGAATGTGGGGGTCACAGGGCAAGGTAGAGGGGGAAAAAGGAGGAAGGGAGAGGAACAGAGAAAAATCTATAGCTCAATAAAAACAATAAAAAAATTAAAAACAATAAAAGAGTTCTATATCTTATCAAAAATTCAGTTCAACCATTCTGCCAATGGAGCTGGTTATCAAGAACATAAAGAGAAAGTGCCACCTTTAGAAACATGGAAGTAAGTCTTAGAGAATCAACTTTGAGATGTTGTTTCAGGGATAGAAATTTTATTCTCTGAGACTTAAGGAATAATCAAAGTAATATAGCTGAGAACTTATCCATGTAAGAACAACAGAAGTTTGCTTAGAATGATTTGAGGAATAAGCCAATAATTTACTCTTCTACTCACAAACATGGGTTCAGACAAGTCGGGATGCTTAGGAAGAAAGCAAACAAACACCCTGGAAGAAGATTGGCTAAAGGCCTTCAGCTAGCAGTTTCTCTAGCCTGGGAATCACAGGCTCAGTCATAAACATGACTGAAAATCTTAGTCTTCTAGAGAAATAGGAACAAAGAAATAAAAATCCCAGTGTAATTTCACATTATTGTAGTTTGTAAAGTCATCTTTAGGTCCTTTGTTGATACACTGGCTACTTTCACAAGCACCTGGATCTCTAGATACAGAGTTGATACCACTAACATTTGTTCTGTCGCTTTCCTCAATAGCCTTAGCCTCTTTGAGCCCCAATTGTCAAGAATGTTCTCTCAGTGTATGGGGTCAAATGTGTCTTTATGTTCATGATTTCCCTTCCCTCTGAAGTCTGAGAGAAGAATTTTAAATTCATTTTCCATTAATTTCCAAAAGGTATTAGTGCAAATTTATAGAAAATGAGGAAGTGATAAGACAGATTGGGATAGTAGAACAGCATAGACATTGAAAATACAAAGTGACCACCCATTCTGAAGGAAAGGGACAAGTCTATTTATCTTGGAAGCCAGATAGTGCTACAGTGAGTTTCCAAATATCAAATAAACAGAACAGCTGTTCAGTTCAACCAAATACAGTTTAAATTCTTGCCAAGGGTATGTTACATTCCACAATATTATGAGAAGTGGGGGAGAGGGATGAGAGCACATAAGCAGTATGATTAGCTTAAAAGTATTTAAATGAGCAGAATTTTCAAAAATCATCTTTCAGATACTTATAGAAAAAGTGATTAAATACATTGAAAAGATAAAATTTTTAAGGGGCTTTAAAAGTGTGTGATTAAACCCAAATGAATGGAAGGAAGAAAAAGGAAATGAGCCTCAAAATCAGGGAAGATTTTAGCAGCACAGCCATTATCCTGAAGTACAGAGAGGCAGAAAGATTAAAGATTCTGTGAATAGACAAAACTTCTCATTGCCCAAGTGAACATACTAGATTTCTAAGTCAATCTTTTCCCATACAACCAGAAAGATGCTTTGTAAACTAATTGGCACCATTGTGGTACTGAAAAAGCTGCTTAAACGAGAGTTTATGTTTATGAAAGGATTGGTGATTTTCTGCCTCAGGATTCTATCTCCTATATTTTTTCCTTTGTGCTGGTAGATTCTGGGGCATGTACACCCATGCACAAAGCACATATGCACCCACAGAGCAATGGAAGCAGTGGTCTGCGTTTCATTCATTGAGATATGATATTAGAGAAAGCTTACCTTCAGATCTCAATTACCAACATGATTCATTCCTGGGTCCTGTTAACATGCAGCAGGAAGAGACCCCATTGTAAGTTCTTCACAAGCTGGTGAAGTACCCAGGGTACTTCCTTCTGATAAATGTGCTGTGCCCAACTCTACTTCTCAGAGTGGAGGAGCAGTGACTTCTGATAGTAACCTACTCTGTCAACTGAAGCGTGATAGCAAAAAGCAAAAAAAGAAGAGAAGACACACATCTATAACTCCCTGGTGTGTTACACAAGACCCTCTAGCAGGAAAGAAGATCTTGAGTCACAGGTCTTCACATTAGTGTGCAAGAAGAAATCCTTGTGCTTCTCCTAAACAGACTAATTTCTTTACATTTATATGGGGTAGTGGCAAACAAATGAGGTAAAGCTACTTGATTGGGGACTTATGCTTGGATAGCAATGGGGAGAGCTTTGAAACTAAGTTCTTTTTTTGAGGTCTGGGCATTGAACCCAAGACCTTGCACATACTGGGCAAGTTCTCTGCCAGTTGAGCCTTAGTTTTTTTACCCACTCATGCATCTATTCTTTCACTCTCTTGTGACTTCATTCCTTCAGTCTCTCATTCAGTAAATATTTGATGCCTGTCTATTATGTTATGTAGTAGATGGTCATGTACTACTCCCATCTACTTTTTATGCTATTCTATATATAAGGGCAGGTTCAGTGATTAAAAAGAACTTAAAACTTCTTTTCAGGTGAAATACAGAACACTACATAGAACCTGACTTCCTGAGAACACATATTTGTGGTTTAAGGTATCTCTTGCAAAGAAAATATCAGATTTAATTAAATTAGTTTATTTTTATCTTTATAAGTTTCCATCTGTTGGAGTAATTGCTGTGTGTTAGAAGTATAAAAAATGAATGAAAAAATTTAGCATTCTTGACTTTACAAACTCCCTTTCAAAGAGCAACGCCGCAGTATCCAAACACACGCTTTTTTTCCTTGCCCCCTATGAGCAGACTCATTCATTGTTTCCACCGGTCTCTTTGACTATTCCTGCCCTCTACCTTAGAGTGACAAGTTATTCCAGGGAAATATCTAAAAAAGCAATTAGCCTCAGCAAAGGGTGAAGAGGACTGGTTTGCTTCCTTCTCTCCCTCCTGCTTTTTCTGTCAGGACTTGCTCTGATCCCTGGGCTCCACATTAGGGTCCCTGCTGTGACAGAGACTAGAAGTTACAATCCCTGCAATGCCCCACTGGAGCCCAGAAAATTCAAAATACACCAAATATTTCATAAACCTAATCAATAATCTATACCTGTATGAAGCTCAGGCTCAGTATGTACTAAAAATATAAGAGATTGTAACCTCAGATAATCCATTTCATTTTATTTTGATTTAAGCAATCTGATATACAGAAGATTTAATACTGAAGAAACTAAATAAAACCTTGAGAATCAACCAGCAAGTCATTTTCTTTGCATTTATTAACTTTGCTTTTATATAATACAATTTATTAGCATTTTTGGATTCTCTAACTCCACTTGCTTAAACTTGATTTTCTGAGGAATATTATTAATATTAAATCACTGTGAAGTAGGATACCATTCATAAGTAATATAGGTGCCAACTAAACAATGTATATAAATTCCATTTATGTATGTTTTTAAATCTCATGTTTTTATTTATTGTTCCTGAAATATTTGTGTGTACTTCTGAAACTCAAGGAAAGAGTGGGGGGCCTGTGCTTCCCTTAATCAACAAATACTTATCTGGTAAATAGAATGCTTTTGTCTTGGAACTCACATGTTAACTTGCATCCTGACGAAAATTTAAATCTTTGATTAAACCCCTCAAACACAAGATTTTAATGGATGCCACTATCACTTTGCAGAGTAATTTAATACATATTTAGTATAATTGTTATGTGCTCTTTTTTTCCTGAAGAGACCCAGCTGTGAGTCTACAAGCAAAAGAAAAGATGCAATTTTAAGGGCAGTGGTTTTGAGATCTCTATGGTCTTCTGAGCCTTACTTCATTCAAGATATGCAATTAGAAGATAGAAAACCTTCATAATGTTGCTACCATATACTGTGTGCACATTGAACAAAGTAGATAAACAAATGTGATCTCCAGTACTCAACACTGATAAAAGCACATTTGGAAGTTCCTATCACTAATTAGATAAATAGATTCAAATGAGCCTACTCATATAGCATAGCTCCTATTTAATCATCAAGGAGCAATGTAAACACGCAGTAGTATAGCAAAGCAATGCCTTGCAAGGGAGAGCTCAGAAACACACAGAGAAGACAAACTGAAATAATAATTTTCAGTATGAGGATAAACCACAAATATCTAAAGTCCTTTTGGTTAAGCTAAGAAAATTTCTTCAAATTTTCAAAGATTTCACTTTGTGCAGAAATTGCCACTGAACTCTTCCCATAATTAGTTCTTTAAGTACTTGTTATAAACATTAAATTCATGTTCATCTCAGATAGTCTAATAACCTCTGGAAAAAGCCCACAATGTTAGTTTTGATGAAGGAATCACAGAAAAGAGGGTGCTTCACATGTAGGAAAAGGATGATATGACAGACACAGCCAACAATGGGGAATATCATTTCAGATTAGAAATAATATGAACATGACCCATGTGTTCCATTATTTATGTCTAGGTCTGAAGTTTGGACCACCAACTTATTTTCACCTCCAGTGTTTTATGAGAGAAAGCCTTATTTACAAATTATGTTTGGCACGCTTTCCTTCTGGTGCTTTTAATAAAGACTGTTCTTCTATCATTCCAATGCATTTTGCTATCATCTACTCATAGATTTCAGTCTGCATGTGCAAGTCTGAAAAGACCCTTTTCTTGTGAGATCCTAAAATCTTACCAACATCATTGTTTCTCCCAGGAACGTGCAATAAATGTCCTGGTTCCCTAACACTCATTTAAACTGACTTGTTTAGAATACTAATGAAAATATATTCCAATTCTTGCTTTCCTATAAATGAAATCCACATCAGTTTTAGAAAATCACTGAGGAAAGTAGTATATAAAATCATCTTCTTTGCCAAGAAACCTAACTATTAGTCTATTGAGGGAATGTCGGGAGATGGTTACTCTATCTGAAGCATAAAGGCATTTACCGCACCAGTCCTTCTATTCAGATTAGTGCTCTTGGAAGGGAAGGCAAAGCTGAGAGAAGGAGATTGCTCTTCATTCTTTGGGGAGTATAATAAGTAGAAAAGAATGTTCAGAGGTATTACATGGGAGTCATGCTAGTGTAGGAAATGTACTTTGGCCTTTGAAACTTCTAGGAAAATCCATAACTTGCTTAAATTCTTAGGAACCTACTCTCCTGTCTTCCCACAGAGACAGAAAGTAACTGGAGGGAAGCAAAGAGATATTTGGGGACTAGTTTGTACTTCAGATATGGCCTCTTAAATTCTTCGGCCCCGATTTCATCTAGCAGGCTTTGCACTCTGTGTTTAATAACTGAAGTTAACTGTGTCACTGAATGTTTACTTGTTTTATTTAAGTATGATGAACAGAGGAAAAGTACTCTGTCTTTCAGTAATCCCCCAGAGAAGCTTAACTCTGATGAAAAGAGGACAGAGGCAATGAGCCACTGAAGACAGACAACCTAAATGCTTCTCATCCCAGAGAAATAACTAAACTGAGAAGAATTTGAACAGATTTGCTTAAGTATATTAGATTTCTCAACATTGAGAAAGGGAATATGAGACTCTGACAAATGAAACAGAGGAACAGTGAGATGGTCCAATAGACAAGGACGCTTTCTGTCAATCTAATAACCAAAGAACACTGGAACCCACACAGTAGAATGAGAATTTCCCAAAAGGTCTCTGATTTCTTCTACACATATGCTGTGGAATACTTGTGTGTGCATGCACATGCCTACACACACACATACACACACATAAATATATACATATGTACATACATGCATACATAGATACATACATACATACATACATATATACATACATAAAACCTGAGTGTGAAAAGATGTTGAAAACATGGGGGTAAGAATTATTTTTTTTGGTTTTTTGAGACAGGGTTTCTCTGTGGCTTTGGAGCCTGTCCTGGAACTAGCTCTTGTAGACCAGGCTGGTCTCGAACTCACAGAGATCAGCCTGCCTCTGCCTCCCGAGTGCTGGGATTAAAGGCGTGCGCCACCACCGCCCGGCGGGGGTAAGAATTTGATGTAGTTTCTTGCCCAGGTCTCATGGATTTGAGTTTTCACAGAATAATATTCACTTTCAAAAAATGTTTGATACAGACATATCAGACACTTCCATTATTGGGACTCAATATTAAAGATTTTATATTATGCATTTTAAAAATAATGTATTTAATTTTTTAAAAACGTTAATACAAAAGTATTTTGATCATATTTACCCTAAACTTCAGGATCCAAATCCACCCCCTCTTAGATACTTTTACCCCTCTTTCCCCTTCTCTACCTCACAGCAAACATTCCCTAGCTATTACATTCTCCTCCACCTCTACGTCAATGTTCCCTAAGTCTTAGGTGAGTAGCTGGTCTTGTAAGTATATTCATTGGAGCTGGACGTCCCATGGCTAGTTGTCTTTTCCTGTATATTTTGATCAGTTGTAGATACAGAAGCTTCTTCAATGAAGGGTAACCTAAGATAAAAGAATATATATTCAGTATGTAGTATGTCTGAGGAAAGTATGGGTAGCGGGTTATCTTCTAAGTTCCATGTTGGCTAAGTTTACGGTACATGGAAGAATTCACTCCTTATGGAGTGGCAGTTGGCTACCCCAGGCTATAACTGGTACTATTACAATTTGGGGAATTTTTATTGTTAACCTGGTTACTGTTGTGGTTTATAGATGTTGCATCTGTATACGATTATTGATTGCTTTTATCTCTTGGTGGCTTGTATTGCTTCTTCTGGTACTATAGCAGCTAGCCCTCAGAGAGGAGGCTACCAGGTCAGATTCAGATTGACTCCACCAAGCTCTAGTCTTAAGTATGTGGTGTCTTCATCAGTATAGTTTTACATTCTTCTTATAGATAGCAACCAAAAACAATGACAATAACCTATATTGCTTTGAGGGCCTCTTGGACTCCCCTAACCTACAACTCAGAAGTTTCTCATATGTAACATTGGGACTTTTGTTAAACATTTGATAGGAGCTTTGTAACCTCCATTTTCTCTCTCTCTCTCTCTCTCTCTCTCTCTCTCTCTCTCTCTCTCTCTCTCTCTGTGTGTGTGTCTCTCTCTCTCCATATATGTGTGTGTGTGTGTGTAAGTATGTATATTTATTTATGATATTATACTCTTTGGACTTTTTGAGGGTCTACCACCCAGCTCACGGTCTTATTTATAAATATCCGGCTTTAACTTTTTCTTAACTAATATTATCCTATCTATGCTTTAACTCTGCTTTTTTTCCCATTCTCTTACTTCTTTAAATTTATTTATTTATTTACTTAATCTATATTAGTGCTCTATCTGCATGTATTATTTTATTCCAGAAGAGGGCATCAGAGCCTACTACAGGTGGTTGGGAGCCACCATGAAGTTGCTGGAAATTGAATTCAGGACCTCTGGAAGAGCAGCCACCGCTTTTAACTGCTGAGCCATCTCTGTAGTCTACTTCTTTAAATCTTACTCTGTGGATTTCTGTGTAGTTGGGTGACTGGCCCCTGATGCCCTCCTTTTTCTCTGGCTACTTTTCCAGAATACCTTCTCCCAGTTTTCTCCTTCTATATATTCTCTCTACCAACCAGCCCTGCCTTTCCTTTCTCCTGCCTCATTATTAATTGGTTCTTCAGATCCTTATTAGACCATCGGGTGTTCAAAACAGACAAAGTATCAAAGTTTCACAGAGTTAAACAAATGCAATATAAACACCTTAAAATAACATGCTCAACATTGATTATATGTATTGAATATACATATATTCTATGTATAATACGTAATTTTGAGTAAAAATATAACAATGTATTTCCCTGTGGCTTTTAAAATCATCCTTAGTATTATTTATCCTCTTTTCCCTTTGTGTTGCCACAATCCTGCCCATAAACACAATCTTGGTGTGGGAGGTTCTTCTGTTTATGTGTTGATTTTATTGGTTAATGAATAAAAAAACTGCCTTAGCCTGATAGGGTAGAACTTAGGTAGTCAGGGAAGACTAAGCTGAATGCTGGGAGGACTAAGGTGAGGAGGGAGACACCATAGAGCCTCCACGAGAGATAGATGTGCCAGAACTTTGATAGTAGGCCACGCCTTCATGATACTATACAGATAAATAGAAATGGTTTAAATTAAGATGTAAGAGTTAGCCAATAAGAAGTTAGAGTTAATCAGCATGGTGTTTTAATTAATACAGTTTCTGTGTGATTATTTTGGGTCTAATCTAGCCAGGTGGCTGGGAACCAACAAGTTCTCTCTCTAACACAATCTCTTGTACCCATTTTTCCCATACAACCCTTAACAATTTTGTCTGCTATTTGTTGTTTCATTTCCATTGGTCACTAGAGAATGCAGTGACAGTGTGTGCCATGAAGTTCTATTGAGTTCCTAGCCTCAAGGAATTAAGCTCATATTAACTTCTAAGAGAACAGACCAAGATTACCACCTAAACATTCATGGAAAAATGTGATGTGTGAAGTGCTCATTTACATTTCTAATTTAGTTGAGATGTTTACTGACTTCAGGAAGTCTTGTCCACTGTACTATTTGTTCTTAATACAGGGATTTTGTATGAAGAGAGCAATTTAGTGTCAGGCTTGTTCAATTCAATTGGATTTTCTGATTTTGAATCCATTATAATGAAAAGGGATTCTATAGCCATTGAGAAATAGAATTAAAGATTGTTCTAAGCTTTTTGGACCATAGACACAGCCAGTGTCTCTGAGGTCTCCCCAAACTGACTGAGTCTACAAATTTCCATGTTTCTCTTTTTTCTTGTTCCTTTTATTTTTGTTTATTGGCAAACAATGTTGACTCTTAAATTGTGTAAAAGTTACACTACTTGTACTCTCCTTAGATACAAGCAAAGGTTATCTCATTATACCTCAAAATGCAAGTTTGAATGATTTGAGGCATACTCGAGCAAATGGTCAAAAATAGGTAGTAAAAATCAAAAAGCACTTGGCGACTGGAGGAAGTTGCATTATCAAAACTATCACAGTATGGCAAGTTCAGAAGTTCTAACATCCAAAATAAAATTAATAGTTGAAGCATGCCTGTTTAGGTATACCACAATGCGGGAAACCTAGAGGAGAGTAATGATGGTATAATCAAGACAAAACAGGCTACCTGTGATAATCCTATTCAGAAATTACTCAGTTTAGGTCACTGATACTAGGAATGCCATGATTACCAGCCTGATGATAGTTCTTTGTAAGAGAAGAGAGTACATTTTCTTGATAAAGATGTACAATAGCAAAAACTTCTCAATATGCACCCTACGTTGTTGTGGAATAATGGTTTTACCCTATAAAGATTTGTTTCTTGTACCTGTTTAATAGAATTCTGATTGGTCAGTAGCTAGGCAGGAAGTATAGGTGAGGTGACCAGGCAGGAACTAGAAGTGGGGCAATGAGAACAGGAGAATTCGGGCAAGAGGAAAGATTCAGTCTGTGGCTGTCACCCAGACACAGAGCAAGCAAGATGAGAAGCCTCGCTTATGAAAGGTAAGAAGCCACATGGCTAACACAAACAAGAATTATGGCTAATATAAATTATAAGAGTTAATAAAAAAAGCCTGAGCTAATAGGTCAACCTGTTTATGATTAATGTAGATTTCTGTGTGATTGTTTGGGATTGAATGCCTGTAAGACCAGGCAAGACAGACAACTCAGCCAACACTGCATGTATATAGAATATTATGTCTTAACATATTGCTTAAAGTATTTGAAACATTATGGAATAAATTTAGAGGGATGTCACAAAGTTAATACAAAAATAATTAAAATATTCTTTTTAAATTAAAGAGTTAAACTCCCCCCTCGCAGTACTATTTACAATAAGAATGCTAGATGGGTTTATATATTTTTTAAATGTATTCTCTCATATATTGCATCCTTATTACAAAAATGAGTTTGTATAATTTAAAAATATTTTAGATGTATTTATTTGTTTTTATGAGCATTTAACTTCCATGTATGCATAGTTGATATAGAGATCATAAGAGGACTGGAACTGGAATTATAAAGGGTTGTGATAAATCACGTGGGAACCAAACATGCATTTAACCCTTGAACAATCTCTCCAGTTCCAAGTTCTTATCATTTTTTGAAGTTTGGCTTAAACTTTGTTATTCAGCTATTTGAATCTGGTTTTATATTTATTTTATTTTAATACCAAGCTTTATTTGATACCATAGTTGAGAAAGTAACTCGAAACATAGAGCTTCAAATAAAAGGTATCTTACTGCTTATTCTTGCTAACGCATAACATTGCTCATCTTCAAATCTATCAATTAAATAATGTTTGTTGAAATTCACATAATAAACATCCATCTTCACAATACCTTGTTTGTGCCAGAAAATGGGAGGGTCCTTTTATTTTTGACAAATAGGCTTCAAAATTCACTGAATTAATATAGTTTGCAGATTTCAAATACGTGAAGATGCTTTATGTTTTTCTATTTTGTGGGTACATGGAGTTTGGTACTGAGGGAAGATATTTTATATAAGGTATCAATTTCAGCCTTAAAGTTACACAGCAGTGGAAGGTTTTCTAAATAATTCATTTTTGAAAATGATTCGACATACTGAGTTTTTCTTAGATGAGATTTACTTTCTCACTTTTTGTTTAGGTGTTGCCTTTTTGAGAGGGAAATACTCAATTAATTGCCATAGCATAATGCTGAAAATCTTTTTCTTGATGATGAAGATATTTAGCAAATTCAAAATGTTTATCTCTTATAAATAAAAATGTGTACCTTTTAAATTTAACAACCATTTCAAAATGTCTTACCACAGGATAAATGGCAAACATCCACTAAAAGCAGGATTCCAAGAATATTCCATCACTCCCCAAAACACATATTAAAATGAAAATATTTTAGATTACATTTTTAGAAACAATTACCTCATGGCAATAAATGGCATGTGAGCTACTTTTGTCAAGCAGTTTTGAGATATCAAAATCATGTGAGTAAGAGCGTACTCCAACTTGTCCATGTCAAGACACTTCCCTTTCCCATCTGACTGCTTCAAAGTCACCTTTACCTTCTGATATGCCCATGAGTTTGGATCAAGTGTTAATTCATATGGTTATTAGCAAAGCTTATCTTTATATATGAAAATATTGTGAAGATAAACTCTGATTATATTTTCTTTGCTCTTATTATGTACTGATTAATGACCTCATACAACAAGGAACATGGGCATTCCAAAACCACTGTAGCGTGCAAAATAGGCATTATTCTATAGAATCATTTTAGAGACCTGAGCAGAGGAACTGGAAAATAAAACCAAGGAGAACATATGAACAATGCTTTACCCAGGTTTTGAAGTGTAAAGAGTACATAGCTTCCCGCACACACGGGACCAAGTCCATGACAGAATAAAAAACTGGAAAAACCATCCTTTTAGGAATTTAGAAGTCAATGAAGAAAGCAGACACCTCAGTTTGGTCTGTGGGTCAAACAACCTTACCATCCCCTCAAACCAGGGGGTTTTCTGAAGTTGACCACAAAATCATGATCTCGTTTCCTGAGAAGGATTTGGAAGGGAAGGGTGCACAATGGCCTGAACTATTTCCATTTTTCCAAATTCAAACCATAAATGAATGAAATCCTCACCATTCTCTCTCAGTAGTGAGTCTTTCTGGTCATTTCTGTCCTTTTCTTTAAGAATGAACATGCCCACTATGAGTTAAATGAATATATTCCACAAAGTACAAAACCTCCTCAGTGTGAAACTGAGTATTCAAACAAAAAATTCTAAATCAACCCACCCCACCATTGTCAACAACAAAAAACATAGCTAAAGTAAAACTCCGAAAAACAAATCCGCGCTAATGTTAACTAGTGGGTTCAGAGAGAAGAGAATACATTCAGACAATTTCAAAGAAATTGGTTTTCAATTCCTAGCTTGAGTGGATATAGCTGTTCCACCCACAACCAGCTGTGCACACAGAAAACCTAGTGCCTATATTGGGTGGCACCTGGTCTGCCTAGAAAGTTTGAGGAACAGTTCTATTTCTGGCCATCTCAAAGCTCCCCAAGCACTCCTCCACAACATGCAATTTAAGAAGCAGTACTTTTGCTGGACCTCCTGTCTTCTCTTCATTCCTATTATATACTCTAAAGCTTCCATTAGAAACTCAAAGATTTCTCTTTAACTCCCACTGTTTTCTTAGTAAAAAACTAAATAAAACATGGATAGACAAACAGACACATACACGAGGGAGAGAGTGTGTGTGTTTGTGTATGTGTATCTCTGATTTTCTCAGTCTGGAATAACTATTTCTTTTTTTTTATTTTTTTTATTTTATTTTTTTTATTCTTTTTTAATTAAAATTTCCAACTGCTCCCCGTTTCCCATTCCCCTCCCCCTCCTCCCACACATTGCCCCCTCCCCCCACCCTGGAATAACTATTTCTAGAGAATGAATAGGATTTTCTAAAGTACTAAAGAGAAAGCCTCTTCCCCTTAGATGTCACCCCCTCACACCCAGATTCCCAGTAGTACCCATTCCTGCTTTCTTCAGCCAGACAATTCTTCATCAAAAATGAACCTTGGAGTCACTCCTTTCTACTGCAACAATGGGTGATTGTGTTGCATGGCATGTGTCTTATTTAACAAATGAAATATTTAATCCTTAGAATTCTGACATGTATAAAATGTTTGTTAAGCATCCTATGAAAGAAAAACATTGGAGATACTGCATTGAATTCTAGAATAAAAAGGAGAAATAAGTTCTTATATAAATACACAAAATTTAAAATAATATATTTTGGTTTTCTTTTCCTTTTACAAATATTCATGTAATGTATATTGATCATATCCAGCAACCCCTACCTGATGCTGGATGGTCTTTCTGTATTCTGTGAATATGTGTTGCTCTCATTGTTGATAAATAAAGATACTTTGGCCTACGGAAAGGCAAGATAGAGCAAGATGGGAAATAAAAACAGAGATACAGGAGAAGAATGGTGGAATCTGGGAGGTGCCAGCCAGCCACTGAAGAAGCAAGACATATAGAAAATGAGGTAACAAGCTATGAATCATGTGGCAAAGCATAGATAATAATATTTGTTCATTTAAATGTAAAAATTAGCTAGTAATTAGCCTGAACCATAGGCCAAACATTTATAATTAATATAAGACTCTGAGTGATTATTTGGGAAATAGCGAGAGAAAGAGAAACATTTATTTACACTTACTTCTCTCCAAAACTTCCTGGTGACCCCTTCCTCTCTTGTTCCCACTTTCATGTTCTTATTTTTTTAAAAATATTTCCATATTTAAAATAGTTTAATGGATGAGTTTAAATTTTTTTTTTAGAATTCTGCATGATCTGGCCTTGGGCTTTTTTTATTAAAAATTTCTGCCTCCTCCCCGCCTCCCTTTTCCTTCCCCCTCCCCCCATTCCCCACCACCTACTCCCTTCCCCCTCCCTCCAGTCCAAAGAGCAGTCAGGGTTCCCTGCCCTGTGGGAAGTCCAAGGTCCTCCCCCCTCCATCCAGGTCTAGGAAGGTGAGTATCCAAACAGAACAGGCTCCCACAAATCCAGTACATGCAGTAGGATCAAAACCCAGTGCCATTGTCCTTGTTTGTTTATTTATTTATTGCTATTACTGATAATCCTGAGCTAAATTAGTGTGGTTCATATGCACATGGGTGTATGCCATCCACTGGGCCATGTTCCCAAGTTTAAGTGACTCTCCCTTCATGAGTAACCATCAAGTTTCATAAAGCCTTCAGTACTTGAGAGGTCCTCCCCTCTATGTGCTAGAATTTCAATGGCTCAGTCTTGTGCAGGTAATGTGTAGGCTACCACAGATGCTTTGAGGTCATGTATATAACAGCTATGGCATGTACTGAGGGAAGCATTTGTACCTATCTATCAGTTATTAAATTTTTTCTGCCTTATCTTTCTGGAAGTTCCTTGAGCTTTGGATACTCTAGAGTAGCAGTTCTCAACCTTTAGGTCCAGATACCTTTTAACAGTAGTAAAATTATGGTAGCTATGAAATAATTCTATGGTTGGGAAAATGGATTGCAGAATTAGGAAGGTTGAGAACCACTACTCTAGAGGCACCCAAAATGACAAAGGTTGTTGCTATTGATCTTTTTTTTTTTTTTTTTTTTTTTTTTTTTTTTTTTTACTTATTTATTTATTTTTATTCTTTTTTAATTAAAATTTCCACCTGCTCCCCATTTCCCATTTCCCTCCCCTCCTCCCAAATATTGCCCTCCCCCCACATCCCTCCCCCTATCCCCACTCCTCTTCTCCTCCCCCCACTCCATTCCCCCTCCCTCTCCATACTGAAGAGCAGTACAAATTCCCTGCCCTGCGGGAAGACCAAGGTCCTTCTATCTACGTCCAGAAAGGTGAGCATCCAAACAGGCTAAGCTCCCACAAAGCCAGTTCATGTATTAGGATCGAAACCTAGTGCCATTGTCCTTGGCTTCTCATCAGTCTTCATTGACCGCCATGCTCAGAGAGTCCGGAATCAACCCATGCTTATTCAGTCCCAGACCAGCTGGCCTTGGTGGGCTCCCAATAAATCAGTTCCACTGTCACAGTGGGTGGGTGCATCCCTCGTGGTCCTGATTTTTTGCTCATGTTCTCCCTCCTTCTGCTCCTCATTTGGACTTTAAGAGCTCAGACCGTTGCTCCAAATTGAGACTCTGTCTCTACCTCGATCCATCGCCAGATGAAGGTTCTAAGGTGATATGCAAGATATTCATCAGTATAGGATAGGGTCATTTCAGGTTCCCTCTCCTTAGTTGCCCAAGGTACCAGCTGGGGACATATTCCTGGACACCTGCGAACCCCTCAAGAGTCAAGTCTCTTGCCAACCCTAAGATGGCTCCCTTAGATAGGATATATACTTCGCTGCTCCCGTATCCATCCTTCCTATATCCCAACCATCCCAATCCTCCGAGCTCCTCCCATCCTCCCCTTCTCATATTTCTCATCCCATTTCCCCTTTGCCCCATGCCACCTCACCCGCAAGTTCCCAGTTTTTGCCCTGGAATCTGAAACACAATTATTTTTATTGAACAATCTATAAGAGAAGACTTTCAAGGTGATACTGAAGTACGAGTCTTCAGATGCACTTCCAAGTTTCTCTTTGGAAATGTCAGGCTGATTTATGTCCAAGAGAATGCAGAACCAAATGGCTTTTCTCTCTTCAGGAGAAAATGTGCTCCCGAAGAAGCAAGTGCCACTTAGTTTTTCTGCTTCTAATGGCGGTGTTGCTAAAGGTTTCCAGCAAAAATCTCCAGATTGTGAGATTTACATACTTCAATATTTTCAGGGGAGGAAAATTTCATGACTCTTACATATGTATTAAAAGTAATACAAGCCCAGTAAAATGAGTACAACATGCTAAATTTTTTTGTCATTTAAAAAATCATGCCTAATTTATTACTCTTTCCAAGGCTAGAAATCTTTTTTTTCCCTTTTATTCCTTTTATATACCAAGCACAATTACCTCCCCCTCCTCTTGCAGCTTCCCTTCACCTCCTATCCACTCCTCAGAGAGAATAAAGTCTCCCATGGAAAGTCAAGTAAGTCTGGCATATCAAGTTGAGAAGGCTGGAAATTTTACCCCAAGCCTTACTTTATAGTCAGACTTTAAAAAGGTCCTAATGACTTTAAAAATATCTTTTTATTCATTCTGTGATAATGTCATATTTGGATCATACTCATCCCTCATTCCTCTCTTTTATCTCCCCAATGACTTTTAATTTTTTTTATTTAAAAAACATTTTTTTTTTTTATTCTTTTTTAATTAAAATTTCCACCTGCTCCCCGTTTCCCATTTCCCTCCCCTCCTCCCAAATATTGCCCCCTCCCCCCACTCCCCTCCCCCTATCCCCACTCCTCTTCTCCTCCCCCCACACCATTCCCCCTCCCTCTCGATACTGAAGAGCAGTCCAAATTCTCTGCCCTGCGGGAAGACGAAGGTCTTCTATCTACGTCCAGGAAGGTGAGCTTCTAAACAGGCTAAGCTCCCACAAAGCCAGTTCATGTATTAGGATTGAAACCTAGTGCCATTGTCCTTGGCTTCTCATCATTCTTCGTTGACCGCCATGCTCAGAGAGTCCAGAATCAACCCATGCTTATTCAGTCCCAGACCAGCTGGCCTTGGTGGGCTCCTAATAAATCAGTTCCACTGTCACAGTGGGTGGGTGCATCCCTCGTGGTCCTGATTTTTTGCTCTTGTTCTCCCTCCTTCTGCTCCTCATTTGGACCTTAAGAGCTCAGACCGTTGCTCCAAATTGAGACTCTGTCTCTACCTTGATCCATCGCCAGATGAAGGTTCTAAGGTGATATGCAAGATATTCATCAGTATAGGATAGGGTCATTTCAGGTTCCCTCTCCTTAGTTGCCCAAGGTACCAGCTGGGGACATATTCCTGGACACCTGCGAACCCCTCTAGAGTCAAGTCTCTTGCCAACCCTAAGATGGCTCCCTTAGATAGGATATATACTTCGCTGCTCCCGTATCCATCCTTCCTATATCCCAACCATCCCAATCCCCCGAGCTCCTCCCATCCTCCCCTTCTCATATTTCTCATCCCATTTCCCCTTTGCCCCATGCCACCTCACCCGCAAGTTCCCATTTTTTGCCCTGCAATCTTGTCTACTTCCCCCTCTCCATGCGGATGACTATATGATTTTCTTTGGGTTCACTTTCTTATTTAACTTCTATAGGATCGCACATTATATGCTTAATGTCTTTTACTTATGGCTAGAAACCGATTATGAGTGAGTACATCCCATGTTCCTCTTTTTGGGTCTGGGATACCTCACTCAGGATAGTGTTTTCTATTTCCATCCATTTGCACGCAAAATTCGAGAAGTCATTGTTTTTTACTGCTGAGTAGTACTCTAATATGTATATATTCCACACTTTCTTCATCCATTCCTCCATTGAAGGGCATCTAGGTTGTTTCCAGGTTTTGGCTATTACAAACAATGCTGCTATGAACATAGTTGAACAGATACTTTTGTCATTTGATGTGGCATCTCTTGGGTATATTCCCAATAGTGGTATTACTGGATCTTGGGGTAGGTTGATCCCTAATTTCCTGAGAAATCGCCACACTGATTTCCAAAGTGGTTGCACAAGTTTGCATTCCCACCAGCAATGAATGAGTGTGCCTCTTTCTCCACAACCTCTCCAGCAAAGGCTATCATTGGTGTTTTTGATTTTAGCCATTCTGACAGGTGTAAGATGGTATCTCAAAGTTGTTTTAATTTGCATTTCCCTTATCGCTAAGGAGGTTGAGCATGACCTTAGGTGTCTTTTGGCCATTTGAATTTCTTCTGTTGAGAATTCTCTGTTCAGATCAGTGCCCCATTTTTTTATTGGGTTCATTAGCATTTTAAAGTTTAGTTTCTTGAGTTCTTTATATATTTTGGTGATCAGACCTTTGTCTGTTGCAGGGTTGGTGAAGATCTTCTCCCAGTCAGTGGGTTGCCTTTTTGTCTTAGTGAGAGTGTCCTTTGCTTTACAGAAGCTACTCAGTTTCAGGAGGTCCCATTTATTCAATGTTGCCCTTAATGTCTGTGCTGCTGGGGATAAACGTAGGAAGTGATCTCCTGTACCCATATGTTGTAGAGTACTTCCAACTTTTTCTTCTATCAGGTTCAGTGTGTTCAGACTAATATTGAGGTCTTTAATCCATTTGGACTTGAGTTTTGTGCATGGTGATAGATATGGATCTATTTTCATTCTTCTACACGTTGACAACCAGTTCTGCCAGCACCATTTGTTGAAGATGCTCTCTTTTTTCCATTGAATACTTTTAGCTCCTTTATCAAAAATTAGGTGTTCATAAGTTTGTGGGTTAAAATCAGGGTCTTCTACTCGGTTCCATTGATCGACTTCTCTGTTTTTATGCCAATACCAAGCTGTTTTCAATACTGAGGCTCTGTAATAGAGTTTGAGGTCAGGGATGGTAATGCCTCCAGACGATCCTTTATTATATAAGATTGTTTTGGCTATCCTGGGTTTTTTGTTTCTCCATATAAAGTTGATTATTGTCCTCTCAAGATCTGTGAAGAATTTTGATGGGATTTTAATGGGGATTGCATTGAATCTATAAATTGCCCTTGGTAGAATTGCCATTTTTACTATGTTGATCCTCCCTATCCAAGAGCAAGGGAGATCCTTCCATTTTCTGGTATCCTCCTCAATTTCTTTCTTCATTGACTTAAAGTTCTTGTCAAATAGATCCTTTACTTCCTTGGTTAGGGTTACCCCAAGATATTTTATGCTATTTGTGGCTATCGTGAAGGGTGATGCTTCTCTGATTTCCATCTCTGCTTCCTTATCCTTTGTGTATAGGAGGGCAACTGATTTTTTGGAATTGATCTTGTATCCTGCAACGCTACTAAAGGTGTTTATCAGCTGAAGGAGTTCTTTGCTGGAGTTTTTGGGGTCGCTTATGTACACTATCATATCGTCTGCAAATAATGAAAGTTTAACTTCTTCCTTTCCGATTTGAATCCCTTTGATCCCCTTATGTTGTCTTATTGCTATTGCTAGAATTTCAAGCACTATATTAAAGAGGTATGGAGAGAGTGGACAACCTTGTCGTGTTCCTGATTTTAGTGGAATAGCTTTGAGTTTCTCTCCATTTAATTTGATGTTAGCTGACGGCTTGCTATAAATAGCTTTTATTATATTTAGGAACGACCCTTGTATTCCTAATCTCTCTAAGACCTTTATCATAAAGGGATGTTGAATTTTGTCAAATGCTTTTTCCGCATCTAATGAAATGATCATATGGTTTTTTTCTTTCAGATTATTTATATGATGGATTACATTGATAGATTTTCGTATGTTGAACCAGCCCTGCATCTCTGGGATGAAGCCTACTTGATCATAATGGATAATTTTTCTAATGTGTTCTTGGATTCGGTTTGCCAGTATTTTATTGAGTATTTTTGCGTCGATGTTCATGAGTGAGATTGGCCTGTAGTTCTCTTTCTTGGTTGTGTCTTTGTGTGGTTTTGGTATCAGAGTAACTTCAGCTTCATAAAAGGAATTTGGCAATGACTTCTCTGTTTCAATATTGTGAAATACATTAAGGAGTATAGGTATTAGGTCTTCTTGGAAGTTCTGGTAGAATTCTGCATTAAAGCCGTCTGGACCTGGGCTTTTTTTGGTGGGAAGGTTTTTTATAACAACTTCTAATTCTTCGCGACTAACGGGTCTATTTAGATTGTTCACCTGGTCCTGGTTTAACTTTGGTATATGGTACTTATCTAAAAAAGTGTCCATTTCTTTTACATTTTCCAATTTTGTGGCATACAGGTTTTTGTAGTAAGATCTAATGAGTCTCTGAATTTCGTCTGTGTCTGTGGTTATGTCTCCCTTTTCGTTTCTGATTTTGTTAATTTGCGTATTCTCTCTCCGCCGTTTGATTAGTTTGGATAGGGGTTTATCAATCTTATTGATTTTCTCCAAGAACCAGCTTTTTGTTTCATTGATTCTTTGGATTGTTTTCTGTGTTTCTATTTTGTTGATTTCAGCCCTCAATTTGATTATTTCCAGTCTTCTACTTCTCCTAGGTGAGTCTGCTTCTTTTCTTTCTAAAGCTTTAAGGTGGGCTATTAGGTCTCCAATGTGTGCTTTCTCCGTTTTCTTTATGTGGGCACTTAATGCTATGTACTTTCCTCTTAGCACTGCTTTCATAGTGTCCCATAGGTTTGAGTATGATGAGTCTTCGTTTTCATTGAATTCAAGAAAGACTTTAATTTCTTTCTTTATTTCTTCCTTGATCCAGGTGTGGTTCAGTAGTTGACTGTCCAATTTCCATGAGTTCATAGGCTTTCTGGGGATAGCATTGTTGTTGAATTCTAACTTTAATCCATGGTGATCTGATAAGACACAGGTGGTTACCGATATTTTTTTGTAACTGTGTAAGTTTGCTTTGTTACCGAGTATGTGGTCTATTTTCGAGAAGGTTCCATGAGCTGCAGAGAAGAAGGTATATTCTTTCTTATTTGAGTGGAATGTTCTATAGATGTCTGTTAAGTCCATTTGATTCATTACCTCCCTTAATCCTCTTATTTCTCTGTTAGGTTTCTGTCTGATTGACCTGTCCATTGGTGAGAGAGGAGTGTTGAAATCTCCTACTATTAGTGTGTGTGGTTTGATGACTGCCTTGAGTTTTAGTAACGTTTCTTTTACATAAGTGGGTGCTTTTATATTAGGGGCATAGATATTCAGGATTGAGACTTCATCCTGGTGAATTGTTCCTGTTATGAGTAAAAAATGTCCATCTCCATCTCTTTTGATTGATTTTAGTTTGAAGTCAACTTTCTTAGAAATTAGTATGGCCACACCTGCTTGTTTCTTAGGTCCGTTTGCTTGATAAACCTTTTCCCAGCCCTTTACTCTGAGTAGATGTCTGTCTTTGTGGTTGAGGTGTGTTTCTTGTAAGCAGCAGAATGTTGGATCCTGTTTTCGTATCCAATCTCTTAGCCTGTGCCTCTTTATAGGTGAGTTGAGTCCATTGATATTAAGTGATATTAATGACCAGTGGTTGTTAACTCCAGTCATTTTTCCTTTCTTTCCTTCTTTCCTTTGGTAGTAGAGTTTGTGTGTTTCCTTTCTTCAAGTTGTGCTGGTGAAGGGTCATTAGATGTCTGAGTTATTGTGGGCATTGTTGGACTCCTTGGTTTGTGATTTTCCTTCAATTACTTTCTGAAGGGCTGGATTTGTGGCTACGTATTGTTTAAATTTGTTTTTATCCTGGAAAATTTTGTTTTCTCCATTTATAGTGAACGAAAGCTTGGCTGGGTATAGAAGTCTGGGCTTGCATCCATGGTCTCGTAGTTTCTGCAGTATATCTATCCAGGACCTTCTGGCTTTCATGGTTTCCATAGAGAAATCAGGTGTAAGTCTGATAGGTTTACCTTTATAGGTAACTTGACCTTTTTCCTTTGCAGCTCTTAATATTCTTTCTTTATTCTGTATGTTTTGTGTTTTGATTATTATATGACGAGGAGATGTTTTTTTTTGATCCAGTCGATTTGGTGTTCTGTATGCTTCTTGGACCTTCAAAGGAATATCTTTCTTAAGGTTGGGAAAGTTTTCTTCTATAATTTTATTAAATATATTTTCTGGACCATTGAGCTGTAGATCTTCTCCTTCTTCTATCCCTATTATTCTTAGGTTTGGTCTTTTTATTGTGTCCCAGATTTCCTGAATGTTTTGTGATGAGAATTTGTTGGTTATGCTGTTTTCTTTGATGAGAGTGTTTATTTTCTCTATGGTATCTTCAGTGTCTGAGATTCTTTCTTCTATCTCTTGTAATCTGTTGGTGGTACTTGTCTCTGTAGTTCCTGTTCGTTTATTCAAATTTTCCATCTCCATCCTTCCCTCGGTTTGTGTTTTCTTTATTACTTCCACTTCATTCTTCAAGTCTTGAACCGTTTCCCTTACCTGTTTGATTACTTTTTCTTGTTTCTCTTGGTTTTCTTGGGTATCTTTGAGAGATTTATTCATTTCCTCTACCTTTTTGTTTGTAATCTCTAATTGGTTGTGGCAGTTTTTCACCTCCTGTTTAAGGTCCTCTATTATTTTCATAAAATTCACTTTTGAGTCGAATTCTTCTAATTCTTCTGGATTAGGGTGTACACTTCTCATTTCGGGATTCCTGGATCCTGGTGATGTCACGTTGCCTTTCAAGTTGTTGGGGGAATTCTTGCATTGGCGCCTGCCCATCTTTTCCTTCAAATGGAGCCAGGAGAGGCCTGATGTCTTGGACCAGTCTTTGCTGTGACTAACTCTCTAGGTGTATCTCCTCAGTGTAGGGGCAGGAACCGTTCCCTTCCAGGTGAACTCCTCAACACCAAAACATGGATGCGTGGTATTCCAATGACCCGCGTAAAGAAGGCCGAATGCAAGGGGTCGGGCGGGGTCAAGTAGAACACAGGCGACACTGCAGTACAAGCTGGAGGTGCCTGCGCTCCCTTTCGGGGGTTGCTGAGGCCTGCCCGCTAGGCAGGCACTCACTGCTCTGGTTGGGTATCCTTAGTGTAGGGGCGTTTGTGCTCTCTACCGGGACCGTCCGCCCCAGGATAGTACACACTCACCCGTCCCGATGAAACTTCTGGCACCTACACAGGAACTCCTGGATGCCCCAATGAGCCAGGGACAAAGGGAAGTAGGGCGCAGGCAGAGCAGGTCCAGGAGATCACAGCAGAGACTGCAGCCCCAGCAGCAGGGGCCCGCTTTCCCTGGCGGGGACCTTGAGGCCTGCCCTCTAGTCAGGCACTCACTGGTCTGGGCTGGTAGCCTTAGTGAAAGGGCAGGAAACTGTTCCACAGCTAAGGACCTTGCAGACAAGGCAGGCTTGGGGGTGGGGGTGGGGGCGGGTGTGTAGGAGAGAAAGCCTTGCAGCAGGAGCTGGGGGAGGGGTGTTTGTGCTCTCTACCGGGACCGTCTACCCCAGGATAGCACACACTCACCCGTCCCGATGAAACTTCTCGGCACCTACACAGGAACTCCTGGATGCCCCAATGAGCCAGGGACAAAGGGAAGTAGGGCGCAGGCAGAGCAGGTCCAGGAGATCACAGCAGAGACTGCAGCCCCAGCAGCGGGGGCCCGCTTTCCCTGGCGGGGACCTTGAGGCCTGCCCTCTAGTCAGGCCCTCACTACTCTGGGTTGGTAGCCTCAGTGAAAGGGCAGGAAACTGTTCCACAGTAAAGGACCTTGCAGACAAGGCAGGCTTGGGGGTGGGGGTGGGGGCGGGTGTGTAGGAGAGAAAGCTTTGCAGCAGGAGCTGGGGGAGGGGCGTTTGTGCTCTCTACCGGGACCGTCTGCCCCAGGATAGGACACACTCACCCGCCCGATGAAACTTCTCGGCACCTACACAGGAACTCCTGGATGCCCCAATGAGCCAGGGACAAAGGGAAGTAGGGCGCAGGCAGAGCAGGTCCAGGAGATCTCAGCAGAGACTGCAGCCCCAGCAGCGGGGGCCCGCTTTCCCTGGCGGGGACCTTGAGGCCTGCCCTCTAGTCAGGCCCTCACTACTCTCATTGCTATTGATCTTAATGACCCTTAGTAACTAGGTAGTAAGACCCTTTTGTGGAAAAACACTCAATTTGCATGCAGGATATAGAGAAATCAATATCTTGCTGCAAACCTTCTCTCTGCTTGCTAGCTTACGTACTATCAGAATGTGCAATATAGGTTGCTGAGAAAGAAAAGATATCAACGGTCTTGTCCAGCACTGGACTCTACATGCTCCCATATCAACCTGCTGGCAAATTGTACCACTGATATAATCACGGAATGAGAGTTATTAGGCATAACCAATCACTTTTTGATTGGGTGTGAGGTTTTCTCTACTGAAGGGATTTTGTGCCTGGTAGTATAACAGGGCTAAAAGCCCATGACGTGTGGTGTTGTAGGCCCTGGAGTAGGACACCCACTCATTGCTATTGTCTTACTAGACAGTCATGTTGTCAAACTGTATTCTAAATATTTGTGTTTATATAACTAAACATTTGTGCTATTCACAACCTTGGTTAGAGATGTTTATTATAGTTGGCAGTGGTTAGTACAGGGACTCATGGCTGGTCAAAGTATTAAGTATATATAATTTGAGAGACTCTCTGACCAACAAAATTCATTGCCTGGCACTGATATTTTCATTTAAAACCCCATGCTTTTTCAGGAGTAGCATTGTCTACCCATAGAAAGTATTTCTGCTACAACTACTTCTTAGTATAGATCGACGGCAGATAGATGATAGATAGATAGGTAGATAGATGATAGATAGATAGATAGATAGATAGATAGATAGATGATATATTGATAGATAGATGACAGACAGACAGACAGATAGATGAATAGATAGATGAGCGATAAATGACAGGTAGGTAGACAGATAGATAGGTAGATAGATAGATAGATAGATAGATAGATAGATAGATAGATAGATGATAGATAGATAGATGATATATGGATAGATAGATGAGAAATAAATGACAGGTAGATAGATAGATAGATAGATAGATAGATAGATAGATAAAGAAAGAGGGAGAGAAGATATAAAGGGTTTTTAATTAACTTACAAACGTGAATTGTCATAAGGATTCTTCATGTATCACATTAATTTTGGCTGAGCACCCCTTACTGTCTCCTGTCCCCAAGCCTCTATCATGTCATAAACTCTGAGCATGCTGCCCCATCTCCTTTCATGTCAACTGTATTCTAATGGTCCCTCTCATTAGATTTCTTTCTCAGCTTGAAATGTCATAGGTTTCTAAAAGTTTTGTCATGTATTCTCCCTTTTGGCAAAGTCTTCTGCCAACACTTTATTATCTGTTTTGTACTCAAAGATGTGGGTCTTGAATGTCAGAAGTAAGTATACACTTACTGTTTCATAATCTCTTTATGTTATTCCTTTCTACTCTGAAACATAAGAAAATACATGGTTTGTGAGAACAAACAACCTTTCTTCTAGGTTATGCAAAAACTATTATTCTGAAAGCAAAACCCAAGGTATTTCAGGGCCAACCTAACACTCCTGCTGATGAATCACAACAAAAAGTTAATTGAGAATACCAATTAGCCAGTGTTGGTTTAGTTAGTCAAAATTACTATTTTCTGCAAGGCTTACTAAGCACCAATAGAAACTACTTAAACTATTGAATAGTTGGGCAGGGTCTTCCTGATTTTCACAAGTGGGCAGGCAGAGAATTTAAGTATAAAGCAAGGGCCAGCTAGTGCTTGGAGCTACCAGGAAGCTGCTGTTAATATTCCACCAACTGTAAGGTTTATGTAAAACTGTTTCCAGATGCTTGAAAGGCTTGAAAATATATCTCATTTTATTAATATATAGCCAAGAAAAACCAAAACAGAATCTCTGCAGCAGCTCAACACATAATAGTAGTCTCCTCCAATAAACTCCCAGATGTCCTTGTTTCATCACAGCTGGACAGCTGCATAAAGAATGGCAAGCAAATTTTTGGGCACACTGGTGGGTAAAGTGTGAGTCTGTTCTTGCTACTGCCATCCTGATGTATCAATGACAAGGATTCTTCCTTGCTCAGTCATCCTCAGAAAAGCTGTCTACTTAAACAGATAGGAACAATTGCAGAGACCTACAAACAGACAATATACAGAGTGAGAGACATTTGAACCCTCAGCCCTAAATCGAAAGTCTCCATGATTTTCCTCTCCTCAGGGCTCAAGGAACCCTGCAGAAAAGGAGATAGGAAGAGTGTAAGGGCCAGAGGAGATATAGGATATCAAGAAAATAAACTCATCTAAATCCACATAAGCAAAGCTCATATGACTACACAGAGACTGAGGAATCATGTACAGGGACTTCCCACCCTGGTCTACCTGAGGTCCTTTGAGTATATATTGTGGCTTCCAGTTTAGTGATTTTATGGAATTCCTGAGTGTATGAATGAGTAAGTCTCTGTTTCTAGTACCTCCTTTTACATAGTTTTCCTTCTGTTTGTTCATTTTGTCCCTATTGAGAAGCACTAATTTTTGTTTCTTATTATTATTAGTAGTAGTAGTAGTAGTATTAATATTATTCGTATTAGTATTAGTATCCCATGGAAACATGTTTGTTTTCTAATGAGACACAGAAAGAGAATGAATTCAGGCAGAGGTAGGGATGAACTAGAAGGAGTAAAAGAACAGGAAACCATAATTAGAATATTCTATGTGAGAAAAAAATATCTATCTTTAATAAAAGGGGAAGAAGGAATATAGAGAAAAAGGATCCTTTGTGCTCCACTGGTGAGGATGAGGTACTTGAGCAGACGTTTAAAATAAACATTTATCATCCATGGCAGCACCTAGAAATGGTGTCATGCACTGAGGTACAATGGAGATAGAATAAAAAGGGCTTAACACAGCCCCTAACATCAGGGAAAACAATTCAAGCCAGAAAATCTACAAAGATAAACTAAAAACTGATGAGAGCAGAAGTAATCACATACTTACTCTGCAGAAGCAAATGAGAAAGATACCGGAATCTTAAAACATTATTTCTAAGTAATGTATGACCCAAAGAAGGAAATAATGTGCATAAGAAATTAGAAAGTACTTAGATCCCAATGATAATATACTTAAAACATGGGCTAAATATTGGCTAGCAGTCTTTGGTGCTTAGAAAGAAAACCTAAACAATAAAATTGAGGCAAAGGATATACCTATGTAGTTAAAAATGGATTAATCTCAAGGAAGTCTAATGAATAAAATAAATAACCAAACATTAAAGAATGAGCATCTTAATTGGCTATACAATTCCAAATGATAAGCCCTTAAATCATATACATACTAATAACACTAAACAGACTTAGCAGGTTGTATTTATATATTTATGCATTTATGCATATATGTAATAATAACATATCAAGAAAATGAGGCTATGAATTTGAGAGAGACTGGAAAGTGTCAGATGGAGGAAAGCAAGTGGAGGAAATAATGGAATTATATTTTAATTTATAATAATGTATACATGTATAACAGAACTAGAATAAAGGCAGGTCAGCCTATGTTCTCCCTGCTTAAAAAGATAGAATTAGCAAAGAAAAATATTGTTCTTTATAAAACATCTAAGAAAATAAATGAATTATATTACAAAACCAATCAAAGAAAATATTAGCAATAAGTCATATATGCAGATAAAGCAGAAGTGTAACTATGTAACTATTATTAAAGAATGTGATTAGTTACTGTGCAATAAATATAAGATGGTTTTAAACTGAAAAGTTATTTTAAAAAAAATTACTATAACTAAACCAAAATGAAGGGGGAAACATGAATAAAACTAATCTTTAAAAATAATTCAGTCATCAAAAATATTCCAGTTTTATGTCTGAGATAAACAGAAACCAGATTCCCCCATCTCCTGAACCACTGAGGAAACGAGACGGAGTGTGCTGAAGGAAGGCATTCCAGTCACTAAAGTCAGCTCTGTGCTTGATGTGACACATTGCTGAGTTTCCTAGGCACAGGCCAAACAGAGGAAACTCCATCACAATGCAGAGCTGGGAGGCCATGTCTGGGAGCTTAGACAGTTGACAGGAAGAAGAGAGAATTCTACATAGACATCATCCCCAGGAAGCTTCTATGGAAAAGTATGAAATATACAACTGAGTAGTGGTCATGGGTGTAAAGAACTAAGCAAGCCTCTGATATAACATAGGGAGGGGAAACTTTCTAAGCAGATAAAAGAGGACTCATAAAAGAAAGCAGACACAAGTGGATTATTCATGAATCTTTACATGTATTTACATGTAAAAAGGCATGAGAGCAACAGTAATGACAAGAGAAGTATCCATGCAATGCTGCTGTGTCATTATATTGTACATCATCAAAAGGCATATCCTTTTTTAGTTATGTCATATTCCTACAGATTCTTTGGACTGTGCCATAAACACAAGGTCCTATAAATAATATAAGAAATGATGTTTATTAAATATATTTGTATCAAACAATATTGAGGGATAGAGTGTTATTCTTCCTTTCGCAAGAATAACAATCACACATATTCCTTACTATGAAGCAAGCATAGGTTCCTGCCAGGCTTTGTAAGTCAGGTTTTGAATCCCAGAACTTGGGAAGGAAAGACAGATGAATTTTTCTGAGATTAAGACCAGCATGGTTTACATAGTGAGTTCCAAGTCATACAGGGCTATAGAGTAAGATATCCAACTCATAAATGACCTAAGAAAAGAAAAACAGTAATACTCTCTAAAGTTCAGTATTTTTCCACTATAGTATAAACCTTTGACCACCATGCCTTCACCTGGTCCCTTTCTTGGTCATATGAGCCCCTGAAGGTCAAGAAAGCTGGCACAAACACAAGAAGCTCATTTTTCTTTCTGTATTATGAGTTACAAATCCCTTTCCCTATAACCTAGGACTTTTCTGCCTCTTTATAGCTTATGTGGGCTGGCAACATAATTATTTATTAGCTTCTAGGTAAAGTAGAATTGGCAAAGACTTGGCAAAGAACACTTGAAATGATAACTATTGCTTGGTGTGTGTATGGAGTCCTCTTGCTTCTGCACCATCTGCCAAAAGAAGCTGTAGCATAGACACTGGTGTAAAAGAGAATTTTCTCCAAATCTTGCCTTGAGAAAAAAATAGAAGAGAGACTAAACCTTTGGCATGTGACACTTACTGTTCTTTCATCCCCAAATATGATATAACATCACACCTACCTGGATATGTTTGCCACTCTAGATGGCATCATGAAGCTGGCAAGGCAGAAGTCTGAACAATAGTCAACTTTACTCATATCATCAATTTAAAGAAAGTTGCCCGAGTAAAGTGGACAATAACAAAGACAAGCCATATGTGGCAAAAAAAATGTTTTTCTACAGAGGCACATGAATAACGACAACTGAAATGAATTCCTATTTTGTATGCCTTGGAGGAACACACAAACCATTTCCAAGGACAATTCCATGTTCTGAAGAAAATGAGGTCACAAAACTCATGTCTTATTTATTTTCTTATAGATTTATCTCAAGCACTCAGAATTCCCCTCACACAACTCCATTCTTGGACTATGTTCTGACAGGATAGCTCTCATCTTAGAAGTGAAGGGTAATTGAGACCAAGACATCCAGAGGTCAATCAGCAATATCTTCAGAGAATATTACCAACAAGTAAAGGAGTAAGCTTTCAGGACTAAAATAAAGTCATAGCTGAGCATGGAGTCTTTCACTGCAACCTCTCCTTAGAAACTAAAGCAGAGGTTTCTAAGCTTAGGGCCAGCCAGAGCTTCACAACAAGACCCTGCCTCAAAATTAACAGTGAAAATAGTTACTTTGCTAACTTTTACAAAGGTAAGTAAAACCAAGAGGTTGTAGAAAAATGATTCTCACACATAGCTATCTTATACTTCCTAAATGTGGTCTAACCTTGGTTCCTACTTACATTTTGCTTATGGTATATATTTTAGATACAGGAATATTTCAGGATGTTTCATACCAAATCCCTGAAGACTGAGGTCTAAAAACAAACATAGTGTGTGGAATTAACCTATTTTTTCCTGAGAAGAATGAAAATATTATAAAGATAAGCACTGTGCCACTCCCTTTATATGGCAAGCTATTGAGAAAAAGGACCCAAGGGATTGAAGCTTCCTCAGATATCTCACAGTGGAAAGTAAATATGATTGTAGGGGTGGAGGAAGCCCTAAATGAGTGAGATCCTCAATGAATGCATGCAGCAGGTATTGACTTAGCTATATCAAGAACCATACTCACAGATCCATTGTTATATGGAAGATCTTCCCTGCAATGTGGCTCAAAGGCATGGCAGATCCTTCCTCTGGGCCATGTGCAGATGTTGATAACAAGTGCAGAAAATGTTCACCATAGCTTTTTTCTCTCCCTCCCCTGGATATTTATGGCCTGAAGTTTGCTTTTCCTACAGAGACTGTTCCTATAAAGATTAGCCAGACATTTCTTGATCAGCTGTATATCATAAACCCTCCCTCCTTTTTTATCTGCATGTAATAATTATACAACCTTGTATAGTTGTTTTCAATAACCCCCATGACCCTGTTCAGCTATCTAACAATTATACTGAATTTCTGGCGTGCTGTTATTTCTCCATCAAGAAACCTTGTCCGCCCATTCCCACCTCTTGTGTCTACGTACCTGTCATTTCCTCATCTCACCTATTGTGTCAAGGTATCTGTCATATAAGGATTCCTTTGCCTCCCTAATTAGTTCCAACCCTGGAGCCATGCAAAGACATGACACTTGCTATCAGTCAGAGGAGGAGATTTGGAAAGAGATTTCAAACAGTTTTGAAAACTTGTCAAGCCACTTTGCAGACAGACAAGAGGTTAGAAAACATTGGGTGACTATAATTCGTGATTCTAGAGAAGCTAAATAAGAAGGTGAACCCAAAGAAAAACATATAAGCATCCTCCTGAATATTAACCTTCATCAGGCGATGAAAGAAGACAGAGACAGAGACCAACATTGGAGCACTGGACTGAAGTCTCATGATCCAAAGGAGGAGCAGAAGGAGAGTGAGCACGAGCAAGGAACTCAGGACCGCGAGGGGTGCACCCACACACTGAGGCAATGGGGATGTTCTATCGGGAACTCACCAAGGCCAGCTGGCAGGGGTCTGAAAAAGCATGGGACAAAACCGGTCTCGCTGAACATAATGGACAATGAGGACTACTGAGAACTGAAGAACAATGGCAATGGGTTCTTGATCCTATTGCATGTAATGGCTTTGTGGGAGCCCAGGTAGTTTGGATGCTCACCTTAATAGACCTGGATGGAGGTGGGTGGTCCTTGGACCTCCCACAGGGCAGAGAAACCTGCTTGCTCTTTGGGCTGAGGAGGGAGGAAGACTTGATTGGGGGAGGGGGAGGGAATGGGAGGTGGTGGCGGGGAAAAGGTAGAAATCTTTAATAATTAAATAAATTAATTAATAAAAAAAAAGAAAACATTGGGTGAATGATGGTTGGGGCTAAACCATGACAAAGAGTGCCAAGCTATGTATACTTCTTGCTCTTTATTTAAGCCTAAACCTAGGCCAAGATCCCAAAGATGAACTTGGGGTAGAGGTGGCCTACTGGTCATCTTTATTTGTTCTGCTTGTCATCATTGCTTCTTTGAATAAATCCCCCTTCTCTCTGCTTTTCATTATTACTTAACTCTTTACATGGCCTAGGGGATTGATGATAAGCTAGGTAGAGTTTAACAGACTTGGCAGAACCCAAGACTTATGCTCAAAGTCCAGTAGCATAACTAACTGTTATAAGCTAAAATGATTAAAGTGAATCCTAAAATAATAATGATTTATAGGTAATAAAATGATTTAAAGTTAATAAATAGAGCTAAAAGTAAATCATAAACAAAGTCTACATGAGTCTTTTTTTGTTTTGTTTTGTTTTTTTGTTTGTTTGTTTTTGTTTTTAGAGAAAGGGTTTCTCTGTAGCTTTGGAGCCTGTCCTGGCACTAGCTCTTGTAGGCCAGGCTAGCCTAGAACTCACAGAGATCTGCCTGCCTCTGCCTCCCGAGTGCTGGGATTAAAGGCGTGCGCCACCACGGCCCGGTAGTACAAGAGTCTTTATACTCATAATTTATACCTAATATTGCACTGAAAGTCCTAAACAGATCTATCAGATAAAAGATGTTAAAAGTCTCCATATTTGAAAGCTATGTTTTGTTTGAAGAAGACATGATCTTAAACCCCCAAAACTCTCAACATAGTCAACTGACTTTCAGGATATAAGTACAGCCATATTTCCACACACTAGTTAATAAACAATTTGAAAATGGAGTTAAGGAAACAATTCCATTTTCTAAGGCATCCAAAATGAGTAAAATATATTGAAATAAATTTAATCAATGAAGTACAAAACCTTATATGTGGATACTACAAAATGTTTTAAAAGAAATTATTAAATGAAAAGAAAATTTAAAATATGTAAATAAATGGGTAATAACAGGTTCTTTACCTTGAAATATAAAGAAGCACCATTTCAAAAATTAACTTATCCCACATACCATATCAAGTTATCTACACATTCAAGTAAACCTTACCAAATTTGTAACTGCTTTTTTCATAAATATAGATAAGTTGATTCTAAAATTTCTGTGAATTCAAAAGATCACAAATTGCCAAAATAAAAACAAAAAGAAGAATTAAGTAAAAAATTTCACATGTCCCAAGCGAAAGTCTACAATAATGCAATAGTAATCAAGGAGTTTGGGGCTGTGAGAAGGACAGAAAAATGAAACAGGAGTGAAAGACAAAGATGACATCATATAATGCAGTCTACTGATTTTGGATAATTAAACAGTAGAAAATTTTATCAAGTGTCCTGGATGACTAGCTGCAGAAAGGATGAAGTTAGTTCTCTATATCAAATACAAAAAGCAAGTCAAAATGGACTATACAGCAGAGTTCACAGAATACAACTGTCTTGGTTAGTGTTTCTATTGCTATGAAGAGACATCAAACAACAGTAACTCTCATAAAGGAAAACATTTAGTTGAGGTGGCTTACTTATAGTTCGGATGTTTAGTGTTTCATCTTCATGGAGGGAAACCAGTCAGCAAGCAGTCAGGCATGGTACTGGAGTTGAGAGTCCTTATATCTTGATTCCAAGAGAGTAGGAAGTAAACTGAGACACTGGGTGTAGCTTAAGCATATATGAGACCTCTAAACCTGTGTCCATAGTGACACACTTCCTCCAACAAGGTCACATCCACTCCAACCAAACCACATCTCTGAATAGTGCCACTCTCTTTGGGGGCCATTTTTTTTTTCAAATCACCACATTCTACTCCTTGACCCCCAAAAACTTGTAAAAAAAATCTTAATACAAAATGTATTTAGTCCAACTTCAAAAGTCCCCAAAATCTGTCATAGTCTCAACAATGTTTAAAAGTTCAACATCTTTTTTGAGATTCATCAATCTCTTAACTGTAGTTCCCTATAAAATTAAAATAAAAAAGCAGACCATATACTTCTAATACGCAATGGCACAATATGCATCATATATACATACATATCCAAAATGTAGGGAAGGGAGCATAGCGAGAAAATACTGTACCAAAACAAAACTGACCAGTTGAGCAAACTTCTAACTTCTGCATCTCCATGTCTATTGTCAAAATGTCATTCAGATATCCAACTCCTTTCAGCTTTGTTGACTGCAAAATACTTCTTTCTCTTATGTTGGTTCTACTCCCTGTTAACAGTTCACCTTGGCAGGTATCCCACAGCTGTGGCATCTGCAACCACTTGGGGTCTCCAAGGCAATCTTGGCTTCAGTTCAACAATTTCACACAATGGCCTCTCTAGGCATCCATCCGCAACACATTCCTGGCCTCAGAGGTTTTCCTTAGTTGTGGAGGGAGATTATATAATGCCTTTCTTCTATCCTTGATTCTAAATCCAGAACCAAGAGGCCAAAGCTCCTAGTTCTGCTACTTCCTGGAGCTGGAGCATGGTCTGGTCATTCAATTACATCTTCACCTGATTTCTGGTTTCCATAATTTCCTTCACTGTCTGAGCTTAGTTGCTCTGGAATGTGCTCTGTAGATCAGGCCAGAATCGCTCTTCTGAGTGCCGGGATTAAGTGCAAACTTCTGGCTCTAAGGTTTTCTTTAATTCCTTTTCATAAATTGGAAACTTAGCTGGTTTGGGTCTTGTCCTGAAGTTACCACTCCCTCTCTTTTACTTCTTAATATGCTTGTCTTCTTGAACACAGGATTTAATTCCATTTCACCTCCTGATGAGCCTTTGCTTCTTAAATTGTTCTACATCTTGTATTTTTTTCTTGCTCAGCTCATTCTTTTTCATTATAAATCTTCATTAGAGTTACCACACATAGCCAAATGATAGAATCTATACTAGACTGTTTTGAGATTTCCTCTGCCAATGGAATTAATCTAAAACTCTTTAGGCTTAGACAGATTTTTGGCTTAGACAGACTCTTCAGACAATGGCAAAACACAGCCACATTCTTCCCCAAAATATCACAAGATGGGTACCTAAGCCACATACTGAAAACTCCTGATCCAGGCACCTACAATTCAAATCACACTCAGCACTACTGTCTTCCATGTTTCTACAAGGATTGCCCATTAAGCAGAACTTACAGAGTTCAAGTACTTTTCTAATCCATGGTCCTCGTGTCCATAGTCCTTCAAACAAAAGCATGGTCAGACCTTTCATAGAAATACACCAGTTCGTGGTACCAACTTTGGTCTTTGTTAGGATTTCTATTGCTGTGAAGAGATACCATGTCCACAGAAACTCTTATAAAGGAAAACATTTAATTGAGGTGGTTCTTTTATAGTTCAGAGATTTAGTCCATTATTGTCAAGACAAGATGCAAGGCAAGATGCAGGCAGATGTGGTACTGTAGGTGAAAGTCCTTGCACCTTAGTACAAAGACAACAGGAAGTGAACTGAGACATTGGGTGTGACTTGATTATATATAGGACCTCAAAGTCCATCTCCACAGTGACATACTTTCTCCAACAAGGCCATACTATTCCAACAAAGTCATACCTCCTAATTGAAACATTCCCTTTGGGGGACATTTTCTTTCAAACCACCACAACAACTCAGATAACTTTGTTTCAAAAACCATAGATTATACTCATACCAACAGCTAAAATCAATTCCTGTCTCCAAAAAAATTGATACAGTATTCTTTGAGTACCTCCTTGTGTTAGAAGCAATAGCTATATTTTTGGCTAGTCCTGTACTATATATGGAAAAAAGAAAATTATAACCCTGACTTTTGCTTATGCCAGAGACCCACTTCTTGTCCAGGGTCAAAAGCTAACAGGATAAGTAATGAATTCTAATTTTATTTTAAAGTCAATATTCTCTGAGTAAGAGTATTCTCAGACTAAAGGTAAACATATCCTCACAATTATCTTTGGTACTAAGAACTGAGTCTTTGGTAGACGATACACCTACTCTTTCATTTCTAGTACAAAGAAAATTTAGGTTTAAGTAGATGTAAAATGATTTGTCAAGGTCACCCGTCGAGCATGGTATAAATATAAAAATATTATAAATTTGTGTCCCTTGTTTGCATTTATGACTCTATGTCATGAAATTTTAAATATGAAAATTTTGTTACTATTAGTTTATACAAAGGACAGTTATGTAAGGGATTCAGCAAAGAAGCACCTAGAGAAAAATTAATATTTGTAAATATTTATAATCAAATGAAAAGGATACTAAATCTATACCTGGTTTTTATTGTAAAGAACTGGCAATAGATTACTGAACTAAATTAAGCAAGGCAGAGGGAAAACAATATAAGAGTTTAGTAGAAATCAAAACAAATTTAAAAGGAATAGACAAAACCCAATGAAATGAAACATTATTTTTTTAAAGAGCTAAGTAAAATATCAATCTTAAGGAACACTAACAAAAACAAGTAGACTTAGATAACTAAAATAAGAAAGGAAAGCAGAAATATTACTAGCAGTTTTACTCAGTAAAAAGAATTATACTACAGAATCATTGAGGAAAATCAAAAACCTATAAGAAAATAAAAAATTCTTCAAAACACACAACTTTCCTAATTTAAATCAAGAAATAGAAAATCTCAGAAAATAGATAAAATCAGCAAACAGAAACCACCAAAAAATGTTAAGCACCAAATGGCACCTGTACATTACATAAGACATTTAAAGAACAATGAACCCTTCATAAATGCTTCTAAACCTTTGAAATGAGGATTTTTTAATAATCAATTCTATGAAGTTAGTTTTAATAATGCTAATGCCCGGCCGGGCAGTGGTGGCGCACGCCTTTAATCCCAGCACTCGGGAGGCAGAGGCAGGCGGATCTCTGTGAGTTCGAGACCTGGTCTACAAGAGCTAGTTCCAGGACAGGCTCCAAAACCACAGAGAAACCCTGTCTCGAAAAAAAAAAAAAATAATGCTAATGCCAAATAATAACTCTAATGCCAAAATCAAATGAAGATATCATAATGAAAGATTACAGATACTATCTGATGACTGAGTATGCATGCAAAAATGCTACAAAATATTAGTCACTTGAATCAAACAGCATATCACCTGATTATTTACTATAACCAAGTAATAATTCTCTGAAATGCTAGGATGGCTTAATATCTGAAAGTTAATATATTCATCACAGCAAATAAAGGAAAGAAAGAGTCACAGAAAATTCATTTGACAAAATCATGAAACTATTCAAAAATTAGAAAACTAGAAACCTTTTTTAATGCAATAGAGAGATTATGAAAATAATTCAAAATGAAGGTGGCAAAAAAAACCTGACTTTAAAAAAAATGTCAGGATGATTACTTTTGCTCCTGCAATTCATTTTAATCCAAATTCTAAACATAATTCTTATAGAAATAAAAAAATCAAATTAGAAGAAAAGAAAGAAAATTACCTAAATTCAAATAGAGAGCATCATCATTGTATTAGTTAATATTCTTATTGTTCTTAGAAAATATATGACAGGAAACAATTGAAGGGAGAAAAGCTTGTTTTGGATCATGGACCATCATGGGAAGACTTGACATAGCTGTAGCAATAGGATATTTCTCACGATTGGATGCATTAGGAAGCAGTTTCTCAGCTGGTTCCATCTTTTTATTTTTTGTATTGCCTTATTTTAGTTACATATATACAATGCATACTAACCATTCTCTACCACCATTACTCATTTATTCTGTTCCGTCAAGTGTCTCTTGCATATGCAGGTCTATTTGCTTTGTTTTGTGACCCACTGACTTTAGCTAGAGTCGTCTGTGTGATACTAGATTAGGAACTATTTAGTGGAGCTTTTGGATCTCAGCAGTGGTGACTCAACTAAAAAAAAATTACACTCTCTCAAAATCAGTAAATAGGTTAATGATAATGGGTAGAGGCCTGTGATCCCTATTCCTTCCATAGTTGGTTATTGATAGGATCACTCTTGTGTTCGTCCACTGCAGGTAACCATGATTGTGAATTAATACTTCTATTGAGTCTAGAAAATAGCGTTTCATAGCCCCTCACAAAATCTTCTGGATCCTACATACTTCAGATCTCTTTTCATTGAATGTTCTCTGAGACCTGAGAGGGTTGTATAAATGTCTTGTTCAGGTTTAAACACACACCATCACTTATTCATCATTTTAGAGATCCATGAGCACCTAAATTCACTGCTTTTAATTATAGGAAGGAAAGACTTCCATTACAAACTTGGAGCAACTTTTGTGTATAGGTAAAAGGCAGAATTTTAGGAGGTAGTTTGATGCTCTGTCAATTTAGTTTATCAATAGGAGTAAGTCTTCCACCTAGGCCTACAACCTCATCAGTCCTTGGTTGCTAGCCAGATTTACAGTACCAGATGTGGGTTCCCCCTCCCCAAAGGTGTGTGCCTCAAATCCAATAAGAGACAGATGATTATTATCTCAACATTCAAAGTGCTTTTGCATAGATAGGTTTATCTTTCCTAGCAAGTTGGCCTTCTGGTTCATAGGGTTCGCAAACGGGCAAGGCCAATGATGCATTTTCGCCACCAGCAGCCCACTCATCACTTTTATAGTTTGAATCCTAGCCATTAGAAAGGAAGTTCCCAGGTACAGCCCATCCTGTTGTAACTAAGATGTATGGTATCTTTTAGAATGTGATTTTATCATCTATTTTTGTGTGCAACCAAGAGGATTGACAAGAACTTATTGGAGGTGCAACTTGGCCCTCTCTGACCCAATTCTGTGAAGGTATCTCATACATTAAACTAGGAACTATTTTAGCAACCCATTACTTTTAGAAACCGCAACATCTAGTCATGGAGGATAACTCTCTTATAGAGTCTTATCTTTCATCTGGTATAAAACTCAACACTGAATGCATCAATAACCTCAACATAAGATGTAGTATTATGAATTTGTTAGAGGAAAATATAGATTTTGTTTCAAAATATAGGTATAGGTAATAGTGTTTTTGAATAGGACTCTGGTTGGAGGAAAAATAATGGCAACAATTAATAAATAGAATCTCACAAAATTAAATAATCTCTATACAACAAAACTAACAGTTGATTGAAGATGCAGCACATTGAGTGGAAGAAAATTATTGTTATTTATGTATTGACAGATAAGGTAGTAGAGTATACAGTGAACCAAGAAACTAAATAGCAACTGTAGGCAGCCATACAAGCCTCGAGAGAATGTGCAACAGACATTACAGAGAGAACAGACAAATTACTGAGTGAAATTGTATTGTTGACATGAATACAACCATGTTAAGGCAAAGATCTCAGACCTATGGTAAATTAACAAAGCTTCCCCATGTGGATCTGGCTTGGAAGGGCAAAATCTTTCTCAGGTCAAAATACAAATATTTAGGAATTATTGACCAGTGTATACAAAAAGTAACGACTACTGCTTCGTCTTCACAAATGTTTACATCCTGATACTAATTGGCTACCTAGACCAGCTAAGTCTCCTCCCCTGTACTGTATCTAGTATTAAGACTGAGGTTCTAGGCTGTTGTGGTAGTTAGTGCCATTCAATCAGAGGTCACACATGCCACCTGACTCCAGATTTTCTGTACATGTGTCTGTGTATCTATTCTTTCTTCATTCCCTAGTTGCTCCTAGTCAGCTTAAGTTAGGACTTAAGTCACATAGTTCACAGTAACCAAGTAAACAAACACATTTACAAAATGGAGCTACACATACAGTTTTGAAAATAAATAATACAGTTGGCTAAGAAATACTTTTAAAAGTGTGCAATCTTGTTGTGGAATAATCTTTTTCTACATTGCGAAGATGTGTCATTCTGATCAGTTTAATAAAAAGTTGAATGGCCAATAGCTAGGCAGCATTTTCACGCACACAGAATTTTGAGAACAATAGCTACTTACTTGCCAGACAGAGGAAACATCATGGGAAGTTCAGAATAATGGCAACAAAGCCATGAAATAAAAAGTAGATTGATAGAAATAGGTTAATTTAAGGTCTAAGAGCTAGTTTAAAACAAGCCAAAGCTATCGGTCAAGCTTTTATAATTAACAAGTAGTCTCCATGTGGTTATTAGAGAGCTGGCCTATAAAGTCTTTTTAACTATTTAGCTTCCCTTTGTTCTGTAATGAACAGGATTCCTCCCTAGAAAATGATACTGCTCACAATGGATCAGGTCTTTCAATAATAATCAAATAATAATCAAAGCAATTTCCCAAACACATGCCCACAGACCAACCAACATGATAGATAATCCATCAATTGAGAGTCTCTTCCCAAATGAGGTTCTCTTCTTAAAAATCAATCTGAAACCAAGCAGTAAGCTTTAAGTGTTCTGGCCAATTTTCACAATAGTAGAAGTTGCTATCCAAGCCTCGGGAGGAAAAAAGACACTAATGGTTTTACCTTTCATGTACCCTGATATCTACAAAGCTGACCTGCCAGTCAAGATGTACCTAATGGTACAATAATGGCATGATTACAGTGGGGGTAACTGCTTCATTTTTGAACCCTAAGTCAGCTTCACAGAAAGGAATTCATGCCTAGGGCTGTTAACTTTGTTAAAAGTCCCTGCTTCTCAAGGTTATAGGGCCCAGTATTGTTATTTTGCTAAATAATTATGTTGCTAAACTACCTTTTAAATATTATTTTTTGTACTTAGATTTGTGTTTGACATTACTTCAGTCCAAGTAGTGTCTTCCTGAATTATGCGGTTGTTAATGGCGAGATTCACAACGCTAAGAATAAGTGACTGTGAATGCCCATCATGGAATGGGACATATGGATTTTCTTCTCACAAACCAGAGAGCACTGAGAGAAGAATTCTGAGACCTAGAGGATAGAGAGGAATGCTGAAAATACTCTCCTCTGTACCTAGTAGAGTAGTAACACTCATGGACTCACAACAGCTCTGGCTGTCTTCACAAGACCAGCACAAGATCAAGCCTATTGAGATTTCAGCTTAGATGGAGAAGAGGCTCATGAGTTTCTACCCATGCATATGATAAGGCATTAATAGCCCAAATCTATCAAGAACTCAAATAACTCAAAATAAAGAAACCATCCATCTTAAAAATGGAAAAGGGTTTTAATGGACTTTGCAAAATGGCTAACAGGTTTATAAAAACAATAGCAATATCTCTAAGCAGATGGAGTGTAAATCTAAACAAGACAGAACCTCCCACTTTATGATTTTATAGTGCCTATGATAAATATATTTGAAGAGGATATAAAGAATGAAAAAACTTTCTATATCCATGGTAAGAATGTAAAGTGGTTCAACCAGCAAGAAAAAAAAATGTTAGAAGTAATCTAAAAAACTAAAACTAAAGACACTATATAACATAAATTTCCATTCTTTTTTGGAGACATGCATATACTACAGAATTGGAGGCAGAGATTTCAATAAATATTGTACATATATAGATATATATTTATATATAGGCAATATTTATAGTACTCAAAGTATAGAAAAACACTTTCCATTAGATGGATAAATGGGTAAATTAGTAGTAGCATAAACATTCAATGAAAATATCAGCCATAGGAAAAATAAAATTTGAAACTTGTCAGAGTGTAAGAGGTCTTTGAAAAAAATGTCCTTAGTTAAATAATCTAAACACAAAAGGATAAATAATGAAAACAAACAGGATTGATAATACTCAGAATCAAAATTAGGCAGATGTATAGACACAGAAAGTAAGACACAAGATATGGAGTTGAATGATACAATTAATGGTTACAGAGATTTTATGAAGATGAATACAAATTTTGTGACATCAATAAAGTTAATGACTATACCACACTTGAATTTATTTAGTGTTTTGTGATGTAAATTTAACAAATCTAATACTTACTTTGACACCATAAAAGCATTAAGACAACAAACATAAGGCCCTAAAATTTTTCAGTATTTTAGGGCCTTGAGAACTCAAGAACAATGGCAATGGGTTTTTGATCCTACTGCACATACTGGCTTTGTGGGAGCCTAGGCAGTTTGGATGCTCACCTTACTAGACCTGGATGGAGCTGGGTGGTCCTTGGACTTCCCACAGGGCAGGGAACCCGGATTACTCTTAGGGATGATGAGGGAGGGGGACTTGATGGGGGAGGGGGAGGGAAATGGGAGGTGGTGGCGGGGAGAAGACAGAAATCTTAACTAAATAAATAAATAAATAAATGAAAAATTTCTAAGCCACTATATAAATAATTCATGACCTATATACAAACCAAATAAACAAAGTATAAATTACTTAACATAGCTAATTAAAGACTTACTTTGAGTATAGAACTGATGTAATATTTCAAAATACTTAATCTATCAGTACAATAGATTAAAAAGAAAAATTATACCATATTTTCTTCATCCAGTCATGTGCTGATAGATACTTAGGTTAATTTCTCTTCTTTGCCAGTATGAATAGTAATAAAACTGGCAGGTATCTCCTTGTCAAACCAATTTCCTTCTTTCCATATTTTGGAATATATGTGTTATATAATTGTTCTGTTTCTATTTTGGAAGAGCCTTTACACTGTTTAAAATAATAAATATCCTTATTTACATTTCTACCAACAATATATGTTCTTCTCCTCTTGGTTTGTCAGAGTTTATTAAAATTTTGTTGCTGACAATATGCATTGCAGTAGATGTGTTGCTTTGCCAATGTTGATTTGATTTTGCACAGCATTTCTTTTCATATATTTGTTGGTAATTGCATATGTTTCTTAAAACATATTTGTCCAGATAATTTGCAAGTTAAAATAATAATATGTTCAGATGGATTATGGAATGAATATGTGCATACAGAAAGACTAAAGAAAAAACAAAAATTAGTTGAATCAGAAACATTATACAACCAATAACCTTATATATTGTTTAGTTAGAAAAAAAGGCAGCCTACTGACTGGGAGAAGATCTTCACCAACCCCGCAACAGACAAAGGTCTGATCTCCAAAATATATAAAGAACTCAAGAAACTAGACATTAAAATGATAATTAACCCAATTAAAAAATGGGGCACTGAACTGAACAGAGAATTCTCAACAGAAGAAGTTCAAATGGCCAAAAGATACTTAAGGTCATGCTCAACCTCCTTAGCGATCAAAGAAATGCAAATCAAAACAACTTTGAGATATCATCTTACACCTGTCAGAATGGCTAAAATCAAAAACACCAAGGATAGCCTTTGCTGGAGAGGTTGTGGAGAAAGGGGTACCCTCATCCATTGCTGGTGGGACTGCAAACTTGTGCAACCACTTTGGAAATCAGTGTGGCGGTTTCTCAGAAAAATTGGGATCAACCTACCCCTGGACCCAGCAATACCACTCTTGGGAATATACCCAAGAGATGCCCTATCATATGACAAAAGCATTTGTTCAACTATGTTCATAGCAGCATTATTTGTAGAAAAAGTAGTAGAGTCCCAGATCTGTTTCAGCTCTGCTCTGACCAGAAGAGAACTTTAGATTTCACCTCTGCTACTGACCAGAAGAGAACTTTAGATCAACCAATTAATTTTATCATCCCTTTTTGAGTTGATATAAATTTTCTAGGCTCCACCAGCTTTCAAACAAAATTATGATTAAGAGATAGGGGGCCAGGAAATAAGGTAATGTTGATGGGTTGTATTAAGTTACAGTGAGATAGAAGCAAGAAATTTTGGTACTGTGTTCCTTAACAACATAGCTACAGATAATAGTAACACACTTAACATTTTGTGAAGCAAGAAGAATTTTAAAAGTCTTCAGCAAAAATTATAAATGTTTTAGGAGATAAATGTCTAAATTTTGCAGTATGTTCATACATACACATCGAAGTATATTATACCCATTGATGATCATTTATAATTTCACATATCAGTTAAAATATGTATTAAATGAAATATTTTGGAAAAATCGGTTTATACTCATGGCATCCCCCTCACTGATGTCATTACTTTGATGATATATGACATCATAATTTTGTGAGAAAAGAGTGTAGTATACAAAGACAGTCATAGAATCCAGAGATGACTCAGTTTCCATAAGTAGAAAGTCACTGAAACTTACAGCTCTGATAAGGAATGTAGTGATAGAAACAAATACCACCAACTAGAGAATTATAGATATGATCCCTTTGCCCACATAATAGCTCTGACTAAGGACTTGGCTTAGTCAGACTATTGAAAATTGAGTTTAAATGACAATTTCCCCTCTTTGTTCCCCTGTACTGACATCTCATTCAATTACACTTTTAATTTAATTGGTCCTGAGAAAGTTTTATGCCACAAAGTTAAAAATTTAGTAGAGGTAATAAGTGGGATCCATTTTGGCCATTAACTACCCCCTAAAGGTTTCCATTTGATGCTGCTTCTTATTGAAGCTGGGATTAAGGTTGTATAAAATTCTTCTAAGAATAACTTGTAAGATTCTGTATTTCTCCATTTCTGAAGAAATGTGGTTAGGGTAACACTGAAGCTGGGATTAAGGTTGTATAAAATTCTTCTAAGAATAACTTGTAAGATTCTGTTTTTCTCCATCTCTTAAGAAATGTGGTTAAGGTAACACTGACAATGACAGGGAAAATCATTTCTACCTAATTGCTATCATTATAAGCTTTAAATGAGAAACATGAGTAAGACATCATTTTAAAAACAAGATTTTTATAAGCTGTTACCTGAAGCTTTCAACCCCTGAGGGGTGCTTTAGGCAGAGAGTGAGTATTCAGCAATCATTTAGAGTAAAAAGCGCCAAAGCCATCACAAAAATCTGTATGCTAATGTAGAACATGTTGAATAAATGTAAGGATATAGGTATGCTGTGGAATATTAGTTGAAGATGTATTACATTTGTTTATGCTGTGGAATATTTGTTTAATGATGAAAAGATGTGCTGCATTCTTTTAAAATGTATTTGTTTAACTCTGTGAAACTGTGTTACTTTGTGTGTCTAAAACACTTGATTGGTCTAATAAAGGCATGAAAGGCCAATAGCTAGGCAGAAGAAAGGGGAGCCATGGCTGGCTTGCAGAGAGAATAAATAGGAGGAGAAAGCTGGGAAGAAAAGATCAAAGAGTGAGAAGAAAGGAAAGGAGGAAATCAAGGGTCAGGCACCCAGCTTACACAGCAAGCAACAGAGTAGGAAGTAAAGAAAATTTTATAGAAAAGTAAAAGCCCAGGGTCAAAAGATAAACAGGATAATTTAAGTTAAGAAAAGCTGGCTAGTGCCGGGCAGTGGTGGCGCACGCCTTTAATCCCAGCACTTGGGAGGCAGAGGCAGGCGGATCTCTGTGAGTTCGAGACCAGCCTGGTCTACAAGAGCTAGTTCCAGGACAGGCTCCAAAACCACAGAGAAAGCCTGTCTCAAAAAACCAAAAAAAAAAAAAAAAAAAAAAGAAAAGCTGGCTAGAAAAAAGCCAAGCTAAGGCCAGACAATTTATAAGAAAGAAAAAGTCTCCGTGCAACAATCTGGGAGCTGGGAGTTGGGCCCCCCAAAAAGTAAAGACCAAAACCAAAGAATAAAACAAAACAAAACCTTACATTTGTGTTCTTTGCGTATCACTTGACGTTTTTGACAAAAGTTAAAGGAGAGAGATCGAGGAAACTAACTAGGCAAATTGGTTACTAAGAAACAACTACAATTATTAGACAGGATATGAAAAATTCAGATTTCTCTTACTTGTTATGGCCAAGAAGCAACTTTAATTTCTATTTGAATTATGTAAATGAGGATTAAAAGAGCCAGTATACATAGGTAAAATGTGTCAAATACTCAATTTCATAAATAATGTGATAAAACTCGTAACAAACATCTCAAAATTCTTTACGAAGTTGGAAGAAACACATGGGCCAAGTCTGTATTGAATTTTTGGAAAGTATCCCAAATTATGTTTCTAAGACATTTTTCCTTTGTAAGACACAATAAAGCCTGTTGAGATGTAAATGAACATCCCTTAGGCTTCAGTGCTCTGTTATTCCTCCAGCTGCATAATCAGTCTCTCATTCTTCACATTGTGAAGTTTTACATGGGAACCAACCATGTCTGCTAAAAGTACACATAGTAAAAGTAGATGGGTGATATTTTGCACATAGACTTTATACTATTTAGAATTCTGCATAGAATCCTAGCACACTATAGAATCAACAGTGATTCTAAACTAGCTTTGAAGCATCTGAGAACAGCTCATGTATCATTTTTGTTATTCATCTTCACAATGAATCTGTAGAGATCATTCTATAAGTCATTTTGATTATTGAGAGCATGTTTAAGCACTTGAAGACAACTAATTAATTAACAAACTCAGTTAAGTTCTGGAAATGTCATATGAAGCTTTTCTGTTTTGCTGTAAAGAGCATATGTCAGTTTTACTATGAATCTACTCTTACTTCTGGAATAATTCTAAGAAATTGCTGCCTATTGAAGAGCACATGCCTAACATGTTAAAGACACTGTGTTAACTTCTATAGTGAGAAAGAAAGGGAAGCGTGAGATGGAGGGGGAAAGAGAGAGAGAAGGAAAAAGAAGGGATGAAGGAATATTGTGTAATGATTTTAAAACTAACTACATAGGGTATGGGGAACATGTCTACTACATACATATGCATTTAAAAAGTAGTGGCCTGGTACAAAAATGTTCATAAAAATATTAACAAGCAGGCACTCCACAAGCCCGGCCACCCATTCGACTCTACAACATACAAGTACCACTCCGCTCCCCAAACTCATGGAACCCGTCATCCTCCACCAACCCAACCATCCCCCCAAGTGGTATCAGTGGCCCCAAGGCACAGGCACCACCTGTATGAATTGGAGGAAGAGGTGAGTGACTGATCTCCTGGCTAGACAGTCTGGATCTCTAGACCTTAGGCCTTTATTTAGATCCTATGTCCCTATCCCTCTTATCACATCCCTAGCACTCAGTCAGCAAGTAAGATTTCTGCAGGCAGACCCCTCCACCACCCCTGCCATGCACTGAACTCTGCAAACTACAGATTCCACTCACATACCCAAAACCCACAGAACCAATTCCCCATGCCTCCCGCTCCACAAACTATCCCTTTCAGCATCAGCAGCCCCTGAGGTACAGTTACCACTTGCACTGATTGGAGGAAAATGGGCAAACAGCAATGTAAGAATACATTCAACAACATAAAGAGCAATATGACACCACCAGAACCTAGTGGTTCTACAAGAGGAAGACTTGAACATCCCAACACAGATGAAGGAGAAAAAAAATGCCTTAGAAATAACTTTATTAATATGATAGAGGCCATTAAAGAGGAAATGAAAAAAAAATCCCCTAAAGAAATTGAGGAAAGACAAACAAAAAATTGGGAGAAATCAATAAATCCCTTAAAGAAAGCCAAGAAAGTCAAGAAAAAACAATCAAAGAGATGATAAAACAAAAGCTGTTCAAGACTTGAACATTGAAATGAAGTCAATAAAGAAAACACAACCTGGTGAAATACTGGAAATGGAAAATCTGGGTAAATAAACAGGAACTATAGACGCAAGCATAACCAACAGAATGCAAGAGATAGAAGAGTGAATTTTAGGAGTTGAAGATACAATAGAGGAAATAGATTCATCATCGGTTAAAGAAAATGTTAAAACAAAGTCTTAGCACAAAACATTCAGGAAATATGGGACACCATGAAAAGACCAAGCCTAAGAACGACAGGGATGCTGCCGTTTTGTCTTGCTGACCGTGTTTTTTGCCTTACAGAAGCTTCTCAGTTTCAAGAGGTCCCATTTAGTTTCAGGAGGTCCCATTTATTAACTGTTTCTCTTAGTGTCTGTGCTACTGGTGTCATAGTTAGGAAGTAGTCTCCTATGCCAAGGCATTCAAATGTACTTCCCACTTTCTCTTCTATGAGGTTCAGTGTGGCTGGATTTATGTTGAGGTCTTTGATCCATTTGGACTTGAGTTTTATGCATGGTGATAGATAGGGATGTATTTTCATTCTTCTACATGTTGATATCCAGTTATGCCAGCACCATTTGTTAAATATGCTTTCTTTTTTCCATATTACATTTTTTTGCTTCTTTTCCAAAAATCAGGTGTTCATAGGTATGTAGATTAATATCTGGGTCTTTGATTAAGTTCCATTGGTTCTTCTGTCTGTTTTTTATGCCAATACCAGGCTGTTTCAGTACTGTATCTCTGTATTAGAGTTTGAAGTCAGGGATTGTGATGCCTCCAGAAGTTCCTTTACTGTATAGAATTTTTTGGGCTATCCTGGGTTTTTTGCCCTTCTATATGATGTTGAGTACTGTTCTTTTGAAGTTTATGAAAAATTTTCTGAAATTTTGATTGGAATTGCATTGAATCTGTAGATTGCTTTTGGTCAGATTGCCATTTTAATTATATTAATTCCACCTACCCAAGAGCATGGGATATCTTTCTCTTTTCTGGTGTCCTTTTCAATTTCTTTCTTCAAAGATTTAAAGTTCATGTCATTCAGGTCTTCCTTGTATTTTCTTAGGTGTTATAGGTCTATTTAAATTGTTTATCTGGTCTTGATTTAATTTTGGTATGTGATACCTATCCAAAAATTTTTTCATTTTTTTTTTTAGATTTTTCAATTTTGTTACTACAGGTCTTTGAAATACAGGTTTTTTAATGATTCTTTGGATTTCCTCAGTGTCTTTTTTTAATGTGTCCCCCTTTTCATTTCTGGTTTTGTTAATTTGGATTTTTTTTTTTTTTTTTTTTTGCTATTGCGTTAGTTTGGGTAAGGGTTTGGCTATCATCTTGATTTTCTTGAATAACTAACCCTTTGTTTAATTGTTTCTTTTTATTGTTCTCTTTGTTTCTATTTTATTAATTTCAGCCCCCAATTTGATTATTTCCTGTCATCTACTCCTACTGGGTGAGTTTACTTCTTTTTGTTTTAGCACTTTTAGGTGTGCAGCTAAGTCACTGGTGTGAGATTTCTCCGTATTCTTTATATAGGTGCTTAATGCTATGAATTTTCCTCTTAACGCTGCTTTCATAGTGTTCCATAAGTTTGAGTATGTCGTGAATTCACTTCATTGAATTCTAAGAAATTTTAATTATTTTCTTTGCTTCTTCCTTGATCCAGTGATTTGTTTGAGTGTTATTCAGTTCCCATGGGTTTGTAGGCTTTTTGTAATTTGTGTTGTTGCTGTATTCTAACTTTAACCCACAGTGATCTGATAAGATACAGGGGGTTATTCGTATTTTTTGTATATATTGAGATTTGTTTTGTGACTTTGTATGGTCAATTTTAAAGAACGTTCTATGAGGTGCTGAGAAGAATGTATATATTTGTATGTGTGTGTGTTTGGATGGAACGTTCTATAAATGTCTGTTGAGCCCCTTTGAGTCATAAAATCTGTTAGTTCCCTTATTTCTCTGTTAGTTTTCTGTCTGGCAGACCTGTCCATTGATGAGAGTGCAGTGTTTCCTACTATTAGTTTATTGGGTTTAAGGTAAAGTTTTAGCTTCAGTAATGCTACTTTCACCAATATGTGTGACCTGGTATTTGGTACTTAAATGTTCAGAATAAGACTTCATCTTGATGGATTTTTTTCCTGTGATGAATATGAAATGTCCTTCTCTATCTCATTTGATTAATTTTGGTTTGAAGTCTCTTTTATTAATTAGGATAGTTACATAAGTTTGTTTCTTATGTTCGTTTGATTAGAAAATCTCTTTCCATTCCTTTACTCTGAGGTAATGTTTGTCTTTAAAGTTGAGGTGTGTTTTTTTCTTTCTTTTTCTTCAGGTCCTCCTTAAGGTGTGTTTCTTGTATCCAACAGAAAGATGGCTCCTGTTTCATATCCATCGTCTTAGCCTGTGTCTTTTTATAGGTGAATTGAGTCCATTGATATTAAGTGATATTAATGACCAGTTGTTAATTCCCATTATTTTTTGGTTTTGTTGTTGTTAGTAGTGTGTGCGTGTTTCCCTTCTTTGGGAATTGATAGTGTGGTATTATCTATTGTCTGTGCTTTATGAGTAGAGCTAACTTCCTTGGGTTGTAGTCATTCTTCTAGTACTTTCTGTAGGGCTGGATTTATGGATAGGTATTTTTTAATTGGTTTGTCATGGAATATTGTGTTTTTTTCCATCAATGTTGATTGAAATTTTTGCTGGGTATAAGATCTAGGTGAGCATTCATGGTCTCATAGTGTCTATATAACATCTGTCCAGGACCTTCTTGGCTTTCAAAGTCTCCATTGAGAAGTCAGATGTTATTCTGATTAATCTCCCTTTGTGTGTTGTTGGTATTTTTCCTTCACAGCTCTAAATATTCTTTCTTTGTTCTGTATGTTTAGTGTTTTAATTATAGTATGGTAAGGAAACTTTTTTTTCAGTCCAGTTTCTTTAGTGTTCTGTAAGTTTCTTGGATTTTCATAGACTTGTCCTTCTTTAGGTTAGGAAAGTTTTCTTCTATGATTTTGTTTATTATATTTTCTATGCCTTTGAGCTGGAGTTCTCCTTCTCTCCCTATCATTATTTTATTTTATTTTATTAACTATTTTTATTGATTTTATTGAGCTATACATTTTTCTTTGTTTGTCTCCTTTCATTTTCCCTTCACTTCTACCCTCTGCTATGGTCCCCATGCTCTCATTTTACTCAGAAGATCTTGTCTTTTTCTACTTCTCATGTAGACTAGATCCATGTATGTCTCTCTTAGGGTCCTCATTGTTGAACCTTTCCTTAAGTGTCTTTCAGCCATTTTAGATTCCTCTGTTGAGAGTTTTCTGTTTAGGTCTGTACCCCATTTTTTATTAGATTATTTGTTTTTTTGATGACCAGTATTTTGAGTTCCCTGTGTATTTTGAAAATCAGCCCTCTGATCTTTTCACATTCTGTAGGCCATCATCAAACTAAATGGACAGAAACTCAAAGTGATTCCACTGAAATCAGAAACAAGATAAGATTGTCCACTCCTTTCATATCTATTCAATATAGTTCTTGAGGTACTAGCTAGAGCAATAAGACACCAAAAGGAAATCAAGGGGATACAACTTGGAAAAGAAGAAATCAAACTTTCACTATATGCTGATTATATATGATAGTTTACATAGCCAACCCCAAAAACTCTATCAAGAACCTTCTAAAACTCATAAACACTTTCAGTAATGTAGCAGGATACAAGATTAATTCAAAAAACCCAGTAGCCTTTCTTTACACATATGATAAATGGGCTTAGAAATAAATCAAAAAAAAAATCACACACATCAAAGACCTATAACACCTGAGCAATAAAAATCTAACAACCAAAAATAAATAAATAAAACCCCAGAGCCAGATGGTTGCAGTGTAGAATTCTAACAGAATTTTAAAGAAGAAATAATACCAATACTCCTCAAATTGATCCACACAATAAAAGGAGAGGGAACTTCACTAAACATTTTTTTTTCTGAGGCTACAGTTACCACACAAAGATGCAATAATAAAAGCGAATTCAGACCAATCTCCCTCATGAATGTTGATGCAAACATACTCAATAAAATATTTCTGAGGCTACAGTTACCACACAAAGATGCAACAATGAAAGAGAATTACAGACCAATCTCCCTCATGAATATTGATGCAAAAATACTCAATAAAATTCTGGGAAACCAAATGCAGGAACACATAATAAAAATCATTTGCCTTGATCAAGTTGACTTTATCCCAGAGATGCAAGGATAGTTCAGCATATGAAAATCTATCAAAGTAATCCACCATATAAACAAACAAAGAAAAAAGCTACATGATCATCTCATTAGATTCTGAAAGAGCCTTTGACAACATCAAGTGCCTCTTCATGATAAAGGTTTTGAGGAGATCATGGATACAAAACATAACTAAACATAATAAAGTCAATATACAGCATGCCAGCAGTAACATCAAATTAAACAAATAGAAACTCAAGGTGATTCCACTAAAATCAGGAACAAGACAATTTCTATTTCTATTCAATGTAGTACATGAAGTTCTAGCCCGACCAGTAAGATAAAAAAAAAATGATATCAAGGGGATACAAATTGGAAAGGAAGAAGTTAAGCCTTCACTATTTGCAGATGATATGATAATATATATATAATTAACCCCAAAAATTCTACCAGGGAACTACTTCAGCTGATAAACACCTTCAGTAATGTTTCAGGATATAAGATTAACTCAAAGAAATCAGTAGCCCTCTTATATACAAATGATAATAGGGCTAAGAAAGAAATCAGAAAAACATCACCCTTTATATATCCACAAATCATATAAAATATCTTGAGGTAACTCTATTCAAACAAGTGAAAGCTCTGTATGACAAAAACTTTACGTCTTTGAAGAAAAAAGTTAAAGACAACAGAAAATGGAAAGATCTCCCATGCTATTGGATTGGTAAGATCGACATAGTGAAAATGTCAGTTTTATCAAAAGCAATCTACAGATTCAATGTAATCCTCATCAAATTCCCAGCACAATCCTTCACAGACCTTGAAATAACGATACTCAACTTCATATGGGGAAACAAAAACTCAGGTTAGCTAATATAATAGTATACAATAAAGGAACTTCCAGAGGCATCACCCACCATCTCTGATTTCAAGCTTTATTATAGATTTATAGTAACTAAAACAGCTTGGTTTTGTAACAAAAATAGACACATGAATCAATGGAATTGAACTGAAGATCCCAACATTAATCCACATGCCTATGAACACCTGATTTTTGTCAAAGAAGCCAAATTTGTGTAATGGGAAAAGAAAGTCATTTCCAACAAATGGTACTAGCATAACTGGATGTCAACAGAAGAATGCAAATAGATACATATCTATTTGCACAAAATTCAAATCCAAATGAATAGAAGGCCAAAATCCAGTTACATTGAACCTGATAGAAGAGAAAGTGGGAAATAGCCTTGAATGTATTGGCACAGGAGAACACTTACACCAGTAGTACAGACAGGGAAAACAATAATTACTAAATGGAACTTTCTGAAACTGAGAAGCTTCTATAAGGTAAAGGATACTGTCAATAAAACAAAACAACAACCTACAAAATGGGAAAAGATCTTTACCAACCCCACATCAGAGGACTAATCCCCAAAATGTATAAAGAAATCAAGAAACTATACTTCAAAGTATCAAATAATCCAATTATAAAATGGGATACAGATCCAAATAGAAGAATCTCAAATAGTTGAAAGACGAAGACATTTAAGGAATTGTTCAACATCCTTAGTTATCAGGAAAATGTATTTCAAAATGGCATTGAGATATTATCTTACACCTATCAGAATGGCTAAGATCAAAAATCCTGATGAGAGCTAAATTGGAGAAGCTGTGTAGTAAAGGGAACACACCTCCACTGCTGGTGGGATTGCAAACCTATATAGCCACTTTGGAAATTAATATGACAATGTCTCAGAAAATTTGGATTAAATCTACCTCAAGACCCAGCAATACCACACCCTTGGACATGTATCCAAAAGACACTCAATTGTACTAAAAGAACACTAGTTCAAATATGTTCATAGCAGCATTATTCATAATATCCAGAACCTTGAAAAAACCTAGATGTCCTTCAACCAAACAACTGATAATGAAAATGTGGTGTATTTACACAGTGAAGTATTACTGAGCTGTAAAAAACAATAACATCATGAAATTTGCAAGCAAATGGATGGAACCAGAAAAAAAAATCATTGTGGGTGAGCTAATCCAGACCCAGAAAGACAAACCCAGTATTTACTTACTCATAAGTAGATATTAGATGTAAAACAAAGGATAACCATGCTAAAATCCACAGTCCCAGAGAAGCTAGGCAACAAGGAGGACCCTATGAGGGATGTATGGATTGCCCTAGGAAGGGGAAATAGATAATATCTCCTGGGTAACCTGGTGCTAGGAAAATTTCAGGAATCCACAAGGATGAACCCAGATAAGACTTCTAGCAATAGTTGAAAGGCTGCCTGAACTGGCCTTCTCCTGTGATAAGATTGATGACTACCTTAATTGTCATCATAGAATCATCCAGTAACTGATGGAAGCAGATCAAGAAATCCACAGTTAAGCACTGGGTCATGCCCCTGGGGTTCAGTCGAAGAGAAGGAGGAGGTATTATATGACCAAGGGAGTCAAGATCATAAAGGGGAAACCCACAGAGACAACTGACCCAAGCTCGTGAGAATTCATGGACTTTGGAAAGACAGCTGAAGAGCATGCATGGGACTGAATTAGAACTTCTGCATGTGGGTGACACTTGTGCGCGTTGGTCTGTTTGTAGGGCGCCTGGTAGTGGGACCAGAATCTATCACCAGTACATGAGCTGGCTTTTTGGAGCCTATTCTCTATGTTAGGATGCCATGCTCAGCCTTTATGTGGGGGGAGGGTCTTGGTCCTGCCACAACTTGATGTGCTAGGATTTGTTGACTCCCATGGAACACCTAACCTTTTCTGAGTGGAAGGAGGTGGGGGGATGTGGTGGTGGGAGCAAGAAGAGGAGAGGGAGGAGGAATTGTGTTTGGTATGTAAAATTAATAAAATAATAATAAAATAAAATATTAGCAAACCAGATCCCAGAGTAGGACATCATTTTATGACCAAGAATACTCTTCAAGGTAGCATGGATGTTTCACATATATAAATACATAAATGCAATATACCACATCAACATAATGAAGTAAAATTTACAAATAATTTCATTAAATTCATTAAATATAAGAACAGCATTTAGTAAAATTAAACATTTGTCTTGATAAAAATTATAAATTTAGCACAAAGAAAATGTACTTCACCACTATAAAGACTCCATATAATAAAGAAATGTTCAACATCACACTGGGAGCATTCTATTTAATACCTAGAAAAAGACAAGGATTTGTCACATTTATTCAACTTAGTACTTGGGGTTAGCATGATGGCTCAGTAAGTGAAAGCACTTTAACTAACCCTGACAACTTCCGTTAGATCCCAGGTGCCCCTTCCCATTTTTCTTTTGTCTCCCAAATGGATCTTGTGACACACATGTTTCTACACATATAAATATGAGCACACAATCACAATCTTATACAAACAATCAATTAACTAATAACATGTAATCATATATAATCCATGTCACTGGAAATCCTAGCCAGAATAATTCAACAATAGAAAGAGAGGATTCAAACTATAAAACTGAAAGTCAAATTGTTGCTGTTTGTCAGGGACCGGATATTATTACCTGTAGAAAACACTGTAGGTAATAGTGTTTGAGTGACTCTACCAAAAGGTTTTACAATTTAAATTTAACAAAGTTCTAGGACATATACTAAAATCAGTAGCATTATTGAATGTCAAAAGCACACACAAACTTGCACATGCAGACACACCATATAATTAAAAACAAACTAAGTCTTATAATTTAAAATGACAAGGCTAGCATTACAGCAAAATAAAAAGCTTCTGCACACTTGAGATCAGTTCTTTTACTGGTTTCATAATGCAGGGTGATCAGAACTGAAACCATATAGACACAAATAACAATGGTCTCAGTAGGCTATATTTATATATTTTTGCATATATATGTGTATAACAAATTTTGTTTCAAAGAGTACAATGATTTGAGAGTAGGGGAATGGAAAGGGATTTTTTTTTTTTGATTTTTTTTTTTCAAGACAGGGTTTCTCTGTAGCTTTGGTGCCCGTCCCAGAACTGGCTCTTGTAGACCAGGCTGGCCTCGAACTCCCAGAGATCCGCCTGCCTCTGCCTCCCGAGTGCTGGGATTAAAGGCGTGTGCCACCACCACCCGGCCGGAAAGGGTTTAAAGGAAGGGAAACAAAAGGACTGGGGAAGGAAAGGAAAAGAATGAACTAAGGCAATTATATATTAATTAAAATGTTAAAACCTGTCATATAAAAAGACATCTGAAGATTGAAGAAAAAAACTGAGTGAAAATATTTGCAAGCTCTAAGTATGGTACAGGTTGCTACCAAGACTTTAAGAGGAACTGCAAATATCCAACAGCAATACACAAATAGCCAAACCAAAAAGAGCAATAGGAACAACTGGTATTAGGAAAAAAAAAGCAACTCAGTATCACTAAACATTAAACAAACAAGTGCACTTCGACAGTGCCACCTCCTTGTTATTAGAATGGCTATTTCCAAAACCATAGATGATAGCAAGTGTCAGGGAGAATTAATGGGATGGGAATCTGGCACACCATTGGTAAGAATAGAAATTAGTATACCTTTCACCACCAGCTATGTAAAATAATTCGGGGAATCCCATTACTATGCACACATGCAAAAAACAAACAAACAAACAAACAAAAAACTACAGTGTTGCAAAGAGACCATCTGTACTGCTTTGTTCATCACAAAGCTACTCATAATAACATTACATGAATGCATGAATAAATTAGTGAATAAATAAATAAATAAAAGGAAACAAGAGAAGGTACCATATTGATAAAGAAGAGAACTTGATATGCATATTCAATGAAACAGTGTTCAGACACAAAGGAATGAAATTCTGCTATTTGATACACCATGGGTGACCATTTTGCTCTGTGAATTAGCCGGAAAAATGGAAACAAGTAGTAAATTATCTCATTTTCTGCAAACAAACTAAGCTGATCTCAGAGCAGAGAAAGAAGCAGCTTTTAAGATACATATCTGTCAAAAAAAAAATAGACTGTTTTTAGATGTCAAAAATCTTTATTTTGAGAATTATAGCTGAGTAGTGATTTATGTCATTTCTGCCTCTCTTTCTCCTTTCTGACTCCTCCTATGCCCTCCTTTCTTTCTTCATAGTCAAATGCTTTAACTCTTCCTATGCCCTCTGCTCTCTCTTTAGAGTACAATCATTATGCAGCCCATACAGGCTTAATTCTTCATTCTCATAAACAGAAACAACAATATAATTTGTGGAGTCTAATACAAATGAAATTAGAAAAAAAAAACTTGTCTGAAATTTCTTATGTAGTGAGTGACTTGTGAGCTTCAAACCACAGGCATAGCCATTCTCACAATAGGGGCTAGTGCAAATACACAGGTTGTATGCCTAGAAAGTCAGCTTGCTTCCAAGTGCAGAGTGCAGAAGCCCAACATGGTCTTAGTTTTAAGACAAAACAAGTCTCATTCTACCACAGACAAAAAAAAAAAAAACAAACAAACAAACAAACAAAAACCAAAAACCAACAAATACCCCGCCTCTTTTGAGCTTCACTGATGAATGATTGGGGGTCCTAATAGACATTTCTGGTGTTCAGTGTACTGGTTGCTGCTGAAACATTGTGGCACACAGACTGTCCTGAAGTTTTCAGAAGGTGTTTTCCTGGCTGAGACCTCAATCTCTCTGCAACCTTGCATCAGAAACCTTGATCTGCAGCAGTCAAGGCTTATTGGTCTGAACTGCAAATTACTTTCTTCTTCCAGATAGTTTCTTAGTTTTTTTCTTCTATATATTTCTTTATTTAAAAAAACATTTACTGATGACTGAAATATTTTATGATTTGATAAAATAAATGTTTGAACTTAAAAATAACACAAAATGTGAAATTACTCTCTAATATTTTTTAAGTGTACGTATTTAGGGCTGTGCGTGTGAAGGTGTATGAGTGCCTACCATGGAGCATGGGTGGAGACCAGAAGACAACACACAGAAGAAAGTTCTCTCTTTGCACCATGTGGGTGTTGGAGATCAAGCTCATGTCATCAGGCTTTGTGGCAGGAGACATTGTATGGGTCCTGGGAAAGTCTTTTTGACAATTGTGTCTTAAATGCTCTTCCTTCCTCTGCTCTTTGAGATTGATTACAGGGATGAGATAATGGACTACCTGTCTTGATGTGTCTGCTAACTCACAGAGCATAATGGTCACCCATGGTGTCTCAAATAGCAGAATTCCATCCTTTTGTGTCTGAGCAGTGTCCCATTGAATATGCGCATCATGTTTCCTCACTTGCTTCTGTTTCTGGTTATCATGGGTGATTTTATAACGCGTAAAGAAGTGCAGTTAGTCTTTTTACCTTACTGACTTCAGTTCCTTTGAATATGTACCTTTTTGTGGGTTAATTTAAAAATGTTTAATTTTTTCTCTTTTAAACAGTGGAGTCTTAACATTTAGCCTTCTCTGGACTGCGAACACACAGTAATCTGCCTGTCTCTGCCTCCTGAGTGTTGAGATCAAAGATGTACTACCATACACGACATTGAATTTTTATACTTTTTTTATGTAATTATTTCGTTAGTTAGTTTTGAGGCAGGATCTTGCTATGTTTACCAATTTGGCCGCAAATTTGAAATTCCTCTTCTCATGCCTCCTTATTGAGAGTGTCATGGTGTGTGATGCCATCCACTTTGGGGGGGACTGAATTAAAAATCTCATTATCAATACTTAATTTTTCTCTCTTTGGGTTCACGATTTAATAAAAATTGCTATCAGATTAAAAATTTTAGAACACAAGATTATCCAGGCAAAGTGGCTGAAAAAAATCTTTGTGGAACTGTATATTTTAAAGCCAAGTAATAATCGAATCCCCGCAGACTAAACAATATCACTTAGCAGCCTGCACAATGTGAAAGACTAAAAGCTTTTAATTAGACTTTTACTCAATAGGGGAGGAAAAATAATTTAAAAGATGGAGGGCTAATGCTGAATTGTTAGTTTTAACTTTGAACACAATGAAGGAACAATTTGACTAAATTAGTTTAGCTGTGTATTCATTAGCCTTTAATAGAAATGTGAATGCAAACTGACTCCAGGTTATTGTAGTAAGAGCCAGCTTTTTAATTAGTGATTGGCAAAATGTTTATCTGGTTTGTTGTTGGAATGTTGAACCATTTACACAACAGGACTGTTGTAAACCTTTATGTAATCTTAATTGAATCTTTCAGGAGAACAAGATTTTGTGTAAATAAAATCAAAAAGTATAGTAATAAAATTAGCAATTTATGTCTAATCTGGTACTGAGAAGCAGAAAGTTATGCTACGTGGCTCTATGACATGGATAAATGATTAACAATCAGTGAAGAAACTAGGAGTGTTAAGTTGCTATTAGGCCCCCTGATCATTAATCTCAGAAGTTCAAAAATGTGGAATTTTCTGTCACTGTAGCAGAATGTTATTTGGGTTGTGAATTTTGTTTCAACAGTTAGAATATTAGATATTTGTACTCTGAATTTAAAAGTAACGATGTTCCGAGTAACTTAAAGGAACCTTTCATGTACTTGGAAATTGAGATGGATACAATTTGCAGATGGTAAATAGGATTATTAGCCTCTCTGAACCTGTTTTATTTTCATATTTAATCTACAAAATGAGCTTTGCACAGTCGTTGTCTCAAGAAAAACCTTGCCACATGGTGATGGTCATTGTTGTTGTTGTCATCATTGTCTTTTTGCTTCCAGACTGAGGTGCAATTAAGTAATGCCACCATGACTCCTCCACCATGATGGATCCTATTCCTTAAACTATAGGCCCAAATAAATGCTTCCTTCCCTAAATTTATTCTTGTCAAGTATTTGGTTACATCAGTGAGAAAAGTAACAAACAAGGTGTCGTTCTACACTCTTTTCTTCCTGTAAGTTTCTAACTCTGTAAAAATAATAAAATCCCATTCATCAGGGCAATTTTACCTGTATTATATTGTAAATTCTATATTTTGAATTGGTTTTGTTATATAGTTATTCATTACTATTATTTACTGTAATTTGCCGTAATAAGTGTTTTTGTTCTACATTCAGTCTTACTAAACAACAAACTAGCACTTATTATTTGAAATACTCTATAACCTTTCAGGTACACAGTCTATATGTGTGGTACTCTGGAACCCTTCAGGCACAAACACACACACACACACACACATGTGCTATGTGTGTGTGGTATTCTGAAACCCTGTAGGCACACACACATTGTATGTGTTGTACTTTTGAAGCCTTTTGGAAACACACTCTATGTGTGATACTTCTGAACTAGGGAAACATGATTACAATTAAACTGTAAGTGTGAGACTGAACTGGCAAGCTATTTAAAAGAAGTAAAATTAAGTGAAAAAAAAAAACAGATCGGAGCAGCATATCAGTATCTTATTTCACAGTCATGTCAAGGGAAATAACATGTCCAAATGCTTAAACAGTAAGGTATATACATTATTTTAGGAATGAATAATATCCAAAGAACAACAAAAAATTTTTGCAAAGTAAAATAAGTGGGAAAATTTACCAACTTACTTTACATTAACATTTTATTTAGGCTGGGCCAATCACTTACGAGGCAAAGGCAGGTGGATTTCTGTGAGTTCATGGTCAATCTGATCTCTACACAGCAAATTCCAGGATAGACAGAACTACATAGACAGACCCTGCCTTTAAAAAAGAGAAAGGAATAGAAACAGACAAATAAATAAATAAATAACATTTCTTTAAGATAAGGACAAATATTATAAGCATCTCTTATATGTTTAAAACATGTGGAAAAATACATCCTAACCAAATCTAACAATATCTAAAAGTGGTTTTACACCATTAAAATGCAAAAATTTTTTAAGGAAAGTGGGGTGGCTTCAAAATTTGAAACTCATTCAATTTACTTAAACATGAAAACCAAATCACAGTTGTGAGAAAGCCTTTAACAGAATTTGATATCTGTTAGGAATAAATATGAGCTTCTTCAATTTAATAAGTGATACATACCAATAGAGTTAAAATAAAACTCAGTAGCTAAAGATTAAATCATTTTTCCCTGAAACCAAATACCCAAAGAAAATTATGCAGAGAGTGTCTATTTTACATTGTGATGGAGACCAGACCGTGAGCCAAAAAAAAAAAAAAAAAAAAAAAAAAAAAAAGAAAGAAAAGAAGAAAGGAAGAAAAGAAACAAAGCAAAGGCAGGGATAGAAAATGAAGATTAAAAAACAAAGCATGTTTTACTGTGGGTTATAATGAGAAGCAATATCTGTGTGAAATGGTGAATACACTTACAAGAAGGAGGACTAACATGGCTATATAGCTGGGCAAAACAGCTAGTTTTCTCCCTGATTGCCTAAGAGCTTTTCTCTACATACCTTTGAACCTCTTGCAAAGACAAAGTATGTGCTGCCTGGCAGATGCCACCACTGCTAGCCCTACTGCTACAAATACCACAGCCACATGACCTACCCACAGGAATAGCACCAGGAGATTCACAGAGAAACAATTCAGGCTGTGGAAAGAAAACACAGAGAGTGGACTTGAGCAAAGTAGGAATGAGAGTTCATAGCAGAAGCATAACAATGAAGCTTAACATAAGCCAGGCAGCAGATAAAACAATTTCTCTTTACCCAGATGGTTCTGGGGTTGGGAGAATCCACAGAGTCCAGCAGAGTGCTCTGTGGAGGTCCTCAGGTGAAAGATTCTACCACAGCCTTCAGAACCTTGGTCATGGAAAACCCTGCCTGTGGCAAGTTCTCTAAGTAATTCACTAGGGACAGGACTACATCTTCCTGGGAGTGGGGACATGGGATACACACTAACGAATTGTGACAGAAAGTAGTCTATGCTCATATAACGCCTTCTCACCTGAAAAGATACACTGACTTACCATGAGTGAGTCACTGAGACCAGCATCACCCCTCACCCAAACTGTGGAAACTAATAAAAAAGAAAATGTTAAGTGAGCGAATAAATTACTGCCTTATCCCAGGGAGTAGAAATACTAAGGGCAAAATGACTATTTCATACTTTTGGCTGTTTTGATTTTTAACTTATGAATTATTTAGCTTTTCTACATTTTCATTATTGTTTAAAAGTCTACAACTTAATTGTTAGGATGCTGTATTTAAACTTTTTTATCATCAGTAAAGACTTAAAGAAACGATTCTGTTTCTTTCCTATACTAATAAAACAATCTTTTTGTATTTCTTTATCTACAATTGTCCTGTTACTAGATCTCACATCTCCAACCCATGTAAATTTCTTCTCACATACATTTTAACCCTTCCTTCCTCATTTCCCCACTCTTTCTCATTTCATTGTTTAAATACTGATAAACTTAGCTATAAAAAATTTCTACACACTATATTTTCCCCAACTAGTATTTTATATCAATGTCTCAGAACCTTGTCAAGCACGCAATGAAATTAAAATATTTTCCTACTACAAATCACTGTCAGGACATCTGATAAACCATCAGAAGGAACTGAAGACATCTTTCCTCTAAAAGCAGTAAAAAATTATACTTAGTAGTGAAGACAGGAGTCCAGGAGAGCTCACATAAAACTAAACACACAAATCATAAGACAAGGAAAAAGGAATAAAATTAAAATTGGAAAACACATACATCACAGAAAATGAAAAACCAACAAAAAATTCACAAAGTAAGACAATAACCCAAAATGACACATTCAAAACATAACAGCTTCCTTCAAACAAACAAAAAAAATTGCACCAAAACTGAAATTGCTGCAATGTAAGAGAATGCATTCACAGTCTTACTTTTACAAAGGGTCAGTGGCTATTTAGAGAAGTCAAATTAGCAGATGAACAAAGTAAGATCAATTTAAGACAAAAAAATAAGGAATTTTCCAAAGAGAACAATATAGTCAGTAACTTGGGGGACAAATAAAAATTCAAAGAAGAAAAATTTGGCAGGAAATTGAAATATCAGAAAAAGAAAGGAACAAATTCTGAAATTGAAGAAATAAAAAGAACTCCCCCCCCCAAAAAAAAAGCATAAAGTGTCACTCATACAGAAGAACCAGTGTTATAAGTGGAAGAAAAAGTCAAGATAATAACACAATAACACACTTAAACAGTACACTAAATTTTTTATGGGCTCTGCTTCAGCGACTGCCCTGAGATCTAGCCTCAGTTTTCTCCAATGGTGAACTATAACCTGCAAGCTGACACACACCCTTTCTTCAGCAAGCTGGTTTGGGACAGTGCTTTATCATAGTAACAGAAAAGCAAACTAATACAGACATTGTTACCAGAGAGTGACATTTTCCTGTGACAGGCTTTACCATGCTATTGAGATGATTGTGGGGGCATTTGTAACTTTGCCTGGAAAAACAATAGAGTACTCAGAGCTTCATGTGAGATTGTATGGGGGGCCTGGAAAATAATAATGCTGAGAAATTTCATAGGTGACCACTTGGGTTTGGATAATAAATAAGGGAGCTCATCCCTGAGAAAGACTTTTTTTTTTCTGCATGTACATAATAGAAACACTAAACATACTGAACAGATCATATTTATGTATTTATACAAATCTGTCACAGCAAAATCCCACTCTATCATACAAGGTTTGATATTAATTTGCAGTAACTGAGACAGGGCTCATGAAAAATGTTGCACTTACTGTCTTATTAGACATGACTTGCTCAACTTTATTTATTATACATCCCAGGCACATCTACCCATGGATGGTACCACCTATAATGGACTGGGCCTTCCCACATCAATCAACAATCAAGAATATTCCTTACAGTTATGTCCCTAGACCAATATTATGGAAACAATTCTTTAATGAGATTCCCTTTAACCAAATATTCATAGTTCTTCTCAAGCTGATAAAAACACAGTATAATACTACTACTCTCAATTTTAGGTAAGTCTTGAAAACTAGAAAAACATCAAATAAACTTGTAGAATTAAATTACACAATAGGTACACTGGAATTAAAAGATGTCTTCAGAATAATTTATATCATAGATGTGAACACAAATACTTTCAGTGCTCATGGAACCATGTCCAAAACTGATTATATCATAGGTCCCAAAGCAAACCTTACCAAATACAAAGTGATTCAGTAATGTCTTTACCTTATCAGGTCAGAGTGAAGTAACTAAAAATTAATGTCAAGAAAAATCTCATTCAGACTCGATAGCTCTTCTCTCTGGGGCAGACGTGATGAAGCTTTGACCCAGGATGGATGTAGGCTAGAATCTTCCCAGTAAGTGCACCTTGGGGTGCTACACACATTAATAGAAAAGGGTAATCAAGATGTAAGAATTAGCCATTAAGAAGCTAGAGCTAATGGGCCAGGCAGTGTTTAAATGAATACAATTTGTGTGTTGTTATTTCGGAGCTTAAGCTAGCCAGGCAGCCGGGAGCCGGGCTGTCGGAAAAGGCCCGCAGCTCCTACAACAGAATGGCACCCAGACGTGGATAACTTAGTCCACAGAAAGCCTAAGAAAGCTTGGGAAAGAATAGAGTAAAGCATGTTTTCTTGGTAGCAGCAATTTCTTGGGTCTGCTCTGCTTGCTACAGGCAAGCGAGCGCTCTCATCTAAGAGAGGCTTCCTGACTCAGCTTTAGCTGCAAAACCCTACAGCTCTTAAGAGGTCCGGTCACGAAACACTTAAGTGGTGTTGATAAAAGCTGACTGAATGCCTGTTTGTTTTCAGCAGTAAGAGGAAAAAAGTTGTGCTGTTCTAAAATGCTGGCTTTCTGGGCCATCCTGCCAGGGCAAACTCTGACTCTTTCAGGCAGATGGTTTGGTCTGACTGAGTGTGGTCTATGAGCAGAATGTTGCAGCTTACTTGCTGGCAGGGACCTTGAAACACCATAGAGTTGTGGCAATAAAAATAGCTACAGCTGCCAGTATCTCCACCATGAGGCTGGAAAACTAAGGAATGGTCTAGATCCAGCCGCCAAAGCCACGGCTTTAATCCTACCCATATTGCTCAGTAATTTAAAGGCTCATGTGGTCAGAAAAAGAGAGAGAGATACAGTAAAGAGAGATTCAAAAACAAAGAAAACCTTTAAATGATTTACAGTGTGTTAAAAATACATGCAGGCTAAAAGTTAAAGTTCTTAAAAGTAAAAAAAAGGAAGAAAGAGAGTAGTTGGGTGTGGTAGTACACACCTTTAATCCCAACACTTGGGAGGCAGAGGGAGATTGACCTCTATGACTTTAAGGTGTGGTAGCACACGCCTTTAATCCCAATGCCTGGGAGGCAGAGACAGAAGGATCTCTGAGAGTTCAAGGACAGCCTGGTCTACAGAGTTATTCCAGGACAAAGATATACAAAGAACCTGTCTCAAAAAGTAAAAATAAATGAAATAGAGTTAAAATAAAGCCGCACAAAGATGGAAAATACACAGAGAATTTTGATACTGTATGCTATTATGCTTTCTTTGAATTGTTTGAATGCTGAGGAAGGAGCAACAGATGCTAAAAGATATTTGTTTATAAATGCTGCTGAACTAATCCAACATAGATATTTTGAAAATACCTTGACTTCAGAATTTGGATCTAAGGATATGATACTTTGGAAAAGAGATTCTTCTTTTATTTTCACAGATGATGAGACCCTGTGGATTGCTTCCATCCCAATATGGTATGATAGACCACACCCTCCTGAAAGGTTGCTGTGAATACCTTCAGAAAATTATTTCACTCGACTGCTGACTGAGAGGAACCTAACAGACAGGTTATACCATGAAAGACCTAAATAACAGTGCTCCCATTCAGCAGGAAGCAGTTTGGAGAGAAAAAACTGCACCCATATTCCCAAATATTGTTTATAAATGTTCTTTTACATTTAAAGGGGGATATGATATAGATATAAATAATTTGCATTGGTATGGATTATAAGGTCAATTTTGTTATATGTATATATATATTTCTGATATTGATTAAGGTATTGTGATTGTGTAGTTCATTTAAAAATGTAATGTATATAGGTTGTTAATGGATAGTCATCTATAATAGTCAAGTTTGTAGTCATGTTAGGTTTTCTAGATGTACATAAATATATTTTAGATAGACATCTTCATATCTTTCAAAGACTACAGAATATGACATTTAATGTTTTAATAACAGGGGTTTTCATGACAATGAGACATGTCTGCTCCTGGCAGCACCAATCTACTTCAAGAGGAAGATGGACATCGAAGAGGCTCCTTAGGGAGTTGGTTAGCCATTTGGGCAAGAAACTGCTCTTGCCTGGACTGTTGCATAAACTGGACATAAAGAACCCACAGAGAGAGGACTGCTGAACTTGCCTAAAGGTGAGATGATCTTTTGGGATTCCTGATCTATGAAAGAGCCTACGAGACATTCTGCAGGACACAGCAGAAAGTGACTGAACTGTCTTTGGAATTTCCTGATTCATGGAAATGTCTGCTGGATACTATGGGCCTGTAGGCCAAAGATGGATCCCCAACGCTACAGAGGAACTTTGGGTGACTGTCCAGGCAGCGAGATGTCTCTGTGATTTCTAGAGTTTTTTAAGTTGCTTACTTCTCATTTACTCAGGTAATATTATATCCTTCTGGAGTCTTTGATGGAGTTGAAGAATAGATAGATAGTTATAGTTGTTTTCCTTTGTTATGATAAAAGATAAAGTAGATGTAAATATTGTAACTGTAATTCTTGCTTTATAACTGTTTTGTTATATGTAATTTTGCCATGTTAAAATTAAAGCCTTCCTTCCTTTTTGTTTAAACAGAAAAAGGGGAAATGATGGAGGAAGGTCATTGGTTAAATAAAGAAACTGCTTGGCCTGATAGGTTAAGAACATAGGTGGGTGGAGTAAACAGAACAGAATGCTGTGAGGAAGAGGAAGTGAGCTCAGACTCGATAGCTCTTCTCTCTGGGGCAGACACGATGAAGCTTTGACCCAGGATGGACGTAGGCTAGAATCTTCCCGGTAAGCGCACCTTGAGGTGCTACATACATTAATAGAAATGGGTTATCAAGATGTAAGAATTAGCCATTAAGAAGCTAGAGCTAATGGGCCAGGCAGTGTTTAAATGAAAAAAAAGAAAGAAAGAAAGAAAGAAAGAAAGAAAGAAAGAAAGAAAGAAAGAAAGATCTTAGAAACCACATAAGTATTTAGAGGCTAAATAACAAACATTTAAATGAACAGTGAGTAACTGAAGAAATCAGGGAGAAATATAAAAATTCCTATAATCAAATGAAAATGATAACACAACCTACTTGGGACACAGCCAAGGACATTCTAAAAGGAAAGTTTATAGATATAAGTGCTTTTACGTTAAAATATCAAATGCTGTATCTCAAGGTTTTACAAAACAAGCAGAAACCAAGCACAAAGCCCACAAACAGAAAGAAATAATAAAGATTTGAGCAAAAATTAGCTAAACAGAAGCTATAATATAATATAAGAAAATATATAGACTCAATTAAAAATCTATTGCCTCTTTAAAACAACTAATACACTCAACAAACCCCTAGGTATATTAGTCAAAAGAGAGGGAAATAAACAAACAGAAAGACAGGACTAAATTAATAAAATTAAAAATGAGAGTTATATAGCAGAAACCTATGAAATCCAATGATCATTCAGCAATGCTTGAAAACTTACATGCAGGCAGCTACAAAACGGTAAAGTAACAGGTAAATTCCAAAAGTTATATAGCCACCAAAATTAAATCCAGGCGCTATCAATAATTTAAAGAGACCTACAGAAAGCAGTGAAGTTGAAGAAGTAATTAAAATCTCCCTAAAATGCCAAGGGCTGTTGATATACACAACTGAATTTTATTGAATTTTTAAGGAAAATCTAGAACTAGTATTTCTAAAATGGTTCTACCAAATATAAAAACAAAAAACACAGACAACTCATTCACTGAATCCATTATTACTTTGATACCAAAAGTGGATGACTTTGCAGCAGCAGAAAGAAAGCTACAGACAAATTTCTTAGAGAAACACACACACGAAATGACTCCCCTGTATACATACAAATGAAGCTCATGAACATAATAAGAGAATGTATTTCAGTAAAGTTAGTTTTATCCTAAGGATTCAAGGGTGGTTCAACATGTAAAAATTAAAAAAAAAATCCCATGAATAGATTTAATAACAAAAATCACATGATCTCTCAATAGATGAAGAAAAGGCACTTGACAAAGTTCAAAACACCTTCATCATAAAAGTTCTGAGGATATAAAGAACTGAAAGAACATAAATGTGGTTTGAATGTAAATGGCCTTCATAAACTCATGGAAATGCTTTTGGAAGGATTAGGAGGTGTGGTCTTGGGAGGTGTGGTCTTGTTGAAGTTGGTGTGTCTTTGGGTGTGAACTTTGAGGTTTCAGTAGCCCCTGCCATTCCCAGTCCATTCGTTCTCTCTGTTTTCTACTGCTGGATAAGGAAATAACTTCTCAACTATTGCTCCTGTGCCATATCTGCCTGCCTATTTCCATGTTTCCCACCATGATGGTCTTAGGTTCAATTTTTGAAATGGTAGGCCTCCCATTCTTCTATAAGTTTCCTTGGTCATTCTATGTTGTTCCATCACAGCATAAAAATGTAACTAAGTCAATACATTAATATAATATAGGAAGTTTATTATAAACCTATAGCCATGATTATACTAAATAGGGAGAAAATGAAGAGTAGTTTCTCTAGACAATAGAACAGGACGTTTCCCATTTCCTTCACAATCAATATAATGTTCAGAATCTTAAAAAGACCAGTAAAACAAGAGAAAAAAATAAAAGGGATACAGAGAAGAAAGGAAAAGGTCAAATTATTCCTGTTGGCAGATATCATAATTCCATACTTAAAAATCTCTACACCCCCCAAAAAAATAAAAATAAATAAATAAATAAAAAATCTCTACACCCTCCCCAAGAGAACATTTTATATCTGCTAAACACTTTCAATAAACTTGCCTGAGTGGAAGAGTTCCCTATTTACTGAAAATAACTGCCTAAAAGTATTTCCCCAGGGTCAGCAAACAAAATAGTGCGGCTGTGGTCAAGGTCGCCAGACTCTTCTATATTGGCAGTATCATTGAAATGCTGCCAGTTTTGAAGGCAGGGAGGGTGCAAGACTGAGGACAGGAATGGAGAGCAATTGAGGCAAGACAATATGTGGAAGTGACAGAGTCTTTGCAGTAAGGCCATGAGGGGCTATTGTGTCAAGCTGAAGTTTCATCTTCAGTAGATGCCCCAAACTATTGGAGATGCCCACTGTGGAACATTTGATAAGGATAACAGGGCAGTGAGGTAGAGCTGGCCCAGGATAGAATCTCTGTGTGCTAGAGGTTGAGAGGTGAGGCTACCAATCTCATTACAGTCTGGCCAATTACTTTATCTTACTGCCCCAAAGGTCCCAAATAGAGCTATAGGATACAATGTTTGCCCTGATGAATTTTGAATTTTGATTTCTTACTGTCCCCTGATTTTTTTTTTACAAAAAAAAAAAGAATGCTTACTCTGTGCCATTAAAAGCTGAGGTATGTAGATGACTGTGGGGATTTGGATACTAGGCTAAATGCAATGTACATTATATGAGCATAGGGGACACACAATAGAAGGTTATGACTTAAAAATATGTTTGTGTATCGTGCAGACAAGTGTGATCATTACTAGTAATTGTCAATTTAACAGATGCTAGAATCTCCTGGGCATGCCCATTGGAGATCACCTTGATTACACTAATTGAAGAGGGAAGATTTACCTATTGTCCATGGATCATTCTTTGTCTGAGATCTGAACTGTAAATGAAACAAGAAAACTGAAAAATAATTAGAATCCATTTCTCTTTGTGGATAGAATGTGCCTTGCTGCTCCAAGCTCCTGAAGCCTAGACTTCCCCATCATGGCTGACACTACTTTGAAACATAACCTGAAATAACCCTCTCTCCCTAGTACTTCTTTTCATAAACAATAAAAGAAACTAAAAAACCAAGAACAATGAAAATTTCTGTCCACTTAAGCTTGATCAAGTGTGTCCACACATGGTCTACAACTTGGTGCCAGAATAGTTTCTTGGCACATGCAAATTCTGTGCTCAATTCTCAGCACTGAAAGAGTATATTAATCATGACTTACTCTTAATAGTAAAATGTCAGAATGGACCAAATGCCTTTCAATAGGTGAATGGAAAAGAAAATTTTTATGAATACATACAATGCAAATGAAAGTGAGGGAAGGGAACCAGGCACTACTATTTGCAACAGTGAAGCAATATGGTAAGCAAACAAACAAAAAAGTCCCAAATAGAAGAGTATCATTAATACTTAGTGAACTTTTTGTAGATCAAATAAATATATTTTAAATATACTAAATTATATTCCCTAGCAAGTGATGAAAATATTTTGATACCTAAATCCACATAATCTTCCCCCTTCTTCAGAGATATAAGCAACATTTATTATATAAATAGTGGCATATTTCCACTGTTGTATATTATTATTCCATATACAATAAAAACTAGAACTGGAGTAAATGACACCATTTTTTTCCTGAAGTGACTCTGGTTCAGACTGTGTTAACAATTGTCCCTTGGATACAAAAGGCAATACAATCATCCTTAGTTTGGTTAAGCCTAGTTCTCGACCCAAAAATGCGTAATGTAATACTTTTAAGATCCATTAGGTATATGTTTCCAAGCCTGATTCAAACAGTGAAGTGCTTGCCACTGAGCATAAGAAATTGAGTTCAGATCCTTAACAGCCAAGTAAAAGTCAGGCCCAGAGTTATGCGAGTGAAGCTATAGCTCTAGGGGGTAGGGAAGGGAGGCAGAAACAGACATATCCCTGAAGTTCATTGACCAGGTAGACTGAACATTTGGTGAGCTCTGGTTTCAGTGAGAGACCCTGTTTTGAAAATTAAGGTGGAAATTGACTGAGGATGATACCCACCTTCGACATCAGGTCTCCATATATAAATGCATATACATATGTGCAGACATTTATATAAGCATACACACACATCCATGCATACACACATGTCCACAGGGCCCCCATGTACAAATATGCACACGTGGAGACATGTACATAAACATATAATACACACATATTGGGATTCCATGTACAAATGTATATACACATGTACAGACATATATATATATATAAGCATATAACACATACACTCACATGAAGAAAACATATTCATTCAATAAAATAAAGAAGTCAAAGTCAATTTTAGCTATACTTATATTGTTGTTAAATCAGAGGAAGATAAAAATGAATGCATGCATGTTGTGTTGCCTTCACTAAGGACAAACAGTAAATTGTTACCTTTATGGTGTTCATGAACAGGCAGTTGACGGAAAGTACAGTTTATTCCCTCTTTTATGACAAACTTTTTTTTCTCAAAAATCTATCCTGATTACAATTTCCCCTCCTTTTACTTCTCTTCTCCCATCAGATAGATGCCTTTTCTGTTTCTCATTAGAAAAGAATAGGCTTTTAAGAGATAACAATAAAACATGAGAAAATATTATAAGATAAAACAAAAATTATGATGCCAAAGTTGGACAAAGTAAACCAACAGAAGGAAAATAGCCCCAAGGGAAGGCACAAGATTTAGAGATCTACTCATTCATATACTCAGAGTCTCATAAAAGTACTAAACTGAAAGCTATTAAACTATAATATAAACACAACAGTCCTGGTACAGACTCACGTAGGTCCTGTTCTTGCTGATGAAGTTTCTGTGAGTTCATCTAAAATCAGCCTTGTTCTCTTGGTGTCCTCATCACCTCTGGATCTTACACTGTTTTCCCCTCCTCATCTATGGGGTTTCTAGGTCTCTGGGAAATTTAGTTTCTGTTTCTTTGTCACCCAAGTACTGTTGGCTAAGGGTTCTATCTCATAGAGTGGGCCTTAAGTCAAATCAGACATTGATTGGCTATCCCACAAGCATTGTGCTACCATTGCCCTAGCATATTTTGCTGGCAGTACAAAATTGTAGGTCACAGATTTGTGACTGAGTTTGAAGATACATTTCTCTTTTCGTAGTCTGTAGAGAACCTTCCTTTACCAAAGAGAATAGAACATGGGAGTGAAGGTTCTATGTAGGTACTGGCTCAAATTCTTCATGTTCAATGAATTCTGTGGGTGCTGTCTTCAGAAATGGGGCCTTGCTATCAGTTTGTGGAGAGAAACCTATTGGCTTGGCAATAATCTGGGTTGTAGGGGGATTCCCATGGAGTCCCTTTGGCTAAAAGCTGAATTGGATGTAAACATGTTCCAGTACTAGAAGCTTCATTTGGTGAAAATAGATGGCCAGTTGGGTGTAATGCTCTCTCCCTACTGTTGGGAGACTCCATGATGATCATGTTATGTATTTTAGGAAGTTTCAACTGCTCTGGGTTTCACGCCACTTTCAAATGCCCCTAAATTCTTTCCCTCCCCACATTACCTTTGTAGCTTTCTCTCCACCTTCTCACCTTATCTCCTTATTTTTGTCTCCCCTAAACCCAGCCCATCCATAAAATAAAATATATTTCTCACTCCAAGAGAGATCCATGTGGCTTCCCTAGTCCTTTCCTCTATAGATTTTTTTATTCTAGATTTTGCTTTGTGTTTATGACCATTTAAACTGATGTTAGCTATGGGCTTGATGTAAACTGCTTTAATTATGTTTATATCATTTCTCTGTGTCCATAAAATCTCTACAACTTTCATCATAAATAGTTGTATTTTTTCAAAGGCCTTTTCTGCATCTAATGATACGAGCATGTCAATTTTTCCTTTCATTTTATTTATTTGGTGGACTATATTTACTGAATTTTGTATATCAAAACATATTTGAATCTATGAGATGAAACATACTTGATAATAATAGGTGATATTTTGATGTGTTCTTAGATTTAGTTTACAAGCATTTTATTGAACATTTATGTAGCTATGGTCATAAGGAAAATTGATCTGTAATTCCCTTTCTTCATTGAGTCTTTATATAGTTTGGGTATCAGGGTAACTGTGACCTCATAAAATGAATTTGTAAATTTTCCTACTGTTTCTATTTTAGGGATAATTGGAAAAGTATTGGAGTTAAATCTTGTTTGAAGGAATGGTCGAATGCTGTGCTGAAAGCATCTGGCCCAGAACTTTTTTGGGTTGGAAGAATTTTAATGACTGTTTCTTTCTATTTCACTGTGGCTTGTAGGTCTGTGTAAATTGCTTATCTGATCTTCATTGATAAGAGGTATCTATTCATTTCTTTTAGATCTTTCATTTTGTTGTAGTACAGGATTTTAAAATATATACTTATGAGTCTCTGGATTTTTTGGTGTTTATTGTTATGTACCCTTTTCAATTTCTGGTTTTTATAAATTGCATATTACTTCTCCTTTTAGTTAATTTGGTTAAGAGTTTATTGATCTTACTGATTTCTTCTTTTTCATTGATTTTTTAAAGGAACAAACTCTTATTTCATTGTTTTCTATTTTATTGAGTCCAGCCCCAAGTTTGATTGTATCTTGTCATCTACTTCTTTTGAATATGATTACTTTTTGTTGGTGGTGGTGATGCTGGGTTTTCAAAACACTCTTTCTCTGGAGCTTTGGAGCCTGCCCTAGAACTAGGTCTTGTAGACCAGGCTGGCCTCCAACTCACAGAGATATGCCTGCCTCTGCCTCCAAAGTTCTGGGATTAAAAGCATGCACCGCCACCCAGATGTGATTACTTATTTTTTATGAGATCTCTCCAGTCTTTTGTTTGTTTTGTTAGGTTTTTGTTTGCTTATTTGTTTTTATACATACACTAGTACTTTGAACTTGCCTCTCAGAACTGCTTTTATTGTATTCCTTAAACTTTGGTGTATTGTGTATTGGTTTTCATTCATTTCTAAAAGGTCTTTAATTTCATTCTTAATTTATGTTTCAACCATTTTTGTTCAGTAGGTAATTGTTCAGTTTCCATTAATTTGTAAGCTTTCAGAAGTTTCTGTTGTTGATATCCAGCTTTAATAATGGTCGTCTGATAGGATTCAAGGAATTATTTCAATTTTCTTATATCTACTGAGAATTGTATTGTGTCTGGGAATGTGGTCAGTTTTGGAGAAAGTTGCATGAGGACCAGAGAAGAACATATATTCATTTCTCTTTGGGTGAAATGTTCTGTAAATATCTGTTAATTCCATTTCATTTATGATATCACTTAGCTCCAGGATTTCTCTGTTTAGTTTTTGTCTATATGACTTATATATTGGTGAGAATGAGATCTTGAACTCTCCCAATCTTAATCTGTGAGTATCAATATGTGATTCAAACTGCAGTGGTGCTTCTTTTACACATGTGGGGACCCTGTGTTTGGGGCAGAGATGTTAAGAGTTGAAATATCTTCTAAGTAGATTCTCTCATTGATGAGTATCTAATGTCCATCTATATCCCTTCCAGAATATCTTTTTTCACCCCTTTACCCAAAGACAATGTTTATTTTGAATGTTGAAATGTATTTCTTGAATGCTGCAGAAGGATGGATTCTTTTTCTCACATTCATTCCATTAGCCTATGTCTTTTTGTTGGGGAATTGAGACCATTGATGAAAGATATAGATGACCAATGATATTCAATTCCTTTATTCTGCTGTTGGTGGTGGTGGTAGTAGTCATAAAATATGTGAGGGTGTGTGTCTGTGTGTATGTGTGTGCTGGTGTGTTTCCCTTCTTTTGATTTTAGTGGTATGAGATTATTTATTACTTGTGTCTTCTTGATTATAGTTAATTTCCTTAGGTTGGATTTTACCTTCTAGGACCTTCTATAGGGCTGGATTTGTAGATAAATATTGTTTAAATTTGGTTTTGCCATGCCAAAAAATACCTTATTTTTCCATCTATGATGACTGAACATTTTGTTGGATATAGTAATCTGCTGGTATCTATGGTTTCTTAGAGTCTGCAGCAATCTATCAGGATCTTAAGGCTTTGAGAATCTCCATTGAAAAGTCAGTTGTATTTCTTGTACATGTACCTCTATATGTTACTTGGTCTTTTCAACCCTTGCAGCTTTTACTATTCTTTCTTTTTCTGTATATTTAGTGTTTTGATTATTGCATGATGAGGGGAATTTCTTTTATTCTAAACTAATGTGTTTGTTGTTCTGTATGCTTCTTGTATGATTATAGGCATCTCCTCCTTTAGTTTGGGATTTTTTTTCTCATATTATTTTGTTTATTTAACATTTTCTTTGTCTGATATATCTATTCCTTCTATCACATTTTAAACACCTGAGATTCTTTCTTCTATCTCCTTTATTCTATGGTAGAAAATTGCCTTTGTTGTACCTGTTCAAATTCCTAAATTTTTTATTTAAAGATTTCCCTAATTTTGAGTTTTTTGTTGATTCTATTTCTATTTTCAAATCTAAAATAATTTAAATTATTTTTCCTTGTACTGTTTGTGTTTTTCTGTATTTCTTTAAGGAGTTATTCATTTCCTCTTATAGTTAATTATGTTTTTCTGGATTTCTTTAAGGGATTTTTTCATTTCCTCCTTAAGTAACTCTTAATTCATACAAACGGTTTTCAGGTCTTTTTCTTGTGCTGCAACTATGTTAGAATATTTAGAGTCTGTTGTGGAAGGGTTGCTGGGCTCTAATGCAAACATATTGCTCTGGCTGTTAATTTTTTTTTTCTCTTCTGATGTCTAGGCATCAGGTATTGGAATAATTATAGTTTTTGGTGTTGGTATTTGTTTTTTTCTTTGTTGGGTGATTATTTTGTTCCTTGTTTTCTGTTTTTCTCTGTATTTCAGGAGAGTGTAATGGCTACTTATTGCCTCATAGCAACTTTTTTGTGAACATATTTTCTTGAACTTCTCAGCTGATGCGCTCCTAGGTAATGCTTATTGGTGTTAGAGGATGGAGTGATGGGATGAGTTGAAGGAAGGAACTTTTGAAAAGGAGTTTTATTTTTATGATTTATTGGAAATGAGGACAGAGAATAAAGGGAGACTATAGAAGGTGTTCTGTTACAGATCCCAAATTGAGTCCAAGTGATTGGATCTGGGGGAGGAAGAGAGGTGAAAATCTACACTCAATCTGCCTGGTTACTTGACCGAAGTGACCTTTACATTAGCAGAGGGTGCTTGCTGATATTGGGGGTTGGCAAAATGCAATATATGGGTAGAGAGTGCTTAGGAGAGGAAGATATGTGAGATCCACAGGAAATGGGGTTGGGATAGGGAAGGATGCCATAGGTGTTCTGTAGAACTAGGGATGAAATTAGGGGATTGGATCTGGGGGGAAAGTTGGAGAACTAAAGATCTGTTGTCAGCCTACCTGACTCAATGTTTAATAATTTCAATGCAGATCTTATGAGGAGACTCAGTGCTGAATTTTAAATATGATCTATTGAATCAAAAGCACTTAGCTTACACTAAACAACTTCTTACCCCCACATATAATTGCAACATCCAGTATAATGGGTACAAACTTTAACTAGCACAATATAAGACATTTCCCCAAGACAGCTTTCTTTAGCACCTCTATTAAACACCTGAAATTTGTATGGAGATACAGGGAGATAATACCCTCTTTATTCTCATGTAAAATGGGACTATATAACCTACTTTCCCCCCATGTGTGTCCCCGTGTATATTAGTTTCCTTTTTATTATATCCCCTGATTCTTGTTAGCATATCTACAAGTTCAGCCACTGTGAAAGTCAGTGTAGAGAATTCTCAAAAAGATAAAAGTAGATCTGTGTTGGGGAGTGGTGGTGCACTTGGAATGCAGAGACAGGTGAATCTCAAGGCCAGCCTAGTCTACAGAATGAGTTCCAGGACAAGCAAGGAGGTGATACAGAGAAACCCTGTCTTGAGAAAAACCAAAAAGAAAAAAAAAAGAAAGAAAAAAGTAGATCTACTATATGGCTCAGCTCTTCAACTCCCTGACATATTCCCTAAAGATTCAACATCTTATTCAACAGATACTTGCTTGGCCGTATTTATTCCCACTCTATTCATAATAGTTAGGAAATGGAAATAACCCAAATGTCTTTCAACAGATGAATGATAATAAAAAAAATGGTACATGTACACTATGGGATACTATTGAGCTCTTAAGGAAGATGAAATTATAAAATTTGCAGGTCTATTGATGGAACAGGAAAATATTATAATGAGTGAGGTTACTTAGACCCAGATACACAAACACCTCATGTTTTTTTTTTTTTTTTTGTGTGTGTGTGTGTATGTGAATACTAGGTCTCAATCTTTAGATACAAGTAAATAGCCTGGAGTAACCACAGGAAATAGAAAAATACCATAGGGTTGTGGCACAAAAATGCTCTGTAAATGTGGTTAGTAGGACACAGGTGCTATGAAAGGTACAATGGAAAAATTACCAATGGATCTTAACCCATGAGGAGTTAAGAGGTTACAAAAAGGAAAGGGAAGACAGAGGGATAAATAACACTGAGGATGTTTTTAAAAATACATAAATAATTATATACATACATATATATACATACATATACACATATATATGTACAAATACATAAAGTTCATATATGGGATGATTATGTTCCCTCCAAGACTACTGAATAAAAATTTAGTGAGAGTCATGGGAAATCTCCCATCATTACTCTGGATAGTCCAAGAAATTCCCAAAGCAATATAAGTTCTTGGCATCTGTCTTAGATACATCCAAGAAATTGAAGAGAAGACTCTATGGTTCACAACATCACATAGTCTGAAAACAAGTCTTGAAGGAACAGGGCTGGAACAGGCTTGAAAGTCTCGTTCCTGAAAATTAACCTTCATAGTATCTAAAGCTGCAGAACAAGACGCCAAAGGAAAGGAGCAATTACTAAACTTTTTTAGGTATAATGACTCTGAACTACAACAATGACCAACCAGTCTGACATTTTTATCTTAGGGATAGCCAAAAGCTCTCTAATTGAACTTAAGGCCCACTCAAAAATAGATAATTCATGCCTGTTACTGTAAACCTAGACAAACACCTGCAGTGAGAAGTCATGAACTCCAGAGAAAAGCCATCCCTATGTTTTTCCCAAACCAGTGTAATTTCTAACTGTATTCTAAACATGCATCCTTATACCCTCATCAAAGAAACCTCTTTTGAAGCAGATGAAGACTATTACAGAAATATAAAATTGATCAAAATGTGAGGAACAACTGAGCATGAAATACCCAACCCTACTATTATTTCCTCAATACAACATGTATACCAAATGCTCAGGGAACATCATGGAAAATGGGTAGATATCATAGCAACCAGAGGACAAGGAATATGCTACTATATTGTATCTTCTAGCTATAACAGGAAATTTGCATGTAAAATATCTCAGAAATGAGACTGCCCAAGCTAGAATTACACAATGAAATACCAGTGATGTGCCAATGTAATTTAATTTAAAAATAAACTAATAGCTGACATAGAATTATTGAATGCATCTGCCTATGCTATGCAAATAACTACAGTACTGTGTACAGAGATAAATAATAAACCTAAGAGTTTTATGTTTTCTTTATAAAAAATGAAAAGGCACAACTTGAAAATTATGTATGTTAAGAACTAATATACTAAATAAAGCATAATTTGGAGCTTTTTTCGTGATCTGATGGGGAACCTCAGCCAATCACATTCTGTTTTGAGCATGTTCCCCTTGGGCCAAAGAAAACATAAAACATCCATGTGCATTTGTCTCCTCCTCTTTGTTTTCCTATGCTCCTGAATCGCTGGAACCCTGGTTTTGTAAATTCCCCTTCTTCCCTTTATTAAAGCTGAATATTTTATATTAAAGCTAGTCTGGTTAATTCTAACTGCCGATCGATTACGCCCCTTCAGTGATCTTCTTAGCTCATTGCTTAGACTTCATCAATAACTAGAGAGAGTACATTAGTTCAAGTAAGACAGACCCAGGCTTAAATCCTGTCATCCTTTATTCAGTTTCTTAGAAGATAGTTCTTTGGCATTGTACTTTCTTCTCTTTTGAAGTTGGGAATAAAATAACAATGGGAAAAGGATGTTTCTCTTCATGAAGGAGAGGAATTATTGATGCTGGGCATATCATTCAATCTTCACAGAAAAGTATCTTTTAAACTATTGCTTGATCTACAACTTAATGTTAAAGAGGAGGAATGAAAAAACTTATAGTTCTTCATGACTAGCTCTGCCAATGAACAAGAGAAAGAATGTGTACCATATACTCCTGAAGAGTATATGGTACACATTATACTGAATGAGTCTGGGTTGAATGTGAGATGGAAATGTGGAATCCCTGCAAATAAATACCAAGTTAGATTTGGATCAGATTTCAGAGGCTTTTAATGTCAATATGTGGAAGTTGGAATTCATACCGCAACTAGTGAGTGGAAACAATTCTTGAACAAGAACATGATTGATCAGAGTATTCTTTTAAGAAGAATATTCTGATAATGATGAATAAAACAACTGGAGTCCGACAAACCAATCATTTTTCAAGTATGCAGTAATTAATTCACTTATTATGAAATCTCAGATCTTGGCCACTACCAGCTGCAAGAAGTATCCTTATTTATGTACTGTCACAAAAGAACCTGAAGTGATGCTAATTAATATGTGACAAAATCTAAATACATTGAGGATTATAAGACATGTGCCAGTTTCAGAGATGTTAAAGTTTTAACAAAGGTTCATTCTTGTTAGAATTGATGAAATATTCAACAGGGCATGCAGTAAAAAGGACAAAGAAAACACAAGTTTTAACAGAATTTAATAACTGCTTTGCAAAAGATTGAATTGGAAATGAAATAATCGAACATGCAACATAGGTTTTTATTTTTTTTTCTTTACTTAAATTTCAAAATAGTAGAAAATATTCAAAAGAACATGACTCAACTCTAATGCTGTGGGAACTTCTGGATATTGTCAAAGAGTGGGAAATGTGAATTACAGCTGGAAAATATGGTTGTCACTTGACAATGATACTTGAAATCACCTATTTGAGGTAATTGTTCAAATTAGAGAGAAATATGTGCTGAGTCCATTACAAGTGTAAAGAAAGAAGACAGTAACATTAGAGATAAAACCCTATGTTTTTGGACAATAGAATAAAGAAACCACATGTATAGAAATATAGATATACTATGACTGAGTCACAGTATCTCCAAGGTCAAAAATGAATTTAAAACTCAGTTAAATAAATGAAAAAAGAATAAAAAGAGATAAAAGAAACTAGTTCTGTTTCAACCAAAGTCAATTAAAAGAAGTTAAGATTTTATGTTCTAAAAAATATTCTCAAAGAAACACAGTGAACAGATTTTATGTTCTTTTCTTTTTGAGAATTTTCCAACATTTATGAGAAACACATTTTATTTTAAAAGCTAGAATATAGGTGTTTAGAATCTGCCCCAAATTTATAAAAGCTAATGCATGCAATTTACCAGTAATCTTAAGCAAATCTGAAATATAACTGTCATAATAACTTCTCTAGTTCCCAGTACTGCAGATGGTGGTTAGAATTTTCCAAAGGAAAGTATCAGAGAAATAAAAACAAAAAGCAGAACATTTAATTAGTTAACTAACTAAATAATAATCTGCAACATTTCACAAGTGCTTTCTAATAGGATGCAAATGACTGATGCATGATTCTTAGGTCAAAGCCCCATTAGTCACAACTTCTTGAAAGGAGCAGAATATCCTTGGAAGGAAATATTTAAACCCATCAGCTCTCATCTCAGTCTGCTTAGCTACTCGAAACAGAACTTTACAACTCCACATATGAATGGACCTTGTCTGTTCTCATGTCCACATTTTTCCAACTTCCATCGTGTTTTCCTGAGAAATTCTGAAGATTAATTCTGCTCCAAATCATGTCTGGGAAAAAGAATGGAGGTTAGGGTAAAAATAATTACTTTAGCCAAATAACTCCTCATTGTACACAATAAAAAAAATGGGGGAAGCTTGGTGCATAAAGTATAGGTTCAAGAAGTAGGGAGAAATTTGGTTGAAGGAAATTTCACAAGGTTCCACCCTGAGATGAAGAAATAGAAGAAATTTATGATTCCTAAGAGAAGGAGAATTAGTCTTGGGACAAGATCACACTAGAATCATCCCTAAGCACATATACATATGAGCTATGTGAATTAAATTCAGTATATGTGTGTGTCTGTGTGTGTGTGTGTGTGTGTGTGTATAATTGTATGAATTTGAGAAGTGAGCGAATGTGTGAGAAATTAGAACAAAGAGAGGTAAGGGCTGAAATTATGCAAATCTAGTTATGAAATTTCATATTCATGTATGAAATTTTCAAAAAATTAAAATAAGAATATATACTAATAGTTAAGAGTTTAACTCTGAGTCAAATTTTCTGGTAGATGTTCTTGATGTGTTATTTGACTTTATTCTGTAAAACACAAAGTAGACTGTAGACCATTAGTCACATTTGAAACAACAGTATTTTTATAGCTTTGTCAAGAATCATCATATAAAAATTGGGCTGTGATTGGTGTTATCATTCATGAAGGTAGGTGAACTGAGACTGGTCCCATGAGAGGCACCCGAGGCCCTGGTGGGTCCCCTTGGCAGAGACGGCAGTTGAGAGACAAATAGATATGCCATGCAGAGAGAGCTGGGTGTGTGGGGAGGTTATAGGCTGGGGTATGGAGCTTATTTAGTGGGTTATGGAGGGGAAGGGGAAGGGGGAAGGAAAGGAGGGAAGGAAAGAAGGAGGGGGAGAAAAGAGAGAGGCAGAAACTGCCTCTCCAGAAAAAAAAAAGGAGAGAGAGAGAAAATCCCCTTGCTTCTCCTCCAGAGGTAGGTAGTGGGTGGGGCTTGTCTCTTAAAGAGACGGGTTACCCAAGTGACAGATCAGGCCCACAGATTACAACAAAAGAAGCAAAATCAGCCCTTATTAAAATCCATTTGAAAGGCCTCTAGCATGTTATCTCTTATATTTTTTGTTCTGAGCCTAGCCTTTTATGGCTGACCCATCTCTCCAGCCCTGTTATCGCTATTTAAATAAGAGACCAGTCCTGTCTACTTATAGGCAGTTGTTGTCTAAAGTAGTGTTTTGAAGTGTGGACAATATTTAAATACCAGAATGGATATTTAACATTCATGAACCTACAGAAACCACTTACTTCTCTGGGACTCAGTGTATCAGTCTGTATACTAGGGAGAAAACATTTGGAATGATTCACATGAAGTTGCAGAAGATAACATAGTTTTGATCTGCAACTTTATATGCACTGTCTAATCAAGTGTGTGCTTTGGTGATTAAATGAGAAACACACAGAGCTTCTAACACACTTTCTGCCAATACTCTGCCATATCCCCTCAGTTTTTCATGAAAGGTGCCGACTTTTCTCTACATTTTAAGACAAGTGAAGACAGCCATAGGAGACAAAAACAAAGTGTTGCAAGTGATAGTCAGGCGACTTAAGAATTGAATATAAGTATGCATCATTTCATCCAAATAGGGGTTCAGAGAAGGATCCAACTGAGCTGATGATAAATAACCCCTTCACCATCCCCGTTCAAGGTCATGTATGATCTACAGACATACATGTTTCTTATAGAGATAATTCCTTGAGATGCCACAAAATTGCTCTGAACTCAAATTTTAAAGGCAAATGTGTAAGAGAAACTTTCACTGTTAATTTAAAAATCAAAATATTACTTAACATATGTGAAAATTTAGAATGGTATGAATGTACCAAGCACTATAAATTGTATCAATTTTATAAGGTGAGAACACTTATTACAAGATTTACAAAAATGATCCCTAAGCTAGAATTGAAACATTGTATTTGTAATATATATATATACTAATTTATCTTATGCTACCCTCTTCAGATTCCTTTCCTTTAAACCTATTGTTTATATTTCTTTAGAGTCCTTTGGTCTTACTTATTTTGCATGAACAATGTATAGTACATGCAAATGTATGTGTATTTGAGTGCATATATGCATATATGTATATGTGCGCGTATGTATGTGTGAGCCTGTATGTATGTTTCTGTATGTCTGTTTTTTACATGTGTTTCCACATATGTCCATGTAGGGCATGTGTGTGCCTGTGCATATGTACATTTCTATGTGTGTGTATATATGCATGCATGCATATATGCATGTTTTTGCATGCATTAAATGTATGTATGTATCTGCGTTTATATACAGGAACCACTTTCAAAATATTAACATGAACAGCAGGAGTCTTTCAAGTGTTAGGACCACGTCTACAAAAATATAGCCATTGGTTAACTTAATTAAAATTCTAGGCTATGATGCCGAGAAGTAACTGAAGTTCAGTCTCAATTACATTTTCACCTGATTAAAAAAAATACTTATATGTGGTCATTAGTGGCTGATGTATTGGAAGAACCTGGTATGGAAACCAAGAAATTATATCCTGTATATTAAGTTAAATATACCATAGTCCAATAATAATCCATTTTGTCTATGCTTAGCTTGACATTGGCATTATTATTTTACTTAAACAGCCCAATGGAAAAGAAATCTCTCCTTCCCTCTCTCTGTTTCCCCTCTCTCTTCCTCCTTCTCTGTATGTGTGTTGCTATGTGTCCTTTCTTCCCTTATATTATACATCACTATGTGGGACAACTCAGAAATATTTAACTACAATTGGTACCCACTTCTGATAAAGAGAAAGTGATTGGCTGTGTTTTATTTGCAGTAGCAACATTACAACCCATTGACTAGAGGAATCACAAAGTGAAATAAGAAAAGATAGTTTAGAGACAACTGACAGTAAAAAAGATACCTGAGTCACTGCTTTGTCTTTAGTTCCAAAGTGAATTAAAGGTTATTTCTAGCTCCTCCGATAATATCTATGTGATTCTGGAAGTATTCATCCTCTGCAGAAACTATGCTGCACTTACACCTTAACAGATCTGGTTATGTTCGTTTTTCTGATCAAATTTATAAGAATAATACAAAACAATTGCACAATGAATTCTCCTTCTGATATCCCAGCCAATGAGATGTAAAAGTGGCATATGGCGAGAAGCAGACTGCAGATGGCCCAACAACAGCAGTGCACATCTGGCACATAGCTGTTCAATTTTATATTTGCCAACTCACCAGATGACTCTTTCTGGAAAGAATCCCAATAAGAAAAATCCACTTGCCTCCTTTCTCCCACAGGCTCAATGTTTTGCTTACTCTTCTCACCTTGATCTGTACATCTTAAAAACAATTATGAAATCTCAGTCTTTATAACACATATATACATATATATACATATATGATTTTACAACTTGTGTAACTTTTATCTTTGGAAACTACTTAGTCTATAAAATGAAAGAACATTTGGTGCACTGATTATGTAGGGATGTAGGATAAGAATAACTAATAGAAATTCAGGAATATCACTTTCCCTCCAAAAGCTTTTGGAGTTACATATTAGAATCAAAATCAAACTGTCAAGAAATTTTAAATCTTACCCAATTTGACACCAGCAGTCTGATTATAATAGAAATCACTTTTTTTTGAAAATCGTTTTGTGTAGTAGAGTTTTATGTGCTTTACCATATTTTCTTACCACTAATAGAGTGACCTTGGAGGCTCAGGCCTACAAAGTGCTACTCTCACCTGGGTCTCAGGGTGATGATGATGCAAGGAGCTTTCTTTCCAACTCACTGCATACACTGACTGAGTGAAATACTTCCTGTTAAGTTCTCAGAGTTAGGAGGGTTTTACTGTATTATTAACCTATCTTTCTTGATATATATTCAAATGTAAATGTCTTGAATATAATCATCTCAATCTTTTTTTTTCATTTTTTTATTCTTTTTTAATTAAAATTTCCAACTGCTCCCCGTTTCCCATTTCCCTCCCCTCCTCCCACACATTGCCCCCTCCCCCCACTCCCCTCCCCCATCCCCACTCCTCTTCTCCTCCCCCCAGTCCATTCCCCCTCCCTCTCGATACTGAAGAGCAGTCCAAATTCCCTGCCCTACAGGAAGACCAAGGTCCTCCCACTTCCATCCAGGCCCAGGAAGGTGAGCATCCAAACAGGCTAAGCTCCCACAAAGCCAGTTCATGTATTAGGATCGAAACCTAGTGCCATTGTCCTTGGCTTCTCATCAGCCTTCATTGTCCGCCATGTTCAGAGAGTCCAGTTTCAACCCATGCTTATTCAGTCCCAGTCCAGCTGGCCTTGAAGAGCTCCCAATAGATCAGTTCCACTGTCACAGTGGGTGGGCACAGACATTAAGGGCAACATTGAATAAATGGGACCTCCTGAAACTGAGAAGCTTCTGTAAAGCAAAGGACACTGTCATTAAGACAAAAAGGCAGCCTACTGACTGGGAGAAGATCTTCACCAACCCCGCAACAGACAAAGGTCTGATCTCCAAAATATATAAAGAACTCAAGAAACTAGACTTTAAAAGGATAATCAACCCAATTAAAAAATGGGGCACTGAACTGAACAGAGAATTCTCAACAGAAGAAGTTCAAATGGCCAAAAGATACTTAAGGTCATGCTCAACCTCCTTAGCGATCAGAGAAATGCAAATCAAAACAACTTTGAGATATCATCTTACACCTGTCAGAATGGCTAAAATCAAAAACACCAAGGATAGCCTTTGCTGGAGAGGTTGTGGAGAAAGGGGTACCCTCATCCATTGCTGGTGGGACTGCAAACTTGTGCAACCACTTTGGAAATCAGTGTGGCGGTTTCTCAGAAAAATTGGGATCAACCTACCCCTGGACCCAGCAATACCACTCTTGGGTATATACCCAAGAGATGCCCTATCATATGACAAAAGCATTTGTCCAACTATGTTCATAGCAGCATTATTTGTAATAGCCAGAACCTGGAAGCAACCTAGATGCCCTTCAATGGAAGAATGGATGAAGAAAGTGTGGAATATATACACATTAGAGTACTACTCTGCGGTAAAAAACAATGACTTCTCAAATTTTGCATGCAAATGGATGGAAATAGAAAATACAATCCTTAGTGAGGTAACCCAGACCCAAAAAGAAGAACATGGGATGTACTCACTCATAATTGGTTTCTAGCCATGGATAGGGGCCACTGAGTCTATAATTTGAGATCCTAAAGAAGCTAAACAAGAGGGTAAACCCAAGGAAAAACATATAGATATCCTCCCAGCTATGGGAAATAGACATGACTGATGGGCAAAAAATTGGAATCTTGGGGGTGGGGTGGGATGGGGATGAGGGGTGATGGGGAGAGAAAAGTGTGAAGGAGAGGATGAGGGGAACTGGGGGAATCGGGGTGATTGGGGATAAAGGAAGGTTGGATAGGGGAGCAGGGAAACTCATACCTTAGGTAAGGGAGCCACCTAAGGGGTGGCAAGAGACTTGAACTTGGAATGGCTACCAGATGCCCAGGGCAATGTCCCCAGTTAGTTCATTGGGGCACCTGAGGATAGGGAACCCGAAATGAACCTATCCTATAATCATACTGATGAATATCTTGCATATCGCCATAGAACCTTCATCTAGCGATGGATGGAGATAGAGCCAGAGACCCACACTGGAGCACCGGACTGAGCTCCCAAGGTTATAATGAGGAGCAGAAGGAGAGAGAACATGAACAAGGAAGTCAGGACCATGAGGGGTGCACCCAACCACTGAGACAGTGGGGCCGATCTATTGGGAGCTCACCAAGGTCAGCTGGACTGCTACTGAAAAAACATGGGATAAAACCGGACTCTCGGAATGTGGCGGACAATGAGAGCTGACAAGAGGCCAAGGAGAATGGCACAGGAACTTTCAACTGGCGATAGATCGAGAGAGAGACAGAGACCCAAATTGGAGCAACAGTCTTAGCTCTTAAGGTCCAAATGAGGAGCAGAAGGAGGGAGAACATGAGCAAGGAAATCATCTCAATCTTAAATGTAGTGATAAAGAGTTATTTGAACACTAGTAACAATTAAAACAACCTTATCTATTGCTATCAAGGGATTGGTTTCTTACATAATGACTCTCCTTTGTTCCTCCTTGGCCTCAGAGATGACATTAGACAAACTATAAGACAAAATAATGTAGTATTAGAATGAAGCATTCAATATTTTCATTTTACTGGAAAAACTGAAGTTTAATAGTAGCCACAAATCAGAGAACATGGGAGTCAAAGATGTCTTTCCGATGCCAGAAAACACATTTATATATATGGAGAGTTTGTCAAATGAGTATTTTGGGAGACAGGGTAATTTTTAAATTCTAATCATTTCTCTCATAATGATAAAAATGAGATATTGAAGTGGTGGCCTCTCACTGTAACTGACTCACACAGGCTGTGCCCAATTAAAGCTATCTTCTGTGTCTCGCTTTCAGTATGATGAAATGAAAGAAATCTTTCCTTTTCTCCTGCTGCATTAATTCCCAGTAACAATAACAGAATCACTGTCACTTAAGACTCAGAACAAAAGATCTGTGACCATGCTTAGCTTTTTTGCATTTCTCTCTCCACTTGGTCTTTTTAATTCCATTTCTAGGTTTTCCCTCTCCTCTTTGTAATGCTCTGAAGACAAACCACACCCATTCCCTCCTCCATCTGCTGAGGCAGGCTGATCTTCAGCTTCCAGCCTGAGTTCTTCCCTTTTCTGTCTTAGCTTCCTATCTCCTCTCTCTCTCTCTCTCTCTCTCTCTCTCTCTCTCTCTCTCTCTCTCTCTTTCTCTCCTCTTCTCTTCTCTTTCTTCCCCTTCCCTTCCATAATAAATAAAATTCAACCTCATTCTGCATGGCTTGCCTATCCATTTGTCTCTTGCTTGCTGTGTGGTTCCCTGCCCAGGACCAGCCGCCCTCAGAAACCTGCAGCCATTTGTCTTTCCTCTTGACCTGCTGCAACCACTTGGGGAACTATGCCATCCCTGCCTGGGACTGGCTGCTCTCAGGACGCATTGCCTGTTGCCTGCCGCCACATGGCCAACTGTTGTTGCTCAGGGACCTGTAGCGTTTCTGCTGCTGTAGCTGCCAGGGATCCACAGCATTTTTAATTAATCTATTACATTTTCACTATCATTTCTTCAGTTTGAGATCAATATTATGCTGCATTTCACTGGGATCTTGCTATAGCCAGTTAATTTTTCCTTGTATTCAGACTTGTCTCTAACCTTCTGGTTACAATGTTAACTTTTATTTGTGTGGTTCTGCTTTTTCACATCATGGTATACCTTAATATATAATTTTGCAAAATGATATCTTATGTATTAATTGTCTGTTTTTTCCTTTATTCATACACACACACACACATCTTAATATTGTGGCAATTTCCATTATTATACATTGCAATAATAACGTTCAAGCTTTGAGAGAATGAAAAAAGTTGGTGTTATGATTTCAGCCACAATAAGGCTGACACTTCTGGATTCTAGGGCCATGCGTTTGAGGACATGCCCTCAGACAAAAGTGCCTAATGGCCCCAGAGATTTTAAAGGGCCCTGTATGACCCACATGCAGTGTGGTTGCATCATCCACATATGACTAAGATAAGCTTTTGCATTCATGCATGAGCCCCTGTCATCTGCATATGATGTAGTCATGTCAACCCCCTGTGTGTATGCACTAAACAGCTTTTATATGTAGGTGGTTCTTCTATCTATCTGTTGCTTTCATTAGTTAATTAATAAAGAAAACTGCTTTGCCTAATAGGTCAGAACATAGGTAGGTGGGGAAGACAGAACAGAATGCTGGGAAGAAGGGAAGTGAGGCAGATACCATAGCTCTCCTCTCTGAGATGGACGCAGGTTAGAATCTTCCCATAAGCCACCACCTTGTGGTGCTACATACATTAATAGAAATGGGTTAATCAAGATGTGAGAGTTAGCCAGTAAGAGGCTAGAGCTAATGGGCCAAGCAGTGTTTAAAAGAATACAGTTTGTGTGTTGTTATTTTGGGGCATAAGCTAGCCAGGTGGCTGGGAGCTGGGAGGCAGAAACACAGCATGCTGTTCCCTCTCTCTTTCTCTCTCTCTCTCTCTCTCTCTCTCTCTCTCTCTCTCTCTCTCTCCTCTCTCTCTGCACACTGACTTCCCCAGGCCTGCACATGCCCCATCTAATAAACTCCTAAGTGGGTTTGTTGCACGTCCTGTTTCCTTCTTACTCTTGCCAGGTAATTTCATTGGTGCTGTGACTTGTCCAGGATGTGACCAGTACCCAGCTTTTCTCAGGATTCTCCTCCCGCCAAAGATGATTCACACAAATAATCAGGAAGAAGTCTTGAGAATCTGCCACCCCAATTCCTTTAATTTGCTGTGTCTAACCTTCTGCCTTTTTATTATTAAAAAAAGAGGTGGGAATGTAATGGTCTGTCCTGTCCCTTTAAGGGACAGGTCCCATCCGCCACTGAGGCAGACAGATCTTCCTTCCCCTTCTGGTCAGAGCTCTTCCTCTCAGTCTCCTCCCAAAGAGGTAGCTGCTGCTGTGGCTCCTCTTTTCTCCTCTTTTCTTCTCTTCTCTTCTCTTTTCATCTCTTCTCTGTCTCTCTCTGTCTCTGTCTCTCTGTCTCTGTCTCTCTCTCTCTGCTTTTTTTCCATCTCCCCTTCTCCCCTTTCCCTTACCCCTCCATAACCCACTAAATAAATATCCAACCTCACTCTGAATGGCAAGCCTATCCATGTCTCTGTCTCTCACCCACCCACCATATGGCTCCGTGCCCACTGCCTGCTGCTGCTTAGGGACCTACATTGTAGTCTCATGACATTCTGCCCACTGCCACCACTAGAGGACCTGCAGCATTTCCGTTCCTGTGCTTCTCAGGAAACCGCAGCATTTTATTTAAAACATAACAGTTGGGCACATGCATTCTGTAAAAGAACAACCTACAATTTGGGTATCGCTAACTCTTTGAGTTTGTTCACTTATATAAAAAACTCTACATGTTTATCTTTAAATAAATAGTGTTTCCTGATCTAAGATCCATCTAACTTCATAGTGTCTACTTCTTACCTATCCCTCCTTTCCCTTGTGCCTCCAGCAAACCAACATACACTAATGTATGTGTCACTCTGTTGCCACACAATGGCATCATTCTAATTCCAAACACTTCTCATTTAATGAAGACTTTGATTCATTCTTTGTTTTGTTCTTTCTTGAAAATTGTTTCATCTCTTCTATATTTTTTAACAATGCTCTGAGTATGACATTTTTTTCATTAAAAGAAATATATTTATTTGGACAGACCATGTTTATTTGATTTGTTATATGATTTTAATTATATAATTTCAATTGAATTTTTATATACTATGCTATGATTATGGTTTTCTACTCCCAAACTTCTCTCAGATATTCTATACCTCCTACTCACCTAAATTTATGTTTTCTCTTTCTCTTCCAAGAAACAAAATAGCAAAAACGAGAAAAACAAAAAATAAAGAAAATAAAATAAAAAATGAACAAAAATCCAAAAGCCTTAAAAATGAAAATAAAAACATATAAGCAAAAGACTAATAAAATGAAAAATTGCCTAAGCTAAGCAACATAAAACAGTATGCATTAAGAACATTACTATGTCCCCTTAGCAGGTTTTCCCTTAGGCTCACAGTCTAGCCTGGTTTCTTCTGTGATTAAAACTTATTTTGAAAATATGGTTACAACTGATTAAACACAGGATTGTGAAGCCCAGTCACAACTGATACATCTACAACACAGCTCCTGCACCTAAGGAACAGGGATCATTGTGAAAGAGGGAGCAGAGCCAGATAAAGAGGGAGCTTACTATGAGATTGTTTTCTAGAAATGTCATATAAGTTATACCCATTAAGTCATATTAGTTTATTCATAAACTGAACATGGGCAAGATTAATGCCATGTCATACTGGAACAGGGAAAGCTCATGAGGAATCACCCAAGACCAAAAAAAAAAAAAAAAAACTACAGGTAGGAAAAGAATCCTGTGAGCAGAAGAAATAGTATTCCCCACAGAAAGACATATCAATTAGTTACTTCAATATCAAACAGTCGGTCTTGAAAATATGTATATACAGGTAAAATTATATGGACTGTGATGGTTGTATTTGTGCATTTAGGAACATGCACACACAAACACACATTGTAATTAGCTCTTTAAAAAGAGGTAATGGGTTTGAAAGAGTTGTACTTGGTACACAGGAGAGGAAAGGGAAGGGAGGAAAATATATGATTATACTGTAATCTCAAAATTTTAAAAAGGCACACTCCACTGAGTAGGTGTCTATATTCTAAGTCCCTCTTCTTTTTCTTCCTATGTTGGGGAGGATGTGGAGTAAGGGGAACACTTATCCATTGCTGGTGGGAATGCAAACTTGTACAACCATTTTGGAAATCAATGTGGCGGTTTCTCACAAAATTTGGGATCAACCTACCCCAGGATCCAGCAATACCACTCCTGGGAATATACCCAAGAGATGCCCTATCATACTACAAAAGCATTTATTCAACTATGTTCATAGCAGCACTATTTGTAATAGCCAGAACCTGGAAACAACCTAGATGTCCCTCAACAGAAGAATGGATAAAGAAAGTGTGGCACATAAACACATTAGTGTACTATTCAGTGATAAAAAGCAATGACATCTTGAATTTTGCATGCAAATGAATGGAAATTGAAAACGGTATCCTGAGTGAGATAAACCAAGTCCCTCTTCTTAGAAGTACACTGGTCATACTGAATCAGGGACAAGTTCAGCAATAATTTCATAATTTGGTTATGACTTTAAATATTATCTGAGATGACAGTCATGTTGTGGTTAGGACACAAATATGTGAGTTTTGGTCACAACTGAAGAGATAACTATATCATGAACACATTATTCAAGATTATTTGGCTCCCTGTGTATTTCTACTTCCTAGCAGAATCCAAAACATGAAACTTAGAGAAAAATCTCAAAGTCTTTTCCCTAGAAAAATCTATGCAGAAACAAAAGTTGGAAATAGGTCCTTTTTTAATAGCAAATGTCTGAGAGAACATTAGTGTACAGGATCGAGTCAATGGCTAATATTCTTTCTCACTCCTCTTTTTATGCTTTTTATGCAGGCAAGGCTTAAGAACAGAATCAAGGTGGTTACAGAAGCATCTATTTTCTCTGGAGGTAAACAAGTTTGTCCAAAACTTTTGTAAAGCTAAGGTATATAATAAGAAAACATGACTACAGAAAAATATAATAATAAACCTTAGATCAATTGTTGATGTCAACATTTTAATAATTTTGATCTATAATCGGTAACTTTTGCTACATGATGTTGTATACAAATGATCCCAAATTCACTAGTGTAAAATTGATAACCATATATTCATCTGCAAATGAATGCTCAAATAAAATCTGTAGCTTAAAGATATAAATAATATCACAAATTTGGGTAGATAGGAAAGCAGTAGCTCTGAAGGGAGGGAAGGAGGAGAAATGGAATTGATCAAAATACATAGAATTAATTTTAATACTTTAAATAATTATAAAAGGTAACCCAGGCACCTGAGTTCAGTTGGAGACTGTTGAACTACTCTGCATTAGGTTTCTGCAGTCCTCAGGCTTACTGTCTCCTTGTGGCTGGGATTCAATTCAGCTTCAGGTGTGAGTGGGAAACTTTTCTAATGGTTAAAACAGACCACAATGAGGGGCACAAAGAAGATGGGGAGTCACTACATCTTTAGTAGGAAGAGAAGGAATAACAATGAGACAAAAAAGTCATAAATCTGAGGAGAGGTGAAGTGCAGTTATTCATTATAATCCAGTATTGTCAAATAATACACAAGGAAGTTGTTCATTCACTAATAAACAATTGTTCCTCCATTTTTCCTCCTCCCCAGTGCAACACTTTATTCCTCTCTTTATCTTCTCCCATATACAATCCAATATAGATAATGCTGTCTATATTAGGCATGTCACTCTGCTCACAGTATTTTAAAGTTCCCTGGTACTTGAAAATCCCTGCTCACTTCACTATAATGATGACAAGGTCTGTAACTATATTATTAATTGCTGTATCTGGAACAGAAGAGTTGATGCATGGTACTCACCAAAAAAAAAAAAAAAGGGCATTAACATTTAATGAAAAGGAATGATGTCCTTGGCTTAGTGACAAGCTTCTCAGAATCAAGTGATGAGGCTAATTCTGGAAAGCCAATGAGAATAATGTGATGTTGGATTCAGAAATTTTGATGGCAGAATATTACTGGATCATGAAGTGCAAGTAACTTGCATGCCACATTTCAGTTAACAAGTTCCTTAAAGGATGAAATATAAGGTTCCTGCATACAAAATGAACACAATGGCTAAGCCTATTTTAGACCCACCCTTGAGTTCCTTTGGTCTGAAACTAAAACCTTTTTTTTCTTCATATTAGAAGATAAATACTCTTTTAGAGTTACTTATTTTTTGTAAATCACTGAGATGCCTCTCCATATACATACACATATATGTTAAACTCATTGTGGAGGTTAAAGGAATGTCTAAATTGGCTGCATGCATCTTGGTAATGACAAGAATTTTCCTGGGTTTCAGAGTTATTTCAAGTCTATGCCTACAATGACTAAGAGCCTCAGATACCCTTCCATCTGCCCAGGAACAAAAGAAGCTGTGGTCAGGCAATTTCTATGACTCTGTAAAGGGAAGTTAAAGGCCAGACACCATGCCTAAGTCAGATTTCTAAGTTTCAAGGAAAACTGCTAAGACATTGGACCACTGAAAGGGCATCAGGATTATGATGAAGGATTCTGGGAATGGAGTATAGCTAGTTTCCAAATTCACCACTGGCTACTTAAATAGGTTAATGAAAGCACAAATTTATTTTAGACCAAATACTAAAGCAATAAAATTATAGTATTTTCCTCCACCAAAATACCCATAAAGGGTTTGCTTTGAGAAAGTTTTCTATTTGAACTATTTCTGAGGTAGTCAAGTGGCAATACTAATTAGGTAGCTGAATAAAAGCCAACCAGACTCATTAAAGAGCCTTCCAGTTTCATGATCTACTGACCCTTCTGGCCATTTCTCATCTGGGTCAGTACAGGCCCAGGCACACCAATCCTGGTTCTGAACCTGTGAAACTTAAGTAGAACAAGTTTCTACTTCTGTTTTTCTTGAAAGACCTTGTGGTGATTTCTTTTTACTCAGATCCCTGCTCAAAAGCCATCTGCGTAGACAGGCTTTTTTCCCCTATTCAATAGTTAATAGTGGAGTCTCTGTTTTAGGCACCTTTGTTTGTCCATTTGTTTTTTTCCTTTAGAGTACTTAGCAATCTGATGTTATCCCATTGATATTATCATGCTAAGAAGAATCTTCAGTGAGAACATGCAATTCATGTTCTTGAATGTATATGTTCATGATCAAACAAATAAACAATAACAAGGACATCTCCTTGAATAGGAAAATATATGCTGAACTTGAGACTACTATAGGTATCCAAATATGGAAAAGCACCAAATATTTGTATGGAAATGATTCCAATATTTGGTATGGTTCAAATGAGAATAATCATAAACATAGTATAACATATTGGTACTAAATATGAACCTACATATATAAAGTATATGAATGGCCAGATTATGATGCTCATTATGGGAGTTATTCTTTTAATCTTCAAATAACATGGTGATATATGAAACCATTTTATTGTAATATTATAGGTAATAAAATTGATGTAACGCCAGCTATGCAATATAGCCCCTGAAGTCCTTTCCTTTTTTTAAAGTTATAACAACATGTGTCTATATGGTTACATCACAAATTTACTTTTTTTGTTTTATGTGTCCTCTTTCCCTCAGGCCAAAGAGGACTTGGAATCCTGAATAGGCCATTTTTCAGCAAGCCATCTTATCTTGGGACATTATGACCTTAAGGACCCTTGAGGACAAAACAGATGTCTTCTTATGGTTCCTAAGCCCTTTACTGTTGGTGGACACTGCTCATTCATTTCTTGGCCACTCAGACCTGAAATAACCACTCTGAAACTATATTAATTACAACACTGCTTGGCCTATTAGCTCATGCTTCTTATTGACTAACTTTTATATCTTAAATTAACCCATTTCTATTATTTTTTTATTTTACCACGAGACTTATGGCTTACCAACAAGGTTCCAAGTGATGGCTTGCATCTTTCTCCTCTGGCAGCTACATGGCTTCTCCCTGACTCTGCCATCTTTCTGCTAGCCTTCAGTTTAGTTTTCCTCACCTAGCTCTATTCTGTGCTATCACAAGCCAAAACAGCTTCTTTATTCATTAACCAATAAAAGGAACACATATACAGAAGAACTTCCCAGATCATTTTATTATCCATGTTTTGTTTGTTTTTTGGTAATCTCACTTTTAATACCAACTCCTCATCTTATTATAGATAACTATACTTCTGAGTCCATATACATCTAGCTAATTTTATTATCTCTTTAGTACATAAAATTAAGTTATCCATACAAAGATTGGAAATGCTTTTCTAGTAGCCAATGTAGACTCACATTGTACTATGAAGATTTGAATATTCCTGTCAGAGTTAGTCATTATAAATTGCATCATGGATAATATGCTTTGTTTCCTCCTGCCTATTTTATTAAGACCATTTCAGACAGGAAAACACATTTCTAAAGTAACCTCCAAATCTGATTTTCTGTTTTGGTTCCTATGCACAGCATATGTAGACATTTATAGCCTTATAGTCTATATAAAGCAAGTGTATTTGTGGTTATAGACCTTGACACTAGATGGGTTCTTTTTATCTTTGCATTACAAAAAAAGCATAAGTATGATAAAGAACAACACAGACACATTATCTAACTGAAATGAGAGTTAGACTTAAAATCCATAGTTGCAGTGTTTGGGACAATACTGGAAAACTGAAGATTTTTATGTTTTGGGGGGTTTTTGTTGTTGTTGTTCTGTTATTTTTGATACTGTATTCCTAAGAACTGTGATACCTGATCTTGGGAGAAAGGACCATAAGATAGGGTTTCTTTTCAAGATTTTATTTCCAATGTAACTTTCTTTATAATCCTTTTACATTTTAAAAAACAGAAATTTACTATTTCCTAGTAGAGATCATAAGATTCAGCTCAATTTTTGGAAGTTATTTGAAAATTGGTCAGTTATTCTGATAGAAGGTTAGATAAATACTAACTCCAGTCTATGTACTCTTTCTATTTGCAGCTCTAAATGTGAGCATTTTTTTACATATTTCAAGTGGTTTCTTTCATTTATAGTTTTACATATGACTGGTTGAATATAAAATGGCATAAAAATCAAAGTTAAATAAATAATAATCACAGAGGCAAAGCAAAAATAGCTCACACAAATAAAGTTTCATAAGGAGTGGATATAGTTGCAACTGAGATATGTATTGAAAAACAGCTGCTAAAACCAACGTCTCTCTGGAAATAGGCATCTACATTCTAATCAGATTTGATCTTAATAAGAAATGTCATGCAAGAAATACCCTTGTGTTAAGAGATATAAGGTCATGGGTCTGGGATTAATCCTATACTAAATCTGAATATCAAACTCCATGAACTTTAGATGAAGCTGGGAAAGACAATTTCAGAACCTGTGAGTAGATAATTTATGATGCACCATGAAATAAAGGACTTTCTATACCTGAAAAATACAAAGGGATAAATTTACTGTTGTAAATTATTTTTATATAACAACAAGGTCAGCCTCTGCCCCCAATTACTCAGGTGTAGAAACAGAACATGTAGCAAGAAAATTAGCAAAATTGCCAAGTTACGGAAGAAAAATCTGAGAGTGGGTTGATCAAGTAACACTGGTTGCTCCATCCTCTCTTGACGGGTACCAGAAACATTCTGAGACTTATAGACTCAAGAAATGTGTAGACAAACATTTCAATATTCTCATTCTAAATAATGCCCTGGTCCCTATAAATTTGAGGAAGGTGCAGCGTGGAAAGGAAATGAAGTGTGTTTGCACTGTGTACTCAAGTCTTTTTCTTTTCTTCTGATGACTTAACAAGATAGGGTTTCTGGGTATCAAAGTATCTCATATATCTGGAAATTCTATGTAGAAGGGAAAGCTTTCACACAAAAGTTCAAAAGGGCAGACCATTTTGCTATATATAGAACATGTCACTTATACTAAAGAATCCAAGACAAAAGATAGAACCATAGACCTGGCAAACTACAGGCCCTGCCTTCACTCCATCTTCATAGTTGACTTTCTATACATATTGGGAGTATAGCCAGGGATTGTGAATCACATCTTCTAAACTCTACATCAGTTGTTTTCAATTGTGTTCCAGCAGCTAGTGTATTTCCTATTACTTCATTCTATTTTGGAATTTTCAGTGTCATTAGATGCATATAATCAGGATTCCAGGTTGTTTAAATAACTAGAGGGGCTCATTAGCTACACATTTTGAAGATCACAAGTCAAACCTCAAATATATCTTTACTCTTCACTTATACACTTGAACTTCTCTTGGACAGATAGGCAAAATACAGCCCTGAGAAGAGAAACAGCCAATATTACATAAAATACAGTTTTTAACAAGATAAATTATGCGTGGGGGAGAGATAATTCTGCTCCTTTTCTCTGTGGAGCTTCTCCTTCATTCACCCCAGATAAGATGTCATTTAGGAGCTAGAGAGTATAGCACTTTCTGGTGAGGTTTATGGGAACCAGATCATAAGAAAAAACAGGAGAGCCTGAGAGGGGCACTTTGTCCTGTATTTGACAGAAACCTGATTTACATTTTATTCCAACTAGTCTCCCTCCTTATGGGATAATCAGAATCACAACCATGGATTTCCAACAATGAAAAAGAAGATTGTTTTTGTTTCTCTTCCTTCAGCATTTAATGGAAAAGATATAATGGTGGTGAAAAAAAATTTCCATGAAACTCTTTTGAAGTTTAGCTTAGATTTGACAAAAATGAGAACTGCCTTGACTGTATCTCATGGGTGACAGTAGCAGCAGTAGGGTGAGACTCACTTGAATGTCATGATCCGTTGGGTCTTTTACTATAAGAGACACAATTAATAGTCCAGTCTAATAGGCAAGGAACTGGAGTTTATGTAAATAGATTACACTCTCAAAATACTCCAGAGCGAGTAGAGAGCTAATGTGTTAATATAAGTTAACAGACTGCAGTAGATATTTATATAATTTTTTAAACTATAGAAGATTAGTTCAAAGCAAAACAAATAAACAAAACAGAGTGTAAGAACTGCTCTGAGGTAGATTTTTACAGATGTACAAAGGATCCAGATTCACTAGTCTTAAAGTGGGAAGACTTATATTGTATATAGAATCTAATCTATTCACACAACCTCCTAACTATGGATCTAGGGATCAGTGACAGAAAAGCCAAAGATAGTTCAAATCACTTTGGCTAACCAGAAGATGGAGGCAATATGAAAAGCAATGTGACTGTCTTTAAGAGTTTTATGTTCTTTTTATTTAAAATGGATTATTTTCTTATATAGTGTGTCCTTATTACAGTTTTTCCTCCCTCTGTTTTTTGAAGTTCCTCTTCACCTCCCCTAAATCTAGATCCACTCTCTTTCTGTCTCTAATTAGAAAAGAGCAAGCTTCAAATCAAAGAGATAACAACAAAACAAAATAAAACATTATTTAAAAAAAGAAAATCAGGTAGAGTTGGATGAGACAAATCAACAGGAGGAAAGAAATCCCAAGAGATGGCAAAAGAATCCGAAAATTTCTTCGCACACTCGGGAGTCCCATGATAATTAGACTGGAAGCTAAGTTTATATAAGTTTATATAAGCAGAGTACCTTATAAAGACCAAGCCATATAGTCCCTGGTCTTGCTACTTCAGTCTGTGAGTTCATATGAATATTGCTCAGTTGATTTAGAGGACCTTTTTCTTTTGGTGTCTTCCATCAACTCTGACTTTTACACTCATTCTTTCTCATCTTCTGTATGGTTCTCTAAGGTCTGAGAGGAAAGATTTGATAGAACAACCTATTTGGAGCCATGAATACCAAGGTCTCTCTTTCTCTTCATAGTATCTGGCTAAGGGTCTCTGTATTTGTTCCCATTTGTTGCAAGAGGAAGCCTCTCTGATGACAGCTGACTAAGGCACTGGTCTATGATTATAGCAGAATGTCATTAGGAGTCATTCTATCACCACATTTAAAAAAATATCTCAGTGGCATTCGGTTTCACCTAGGTCTCTGGATTGTCTCACTGTTTGGTCACCAAACAGTGTCAGGTGTAAATTTGATCTCGTGGTGTGGGACATGCTTACTCTGGCACATCCCTGACTGACTGTAGGTCAAAAGTTGTGTGGCTGGGTTGGTGTACCAATTCCTCCACTGGACTTCCCTAGTCATAGACATGGCCAGTTTGGGCTAGATATTCATTATTGCTAAGACTTTTATCTGGGATCATGTTTACTTGCTCAGATATGCTCATAGCACCTTTATTAATAATATTCAGGACTTAGATGCCCCTCAACCAAAGAATGGATAAAGCAAATGTGAAAAACTGTAATTGAAATTACATGGCGCAAGTGAGAAGGAAACACAGAACATGCAACAAACCCGGTTAGGAGTTTATTGGAGGGGATGTACAGGCCTGGTGAAGGTCGGTGTGCAGAGAGAGAAAAAGGTGAAGATGGCATGTCTAGCTTTTAAAGGCTGCCTAGCACAGGGTGGGGTAATGTGGGTATGTCATACACAGATGATGGAGCTCACACATGCATGTAAGGGCTCACACGTCATATGTAGGTGATGCAACCTGCCACATGTGGGTCACGTCTCAGGGCTTGTCTGCACATGCATGGCCCTGGAGCCCAGAAGTATCAGCCATATTGTAGCTGAATCATAGCAGTAGCATCATGAAATTAGAAAGCAAATGGATGGAACTAGTAAAAAGTATCTTGAGTGATGAACCCATACATGTACTCTCTCATAAGTGGATGTTAGTTATAAAGTAATGGACAATCATACTACAATCCTCAGACCAAGAGAGGCTAGGTGACAAGGAAGTCTCAAGAGGGACACTTGTATCTCTTAGAAAGGGGAAATAAAAAGATATCATGGGTGGACTGGAGGTGGGTGTGGATGAAAAATAAGGGATCAGGTTGGGATGAGGAGAAAGAATGCTGAAAAACTCTCTGGAAAGGGGTCATTTCAGGGTCATTTAGAAACCTGGTGCAACAATGTATTTTTTTTAATAGATAAGTAGTACTCCATAGTGTAAATACTCCATACCCTATTTTCTTTATCCATTCTTCTGTTGAGGAATATCTAGGTTGTTTTCAATTTCTGGCTATTATAAATAGAGCAACAAGTAATATGGTTGAGTAAGTGTCCTCATGGTAACATGACTCTTTTCTTGGGTACATGCACAAGGGTGGTATAGATATATATCTTGAGTTGGATTGATTTCCAGATTTTTGAGGAACTGTCATACTGATTTCTACAATGAGTGTACAAGTTTGCACTCCTATCAGCAATGTGTAAGTGTTCCCCTTGCTCAACATCCTCTCCAGCAAGACCTGTCACTTTTGTTATTGATCTTGACAATGCTGAAAGGTGTAAGATGGAATCTCAGACTTGTTTTGATTTTTATTTCCTTGATGGATAAGAATTTTGAACAATTCTTTCAGTCTTTCTCAGACATTTGAGTTTCTTCTACTTTATTTATTCTACTGAGAATACTCTGGTTAGATCTGTACCCCTTTTATAATTGGGTTATTTGTCTTCTTAAGTCATTTATATATTTTGAATATTAGTCTTCTATTAGATGTATAATTTGTAAAAATATTTTTCTATTCTGTGTGCTACCACTTTGTCTGATTGACTATTTCTTTTGCCTTTCAGAATATTTTCTGCTTCATGAGATACAATTTGGGTTTTTTATTATTGAAAAAATTTCCACCTCCTCCCCGCCTCCTATTTCCCTCCCCCTCCCCCAACTCTTCTCTCCCTCCCCCTACTTCACTCCCCCTCCCTCTCCAGTCAGGGTTCCCTGCCCTGTGGAAAGTCCAAGGTCCTCCCCCCTCCATCCAGGTTTAGGAATGTGAGCATCCAAACAGGCTAGGCTTCCACAAAGCCAGTACATGCAGTAGGATCAAAACCCAGTGCCATTGTCCTTGGCTTCTCATCAGCCTTCATTGTCTGCCATGTTCAGAGAGTCCGGTTTTATCCCATGTTTTCTCAGTCCCAGTCATGCTGGCCTTGGTGAGCTCCCAATAGATCAGCCCAACTGTCTCAGTGGGTGGGTGCATCAATCGTGGTCCTGACTTCCTTGCTCATATTCTCCCTCCTTCTGCTCCTCATTTGGGCCTTGGGAGCTCAGTCTGGTGCTCCAATGAGGGTCTCTGTCTCTATCTCCATCCATCGCCAGATGAAGGTTCTATGGTGATATGCAAGATTATTCATCAGTATGGGTATCGGATAGGGCCATTTCAGGTTCCCTCAGCTGCACAAGGAACTAGGTGGGAACATCTTCCTGGACACCTGGGAGCCCCTCTATAGTCAGGTCTCTTGCCAACCCTAAAATGGTTCCCTTAATTAAGAAATATACCTCCCTGCTCCCATATCCACCCTTTCATTATCCCAATCATCCCATTCCCCCAAGCTCTCCCCATCCTCCCCTTCTCACTTTTCTCTCCCCATTTCCCCTTACCCCCATCCCACCCCACCCCCACGTTCCCAATTTTTGCCCGACAATCTTGTCTACTTCCAATATCCAGGTGGATAACTATATTTTTCTTTGGATTCACCTTCTTATTTAGCTTCTCTAGGATCACAAATTATAGGCTCGATGTCCTTTATTTATGGCTAGAAACCAATTATGAGTGAGTACATCCCTTGTTCATCTTTTTGGGTCTGTGATACCTCACTCAGGATAGTGTTTTCTATTTCCATCTATTTGCATGCAAAATTAAAGATGTCATTGCCTTTTTACTGCTGAGTAGTACTCTAATATGTATATATTCGATACTTTCTTCATCCATTCTTCCATTGAAGGGCATCTAGGTTGTTTCCAGGTTCTAGCTATTACAAATAATGCTGCTGTGAACATAGTTGAACAAATGCTTTTGTAATATGATAGGGCATCTCTTGGATATATTCCCAAGAGTGGTATTGCTGGGTTCTGGGGTAGGTTGATCCCAAATTTCCTGAGAAACCACCACACTGATTTCCAAAGTGGTTGCACAAGTTTGCATTCCTACCAGCAATGGATGAGTGTATCCCTTACTCCACAACCTCTCCAGCAGAGTCCTCAATATCAATTTGAACACACTGAACCTGATAGAAGAGAAAGTGGGAAGTACTCTACAACATATGGGCACAGGAGATTGCTTCCTATGTATAACCCCAGCAGCACAGACATTAAGGGCAACATTGAATAAATAGGACCTCCTGAAACTGAGAAGCTTCTGTAAGGCAAAGGACACTATCACTAAGACAAAAAGGCAACCTACTGACTGGGATAAGATCTTCACCAACCTCACAACAGACAAAGGTCTGATCTCCAAAATATATAAAGAACTCAAGAAATTAGACTTCCAAATGCTAATTAACCCAATTAAAAAGTGGGGCACTGAACTGAACAGAGAATTCTCAATAGAAGAAGTTCAAATGGCTAAAACACACTTAAGGTCATGCTCAACCTCCTTAGCGATCAGGGAAATGCAAATCAAAACAACTTTGAGATACCATCTTACACCTGTCAGAATGGCTAAAATTTGTTCATTTTTTATCTAAGTGCCTGTGATACAGATGTTCTGTTCATAAATTCTTCTCCTATCCAAATGAATTCAAAGCTATCTACCACTTTCTTCTATTAGGCTCAGTGCATCTGTATTTATATTCAGCTGTTTGATATATTTAGAGTTGAATTTTGTGCAGGGTGATGAGTATGGATCTATTTGAATCCTTCTACATGCAGAAATCCAGAAGCATTTTCTGACCAAAAGTATTTGTGGAAGGTGTGTATTTTATAGTTGGTATCTCTGGACTCATTATCAAAGATCAAATGTACATAGGTGTGTGTATTTATGTCTGGGTCTTAAATATAATTCCACTGATAAAGGTGTTTGTTTTTATGCCATGACAATGTTGTTTTGAACTATGACTCAAAATTATGAATGGTGATACCTCTAGGAACCTTTTTATTGTTCAGTACTATTTTACCTATCCTGGGTTTTTGTTTTTTCATGTGAAGCTGGGAATTGTACTGTTGTATTTCCATTGGCACAATGACTGTAGTAGCTGAATTTCTTGCTGTTTCAGCCAGTAATTGTGACCCCACAGTTACTGGCCCACTTCTCATGCAGCAACTTTGTGGGACTTTTACATCCCCCTGAGTCTGCCTTTTCTTGCGGCAACTAAAAATATCTTTTAGCTAAATCTCTATCATTTATTTATTACTAAGACATGGGAATGTGAGACTGGGGTGAGAAGTTCAGAGAGGTTGACCCACTGTCTTTACCAGGATCTCAGAAAGAGAACATGCTTCTGTTTTACCAAACCAAAACAAAAAATAAATGACCACCACACTCAAATTCCCTCCCTACTACTTCCTACACATCTCTCTATACTTTTTCCAGACTCCTTCTTACTCTATGAGCGATCGATATAAAGATAGTTACTTTCTGTCAACTAACTGCTGGTTCCACCTCCTTACCGAAAGCTGATTTTATATAATTAAGGTAAATGAAAACTGGGGGTTCACAGTATGGCAAAATATCCTCCAACACTGTCCTTTTAAAATTTGTAAAGAATTGTGTCAGAATTCTAATTCTAATTCTATTGAATCTGTAGGCTGCTTTTGGTAGAATGAGCATTTTTATTCTGTGCATTATACCAATCCAGAAGCATTGGAGATCTTTCCATTGTCTGATATCTTCTTCAATTTCCTTCTTCAATGACTTGAAGTTTTCATCATACAAGTCTTTCACTTGCTTGGTTAGAGTAACTCCAATATTTTATAATATTTTATATTATTTGAGGCTTTTGTGAAAGATGTTGCTTCTGTGATTGTTTTTCACGCTGTTTGTCATTTTTCTGTAGGAGGGCTACTGATTTCAGTGAGTTAATTTTGTATCCAGCCATTCTTGCTGAAAGTGTTTATCAACCATAGCAGCTTTCTGGTAAAATTTTTAGAATAATTAATGTATACAGTCATATTATCCTTAACTTAAGATAATTTGATTTTTTTTCTTTTTCAATTTGTATCCCCTTATCTTGTTCAGTTGTCTTATTGGTCTAGCTAGAACTTCAAACTTTATTGAATAGATATGGAGAGGATGGACAACATTGCCTTGTTTCTGATTTTAGTGGAATTACTTTGAGTTTCTCTGCATTTAGGATGATGTTGAATATGTTCAAACTGCCTTTATTATGTTCAGATATTCCCCTTATATCCCTAATATCTTTAAGGCTTTTTTAAAATTATGAATTGGTGTTTGATTTTCTCAAAAGCCTTTTTTGTAACTGATGAAATCACCATATGGATTTTTTCTTTGTTTGTTTAGACAGTGAATTTATTGATTTTGTGTGTTGGTTCATGTTTTCGTTAGGGTTTCTATTTCTGTGAAGAGACACCATGATAACGGTAATTCTTATAAAGGAAAACATTTAAATGAAATGACTTACAGTTTCAGAAGCTTAGTCCATTATCATCTGAAGAGACAAGGCAGTATGCAGGTAGAGATGGTGTTAGAGAAGGAGCTGAGAGTTCTACATTTTGATCCTCAGACAACAAAAAGTGAACTGTCCCACTGGATTTGTCTTGAGCATGTATGAGACCTCAAAGCCCACCCACACAGTGATACACTTCTTCTAAACAGGACACAATTAGTCCAATAAGGCCACACGCCCTAATAGTGCCACTCTCTATAAGACCATTTTATTTTAAATTACCACAAGCCATATTTGCATCTTTAGGATGACACGTACTTGATCCCAGTACCTTTATGATGTTTTCTTGAATTAAGTTTGCAAGTATTCCATTGAGTATTTTTGCATCTGTATTCATGAGGGAAATTGGTCTGTAATTCTGTTTCTTTCTTTTGAAAATATTTATGTGGTTTGTTTATTCATTAGGATAATTGTGGCCTCATAAAATGAATTTGAAAATGCTTCTTCTGTTTCTATTTTGTGGGAATTTGAGGAGTATTGGAACTATCTTTTCTTTCAAAGTATGGTAGAATTCCATGCTAAAACTGTCTGACCCTGTGCTTTTTATGGGGAGGGAGAGAGACTTTTAAGAACTGTTCCTATTTCACTGGGGCTTGTAGTTCTTTAAATTTTGGGTTAGTAAAGAAGTGGAATGCTTTAAGCACTGCTTAATGGGGTGGAGCATACTGCTAGGAGACTAGAATACTATGGTGACGATAATGATTTTAAATGTAAGGAGTTGGCTCAGAGGTTTCAGAGAATTTTAGATGTTGCTGAGAAATGATTTTGTGATATTTGGTTAAGAGAGTGGCTGTCTTTTGTCCTTGTCTGAAAAGTATGCCTGAGGCTAAAATAAAGAGTTTCAGATTAATTTCATAGGCAGAAGAAATATCAAAACAGCATGGTATAGACTCTGTCACATGGATATTAGTGGCAACTCTAATGAAACTATTTATAATGAAAAGGAACAAACTGAGCAAGGAAAAATATTTGAGGAGAAAAGGACACCAGAAAGCAGAATGGAGCTAAATCCCGTGTATTCAAGGAGATAAACAGTCTAAGAAATGGAATGAAGTGAGTGGTTACCTCAGGGCAATATCCCACCCAGCTAAATTTTCAAATTGTGAAAAGGAACTAAAGAAAAGTTTAGAGCTGCATGTGGTGATGTATGCCTTTAGTCCCAACACCAGAAAGACAGACTGGCAGATTTCTGTGGTGTGGGAGGTCCTTCTGTCTATGTGTTACTTTTATTGGTTAATAAATAAAGAAACTGCTTTAGCCTGTTGATATGGTAAAATTTAAGTAGGCAAGGAAAACTGGATTGAATGCTGGGAGAAGGAAGGTGGAAAGAGAGACAGCAGGGAGCCACTGCTAGAGATGGACATGCTGAAACTTTGCTGGTAGGCCATGACCTCATGGTAATGCACAGATTAATGGAGATGGGTTAAATTAACATGGAACAGATTACCCAATAAGAAGTTAGAGCTAATGGACCAAGCAGTGATTTAATTAATACAGCTTCTGTGTGATTATTTCAGTTCTGGGCAGCTGGGATGAACAGGTAGTGCTCCTTACAACAAATTGGTGCCCAACGTGAGTTTGAGGCCATTCTAGTCTAAAGAGAACATTTCAGAACAGCCCAACTTAGGCAATGAAAGGCATAGTGCTGCTGAAGATGTAAGTGAATTAGGAGAGCATGTTCCAGCTCCAGTAAGCAGCAGAACATGGCAGTTTTAGCCTGTGGTTCTGAATTTAGAGTTAAGGATAGAAGAAAAGACTTATGCAATAATGCTGTTGATTCCAGGTATGTATCAAGGGTGTCCCTGAGTGGAGGCCTAGTAGAGAGGCCATTGAGTGAAGTTGTGAATGTGAAGCCTGGATCACCTTGGAGAACCCAAGATATTAGAGATGCCAGAGTAGTGGGATAACTGCCGAGGACAGCTACTAACAGGGAGTGGAACTATACCAAGAAAAAGAAGTATGTTCCAGTCAATGGAATTGGGGGGTCTAAAGAGTATTTCAATACCAGACATGAACATGCAGAATAGAAGTTTGTCCAGCTGGTTTTCAGTCTTGTTTAGATCCAATATTTCCTGTCTATGCTCCTTTTGCAGAATTTTTGAAATGGTGATGTATATCTTGTGCCATTATATATTGGAGGTATGTGATCTGCTTTTTTATTTTAATTTTATAGGGGATTACTGTAATGGTCTTTCCTGTCCCTTAAGAGACAAGCTGTGCCCACTCTCCTCCCCCACTGAGGCAAGCAGATCTTCCTTCTATTTCCAACCTGAGCTCCTTCTTTTCCATCTTTCTCCTGAGGAGGTAACTGCTGCTGTGGCTCCTCCCCTCCCCTCCCCCTCTCTCTTTCTCTCTGTTTCTCTTTTTTTCTTTCTCTCTGCCTCTCTCTCCCTGCCCCCCTTCTCCCTCCCTCCCCTTTTCACTTCCCTTCCATAACCCCCTAAATAAATATGCAACCTCACTCTGCATGGCATTCCTATGCATCTCTGTCTCTCACTCACCACATGGCTCCCTGCCTAGGACATGCTGACCCTCATGGCCCACTGCTATACCCCTTGGGGATCTGCAGCATTTTATCTAAACCATAACAATTACACTTAAAGAATATGCACGAGTCTCAGAAGAGACTTTGGACTTTGAAACAAGTTTGGGACTGTTATAGACTATGGGGATTTTGAAGTTAGACTGAATACATTTTGGCATCATGGTTTTGCAATATGATATGGCTTTAGGGCTATGGAGAGGAATATGTCAGTTTGAAAGAAAATAGGCCCCAAAGGGAGTGGCATTATTAGGAAATGTGGCCTTGTTAGAATAGTTGTGGTCATTTTGGAGGAAGTGTGTAACTGTGGGGGCAGGCTTTGAGGTTTCTTTTCTTGAACTTCATTCGGTGTAACAGTCACTCAACTTCCTGTTGCCTTCAAGATATAGGACTCATAGCTACTCCAGCACCATGTCTGCCTGCATTCTTCCATGCTCCCTATCATGATATTAATGGACTAAATCTCTGAAACTGTAAGCCACCATTTCAATTAAATGTTTTCTTTATAAGAGTTGCTATAGTCACTGCTTTGTAGACCTTGCTGTCTCCAGTCACCACTTGTTGCAGCCATGATCTTCAGCATCTAGGCAATGGAGAGCCCTTAGGCCACATCTCCTTTGAGCTATTTGCAGACAAAATTCCAAAGACAGCAAAAAACTTTTGCATCTGAGCACTGGAGAGAAGGGATTTGGGTATAAGGGTTTGTTATTTTACAAAATTATTCCAGGATTCATGTGGCAGGATGGTGATTTCACATGCCATAATGGCACTGGCAGCAGATCCAAATCTATGGAGAGAAAAAAAAATTGAAAGAGAGAACTTCATTCTGAGGCATACAAGTCCCGTCATCTTGTCCACAGCAAATGCTGAACCAAACACAAATGATTTCCAGTTTTTTACCTGAACCTCTAAGACTGAATGACTGGATAACAAACTTGTGGTCTTTGGAGAGGTAAAAAAAGTCATAAACATCATGGAAGTCATGGAACATTTTGGGTCCAGAAATAGCAAGACAAACAAGATCACCATTTCTGACTGTGGAAAACTCTAATTCTTTGACTTTTGGGTTTCTGACTCACAAGACCATTCCTTCTGTAGCTCAGAAGAGCATTGCTACACCATCTGCTCCCAATATCCTGTAATCTCTGCTCTCACTGAAGTTCTTTGGGTTCCACATTCTTCTCATCCCCCTCCAAGTCTAGCAGGATTTCACGGTTAATTATATGATTACGAATAAACACTAAGGAGGAAGAAAAAAAGAATTACATGGTCATGGAGTCTCTTCACAGCAATAAAAACTAAGACAACCTGGACTTCTTCTCTATGGTAACTTGAATGTAATTGGCTCAAATAATCTCACAGAAAGTGGTCCTATTTGGAGCAATGACTTTGTTGGAGTGGGTATGGTACCTACCATTGGAGGACATTTGTCACTGTGTAGTGGGATATGAAGTTTCCTATGCTCAGTATGCTTCCCAGTGAATCTGTACACTTCCTTTTCTTTCAATATGTAGGACTCTCAGCTATTTCTGCAGTACCATGTCTTCTTTCATGATGCTATGTTCCCTGCCATGATGATAATGGACTGAACCTCTGAAACTCTAAACAATGTACCTCAATTCAATTTTTCCTTATAAGAGTTGCATGGTCATGGTGTCTTTTCACAGAAATAAAACCCCTAAATCATTCTCATTTCTCTATTCCTGTCATACTTAGATTCACTTGTTTCGTATTGTTCCAGATTTCTTGATGTTTTGTGTCAGAAGTTTGTTAATTTAATATTTCCTTTGACCAATGTATCCATTTCTTTTTCTGTGTTTTCAGTGCCTGAGATTATGTCTTTCATCTCTTGTATTCTGTTGGAGAAGAATGCCTTTGTAGTTCTTGTTCAAATTCCTAAAATTTTCATTTCCAGGATTCCCTCAGTTTAGGTCTTCTTTATTGATCCTTTTACCATATTCAGACCTTAAACATTCTGGTCATATTCGTTTCTTTGCACTCTTCATTTGTGTTTTCTGGATGTCTTTATGGGATTTCTTCATTTCCTCTTTAAGGACCTCTATTATATTCATAAAGACTGTTTGAAGGTCTTTTTCTTGTGTTTCACCTATGTTAAAATATTCAGTGCCTGTTGCAGTAAGACTGCCAAGCTCTAGTGGAGACATGTTGTCATGACTGTTATTGATCTTGTTTTTGTGCTAGTATTAAGGCATCTAGGATTGGGAAGATTATAGTTTCAGATGCTTATATATGATTTTGCCTTTTGTGGTTGGGGGTTTTCTTCCTAGGCTTCTGTTTTCTCTCTGGAATTTAGGAACATGTGGTGGCTGTGTGTTGCCTGGCAGAAATTTTTTTGTGAATTTGGTAGTTGTGCCCACTTAAGGTTGCAGGTAAAATGTGTTTCTGAGTATTGGGAACTGACACTTAAGAATAAGGACAGACTGGGTGTCTGAAGGCATTCCCAGAAGGGAGGAGGGCGGTGTTTAACCAGGGTCATCTTATTTCATCTCTTTGGAATTTGGGCTGAGAGTGAAGAGAACTAATCCCAGAAGGTACGTCATAAAGCTGGGAATGAGCCTGGGATAGTGGATCTGGAGGAACAGAAGGAGAGTGGAAGATTTTCCATCAAACTACCTGTTTCACTGGCAGGAGTAGCCTTGGAGTTATAAAAAAGTGCCTGCTGGAGTTTGGACTGAGGTAAAGCATTGGATGGGAAGAGGGAGGTTAGGAGAGGAAGGTCTGGGGTTCTACAAGTGCTGTGGTGGGGGTAAACTAGAACAGGTGTTCTGCGGTAGAGCTCTGGATGAGACTGTGGAATTGGATTTGGAGAAAGGGAGGAGTGATGAATTTCTTCAGTTAGTTTATCTGTTTTTCTGGCTGGCTCAGCTGGTATGTTGCTAGGGATTGCCTGCTGGCATTGGAAGCTGGCCTTATGGAATGGTTTAGGGGAAGAAAAGTTGAAGGAGAAGATCTTTGTGATCAGTAGGAAACAGGGTCAGAGAGAAAAGAGTCAGCTGTAGGTGTTGTGGTATATACCTGGAGTTGAGACTGGGGAACTGGATCTGTAGAAGCAGAAGAAGAGGTAAAATTCTGCAGTCAGCCTACCTGCTTCTTTGACGGGAGTACTGTTTTAGGAGTTGCGAGTGATCACCCCTCATAGCAAACACAAGAAACAGGTTCCTCAGATTGACAAGCTCAATCAACTGGATTCTGACAACAATGACCTGAAAAGGGATCTTTGCTTGAAATTTCCAGAGACCAATTGATTTAGTTATTGCCTTGACTGTTGTAATATGAGTGGCAGGGCTGCGTCCCCGGCACCCAGCCGCCCGCATGGCTAGCTTATGCCCCGAAATAATTAAATGGAAACTCTATTTTTTTGAACATTTTTTGGCCCATTAGTTCTAACCTCTTATTGGCTAGCTCTTACATATTGATCTAACCCATTTTTAATATTCTGTGTAGCACAACGAGTTGGCTTACCAGGGAAGATCTTAACCTGTGTCTGTGTGGAGTGGGAGAATCATGGCAACTCCTGACTCGGCTTCTTTTTCCCAGCATTCTGTTCTGTTTACTCCATCTACCTAAGGGTTGGCCTATCAAATGGGCCTAGGCAGTTTCTTTATTAATTAACCAATGAAAGCAACAGATTAATACAAGACCCACCTCCATCACTTGACTTTATATTTGTCAGCTAAGTCATGGAGTCTGTATAATTTGTTACAATATTGAAGATCAACAGGCAGTGGTAGTACATGCCTTTAATAGCAGCACTGGGAGAGAGAGGTAGGCAGATGTCTGAGTTTCAGGCCAGCCTTATTCATAGAATGAGTTCCAGGACAGCCAGGGCTACATAGAGAATTCTGTCTCGAACACTAACAAGCAAAAACAGAGGAGCAGAGATTTACTATATAATCTAACACTGTGCTTAACAATATTTCTTAATTTTAAATACTAAAATATGATTTGAAAGTATAAACAGGCTAGGGTGCAAGGAAGGGAGAAAGGAAACAAGAGAGCAAAGGGCAGTGCATATGAACAAAATACATTATCTATGTGTGTGAACTTGTTACAATAAAGCTAATTTTTTACACATTTATATGCTAATATAAAAAGAAATTCTTATGGTATAGCTGAAGGGCAAGTTAAGGTTAAAAAAAAACAGAACCAAAACAAACATATTGCATCATTGTGGTGGTTTCAATAAGAATGGCTCCTATAGATCCATATATTTGAATGTTTGGTCACCAAGGAGTGGCAGGATTTGAAAGGAATTGAAGATGTGGCTTTGTTAGGGGAAGTGTGTCACTGGAGTTGGACTTTGAGGTTTCAAAGCCCCACACAAATCCAAGGTCTCTTTCTCTCTGTTTCTGCCTGTGTTAATTATAATTTAGCTCCCAGTTACTGTTCCAATGCCTGACTGCATGCCATCATGATTCCTGCCATAATGATAATGAACTAAGCTTTTGAAACTATAAACAAATCTTGAACTAAATGTTTTCTTTTATAATACCTGGCTTGGTTATGGTGTTTCTCTACAACAATAGAATCATGACTAAAACATTCATGTTATTTCTATTAAGTCCTTAGGAAGATCTCAAATATAGTAGTAGAAAAAGAAATCTGGGTGGAGAAGAAGATAAGAACTGAGGAGATGTGACTAAAGGGATCTAAATTAGCAAATATATAAATGAACAGGTTTAGAGAGCTAATATGCAATATGAAGAATAAATTAAATAAGTATATTTTAGCTTTTCTATCTGAAAGGTGAAACTATATGAGATGATGGATATTTTGATCTGCTTCAGTTTAGTAACTATTTTACTATTTATATGTATTTTATATCATCATGCACTAGACTCCAGATAAAATAAATTTGTTTAAAAATATTCTATGACACATATTCAAGTCATATTTGTATAATGATAGTGATTTAGGAAGATAGTATAGGAAGATATAAAATACTTTGAAAGAAAGGAGATGGATTTTTAGAAAGCACAATGGAAAAATATTAAAGTAAGAAGTCATGACTTTTGATTCATCTCTATAAAACAATTTGATTGTTAAGCCTAAGGTTAATAGAAAATTATTAACATCTAGCATGTAAAGTAAATGTTTTTAAATAAGTTTCTTAGCTTAAAACAAAGAAAGATGAAATTAATATCATTTTATAAGTCATTGCATGTTAATATAGTCCAGGAGAAACTGTAGATAAGGCTTGGCTATGTGCTGACTTCACAGTTGAAAGCCTTCATTAGGATTGTATCTTAAAGAATTAGTGATTAACCACATTTTCTTAATTGTGAAAAAAAGAGAACTTCAACTGAACTACAGTAACTACGCAGAAGTCATAATTGTCTGACAGGTATCCATCCATGGTTAGGTTAGCAATATTACCTACAAACCATTACATTTCCATAACTAGAAATAATCTGAGCAAAAGCAGGTGTGCTATCTATATCAATGTTAGATAAGTTGATGACCATGAGGGGCTTTGACACCGGCTTAATTCCATGGTCCCAACAAAAAAACACCCTTACTGCCTAGATCAGGATTTGCCTATAATAGAAAAAAATTAAACAGCTATTCTCAGGGTCTAAACCATGGCAACATTTAAAAGACATGGTCATTTGTCAGTATGACACTGGGAGACTTTAAGGAAGCCTAAATATCATCTAACACATTAGAATTCTGGAAGAGAAAAGTGAAAATCACCCTGATGCTTAGTGCAACTGAAGGCTAGAAAAATTAGACTTCTTCATGATTAATGTTAGTACTGTCATCTTCCACACTGTCACCTACTTCTATGGGAACTGAGTTTGCATCATGGGCAGGAAGAAGTAGTTAAAGTAAGCATCAAGGCAAAAACAGAACCGATGTATAAAGAAAGATTGATTTAACTCTTTCAAAAAAAACCCTCACATATATCTTGTCTCTTTCTGTGCCCAGCTTGATCAGTGAGGATAATTAGACTGAATCTCTGGTGGCAAGGCAGGTGGCAGCTGAATGGCTAGAAAATTACATACTTTGCTTCTCCACTGCCAAAAGTTACACTTTCCTGTTTCTGATTTTTTTGTTATTGAAAAGGAAGATTTTTCCCCGAAGAGAAAATTTAGGTAGAGTTTCTTTCAGAAATATTTATAAGTCATCTATTATTATGGAAAGGCAGTCTGTAACTGCTGGGTCTTATTGAATGTAATGTTAATACTAAGTAGAGTAGGAGGGAGCACAATGATATAAATTCACACAAATCATTACAAATACATATCATGTTTATCTGTCTCATAAGTTGAAGATGAGATCTTGATCTTTAAACACTCAAGTAGACTCTCATGAATTAATTGAAATTATGAATCCTCTTCTTAGGAAAAATTATATGCAAACATTTATTGTGAAATATTAGCACTTAGGGAATTCTATAAACATTAGTTTCAAACATTTCTATTAGGATTTAATACTTGCTGCATTAAAAGACTTTAAAACTCCATAATTATAAGACATAACTGTAACTATAAAGGACAATCTTTCTTCAAAAGGTACTGAAACATGTTGCCATATAAATCAAGGAACAACTTCTTTTAATGTAGATTTCAAATTACAGGGTGTTTGAAATATGGATCAGAGAGATGCCCACCAGACCTATTCCTTTGTTTTGGTTTGAATGAGAATGGCCCTAATGTGTTCATATGTTTGAATGCTTGGTGTCTGGTTGATAGAACTATTTGGGAAGGATTAGAAAGTGTGGCATTTAGAAGGGTGTGTGTCACTTACGGTGGGCTTTGAGATTTCAAAATCCCATGCCAGGCCCATTATCCTTCTCTTTTTGCCTCTTGCCTGCATGTAGTGGAAGCTGCGGGCTGTGTTCCTGCCGCCCCAGCTCCTGGTTGCCTGGCTAGCTTATGCCCCGAAATAACAACACACAAACTGTATTCTTTTAAACACTGCTTGGCCCATTATATCTAGCCTCTTCTCGGCTAACTCTCACACCTGGACAAGCCCATTTCTAATAATGTGTGTAACACCCCAAAGGTGCACTTACCAGGAAGATTCTAGCCTACGTCCATCCTGGGTTGGAACTTCATCACATCTGCCCCAGAGAGGAGAGCTATCGAGTCTGACTCTGAGAGGAGCTGCCCTGCATCTGAGCTCACACCCTCTTCCTCCCAGCATTCTGTTCTGTTTACTCCACCCACCTAGGTTCTAACCTATGAGGGCCAAGCAGTTTCTTTATTTTTTAACCAATGACCTTCCTCCATCACCTGCAGACTTGGATGAAGGCTCTGTTCTGACAACATGCCAGCTGCCATACTTTCTGCCTTGATGGTCATAGAACAACTTTCTGAAACTGTAAGAAAGCCCCAAATCAAATGTTTTATTTTATAAGCTATCTCAGTAATGGTGTCTGTCCACAGCAATAGAACAGTAACTAAAACCCTTTCTGACTGAACTACTGGCTACTAATAAAATCTAGGGGAAAGGGAAATCATTGTCTTCCAATGCATACCCCCCAATGAGTCTCTAAGGTCCTAATGAATAATTCTAAACTCGTGGTCACATGGATATCCCAGACTAAACTCTATGGGTCAGAAACAGAATAAATATATGAATGTGTGAAAGAAACTAGTAGGGGGAAATGAAAGGGGACAGAGTAGTGATAAGAAACAATTTGGGAGTGAAAATGATCAGAGTACATGTATTCCTGAACAAAACTGTCAAAAAACAAATTTAATAAAGGGTTTTTAAGTGGTTGACAAAGAATAGCAAATTCTTCTAAGAAAGGGAAAGAGTGGGAGGAGAATTGGACAAGGTTCTAGTGGATGAAGTAAGCAAACAGAGGGGATGGTTGCCTGGAAGGAGTCAAAGGAAAGGACAATGGATATATAAAGACACATTGAACACTGAGGGAGTACTCTGTAGCTGGAAAAAGAATCTGTTGCAAAGAGCAACAGATGGGCATGTGAAGACTAGAAAGGGTGAGGAGCATTTTCAACACAATTTCAGAAGGAAAAAAGGAGAGTCTGAAGAAATGAAGTTGCTGGGAAAGAAACCTTATTTGGTATCCAGATATAAGGCTGGGGGCTCTAGAAATGAGTAGCAGAAGATGGCGAGCCACTTCTTGATTCCTCTCAAACATGTAGCATCTTCAAAGGTTGCTAGAATTAATGCTTCCATAAATACTCCTTTATACTGATGACTTACACTTTTTAGTTTTGGGAAATCAAACACACTGCCTTGTGCATGCTAGACCAACAGTTTGGCACTGAGGTACACCTTCAGTCCCTTAAAATGTTTTTAGTGCTCTCATTTCATTCTCTACAGGCATCCTTGCATTGCATGAATACAGACATTTGTATTTGCCTTAAAACCCTTAATTTCTCTTCACAGCCTATAAGCTTGTCTGGTTGTAATTAAGATTCAGTAATCTGTAACCTCTCTGATTCTAGCTTCTGTCTCTCTCTCTTATATTTGCATTTGTTTCCTGGTATGTCATGGCATGGACATACTAGAAGGAAAACAACTGTCTTGTCAACACAAACTAGATACGTCTCATCCTGTCTGACTTACCTGTTTCTTTTGCCTTGTTAAGACAACTCTACTTAGTTCTGCCAATACCAATTTTACCATTGCTCCTCCACTTTTTATTTATGTCAATATGACCAAGTTTCATAAATACTTACTATACAACAAATATGCCTTAAATCTGGTGCCTTTTTCACATGACTACTACAATTCAGTTTAATATTCATTACTTATCTAAACTCACCCAATAACAACATTGTTAAACTCATTGTTGCTAGGATGACTCTCCTCCAAACACCCTTTTCAGTATACAGGTATCAATTTTTAAAACCAAACACATGGGAAGTTATAGTACTCTTTTGCCTAAAAGAATTCATCACTTCCATTCTCCAGCAGCAAGAAACCATGATTTGCAATCAGAACAAGAGCCTTCAGAATCATGCACAGCTAATCTTTCTAGGTTGGTCTCCTTTTCAACAAGACCAGTGCTCTCAAATATAAGCAGTGCTGTACTCCGCTAGAGAGAACTATGCTACCCAGAGAATGCTGTGCTTGCCTGAATAGTACTGTCCTCTCTAGAGAGTGCTGTGCTCCCCTGGAGAGTGCTACCCTAGAGAAAACTGTGCTCCCCAAGAAAAAACTGTGCTCCCCTGGAGAGTTCTGTGCTCCCCTAAAGAGAGCTCTGATCCCCTAGAGAGAGCTGTGCTCCCCTAGAGAGAGCTGTGCTCCCAAGAGAGTGCTGTGCTCCACTGGAGGGTACTAGGCTCCCCTGGAGAGTGCTGTGTTCCCATGGAGATTGCCATGCTTCCCTAGCCTGACAGAGAAAACCATACCCATTTTATCACACCTCAAATATCACTTTTTATAATCTTCTGCTCTCTCAAGAAATAGCTGTGATTTCCACCATTGCACTTCTAAAACATTCTCTATTCCCAAATACTCCATTGTCTACTTTAACCCTATCTCTCCCAAGTATTTGGGTGCACAGAGGAAAACTGATGACATAATTACCTCTACTAATTCTGTCTGTTGTTTCTCATCTCTGAAAACACATGTCCAAATTACTACAAATGCTACATCTCACATTTCCAATTCAACACAATCTCTGCCTAGCATACATTGACTGTTTTCACCATTTCACAATCAGATTAAAAAGTCAAAATAGGATATGTATGGACTTGCTGCCAGGTACTTAGAAATAGGAAAGGAATTGCAAGCATACATAATTGGTTTTGTCACATTTTTTAAGGCTAGATGTACAACTATAAAAATCTAAATATTGAGCGAAAAGGGAGGAGGGAAGGAGGCGGAAATTTTTAATAAAAAAAAAAAGAAACTGCCGGGCGGTGGTGGCTCACGCCTTTAATCCCAGCACTTGGGAGGCAGAGGCAGGTGGATCTCTGTGAGTTCGAGGCCAGCCTGGTCTACAAGAGCTAGTTCCAGGACAGGAACCAAAAGCTACAGAGAAACCCTGTCTCAAAAAAATCAAAAAAAAAAAAAAAAAGAAAGAAATTATCTATCTCTTTTAGGTTTTCCAAATTAGTCAAAAAATAAAATATGTTTTAGACTTTTCTAAATTTCAAAAAAATCTAAATATAACATGGTGTGCATTAAAAAGTATAAATTAGCATGTATTAAATGTATGATTATTAAAGTTTAATTAAAGCCCATTAAGAAAATAATCAAAGCTTGTTGAAAGAAAATGATATTTTTTTCCAATAATTGAAAACAATAAACTTAATAAGTATAAACATACTCTGGCTCACAAAAATTAATCATATATTCTGTTATACTCATAGATAAGTGCCTAGCCCAATAATACTCATAGAGGTTTCTTCCCTCAGCTCATGGGACCCAATGCAGAGACCCACAGCCAAACATTAGGCAGAGAGGCCAAATTGGAGCTCTCTATGGCATTCCTTCCCTGAGAGCAGTGACAATCTTGAGGAAGGGGGGGGGAAGAATTCTATGAGCCAGAGGATCAAAGACATTAAAAAAACATGGCCCACAGACATCAACTAAGCAAGTCTCCCAAGGGCTCTCAGAGAATGAAGTGGCCTGCATGAGTCTGCATGAGTCTGCACTAGGCCCTCTGCAAATCTGTTATGATAGTTAGCTTTGTGTTTTCACAAAACTCCTAACAGTGAGAGAGGGTGGTTCTCTGACTCTTTCACCCACTCTTGAGTTCCTTTCCTTGTTCTGGGTTGCCTTACCCAGCCTTAATATGAGTTTCTGCCTTGTCTTATTGTAATTTGCTATGCTGTTTTCAGTTGGTATATCTGCTCTTTTCTAAATGGAGAAGGAGGAGAAATGAATCTGGGGGAAAAGGGAAAAACAAGGGAACTGGGAAGAGTGAGGAATAGGAATCTATGCATTGTATGAGAGAATAAAAAAAAGAATTAATCACAACTGAATCAATGTTCATGCTAACACCATGTAAAGAGCATGTAACCCAAGAGAAAGATACAGCATAGCAGCAAGAATAAAGGTTGCCACAGAAGGCTGCTGCATCTGAGAAGAAAAGACTACTGACAAAGAAAGAAGCTTTTAGTTATACACACACATAGCACTGATCTGGACAGAATGTTTCTACTCTGAAGTTGCATTTAACAAGCACACCAACATGCATGCTATCACATATTGTTACTATTCAACAGTAAATCTTGTTCTAAACATCATAATTCCCAACCCAAGTACTTGATATAAATAGACAATCAGGCAGGGCAAGCAATGAGAAGTACCTAATTCTTCTAACAGTTATATTTCTCTTTTCAAATTATCTACTTTCTTGTTTTATATGTTGGTTTTTGAGTGTTCTGTTAACATGATTCAACATATCTATATGCTATCTTTTTGGAACACAGTTGAGATTAAGTTTCTGCCTCTACAAGAATGATAACTAGACATACTGTTCACCTCTAACACTATTCTATAGAGTCATACTTTCTCCAAATACAGATTTACCCCAATAAAAATGTGAACTACAGAAATTGGTACTAGTCACAAGAAAACAATTTTTCAATTTTCTGGGATAATGAAGAACTATAAAAGCACAGACATTTGGACAAAGTCAAATTACACATCCAAAATAAATAATAAGAGTTGGGAGGAGGCTTTGTCCTGCATCTTCAAGTGTGACTTCAAGGAGGAAAAATAACAAAAGCATGATGAACTATAAAAGGATGAGTCATGGAATCACATACTTAGAATTGCTAATTAGGACATACTTTTAATGGAACAGAAACTAGAATACTGAGTTCAAGGTGAAAGCAGTAGAATTTGGTAATGAAATAATTATTTTAATGTACAAGGAAAGCATGATATAGACTCACATAAATAAAACATTTTTCTTTCTCTCAGAACTATAAGAAACCAATTCTTGAGTTAAAGAGAACTCTCAGGGTTAAAAATACTGGCTGCTTTCCAGAGGACTGGGGTTCAGTTTCCAGCCCCCATCTGTAGCTCTACATTCAGGTGAGCTTATGCCCTCTTCTGGGCGTTATGGGCATCTGACACACATGTGATTCATATACATACATACAGGCATTCACACATACATACATATGAAGTTAAAAAAAATAAAATCATTCTGATCATGGACACATAGAGGTGACAATGAATAAATTTTGGAAAACAGTAGCCAAAATGACTGATGATAATAAAAGAAAAAAGAAGAGAAAGGAAGAGGGAAGCAAGGAGGCAGCAAAGAAGAAAGAGGAGGAAGGCTTAGTCATCAGTTACAGCTATATGAGGATTAAAATGTCTCCTCAATTCCTGCATTCCTTATTAAACCAAGCTCATGAGGAAAAACTAACCAAAGCTTCAGTGATGATGCAACATCAGTGCAGGTATCAAGACTAGCCTCCTTCCAGCACAACCAAGATTATCATCACACCTGCCTTAGTGCTCCAAATTACAGATTGTGACACCAATTACAGCACTGAAAGGAGACTCTCAAGTCCAATTTCACAAAGTCAAGAAGCTTTCATTTCACTGTAAATTTATGTGGATTCCTCTTACACAGAGAAAATGCTCACTATTTTTGAAATGGAAATGAAAAGAGGATCAGTAACATATACTTGGCAGAGATAATCTAAGTCAGTGCTTAGATTTTCCAGAGTTTGTCGAGTCACTAATTCTTAGAATATTTTATATTATGATTTTAATATGTAATGGGTATAAGCTCAATTATTTGCTCTCTGAAGTGGTTTCCTAAAGCAAATGATGACTTGAAATTTGAATATTTTAAAATTTCTGAAGTCAGACTGAAAATTACATATAAGACCACTGAAAATGTAATTTTTTTGTTGAACACAGGACAAGGTCACCAAACAGGCCATTTTCTATCTTTTATTTCCTCAAAATTAGTAAAATTCTAACTCCTCTCAACCTCAACCTCTATGGGGTTGCACAATCATGACAGTAAGTTTATTAAACTCCGAGGAAGCCGCTCTTAAAGCAAAGCACTGTGCTCTAACACTTTATGGTAGCTGAGTGAACCTCAAGTTTTGGAGCAATTACTTAGTATACAGAGTTCATGTTTTTATTTAGTACTTCAGAAACTTAGAAAGGTAAAAAGGGAAGACATGGACATATGTAATGAAGATAAACTATATTTAATTGAATTCTTACAAATGTCAATCAATAAATTGCACACTCAATTTTCAAATCAGAGAAAATTGAAAACTATATGTCAAATAATTGTTAATCTATCTACTTAATTTTTTATCCATAAAGCATACTTGGGTGAAGTGTCAAAGGGAAAATCCCATACATTCACATATATTACACATACACACATATACACATCTGAGTGCCTCAAGGGATTTCATGGACTTCAGAGACACTTTGAAGTAAGAACCGTGTGTTGATTCTGACAACTTCCCAACCCCTGTCATGATAATTTTTCATTTTTTACTCATTTACAAGTCATCATTTTAATTTTACTATTAATCTTACTCATCAGTAAATGCTTCCAAAAATAAGATTACATTTATTTTCCCTCCATAAGAAATGTCTGCACTTAAAGCAGAGCAGATGTACTGCCTTCTTTCATTTTTGAATAATAATTCACTCCAACTGCTACTGTGGAGGTTTGACTGGGGCTTGTGTCACCCAAATAAGTTAATCCTTGACTATCAAGGGTGTATAAAATATAAACATAATGCAATTCTAATTTTCCAGAGATAAAATTTTGACTTAAGAGTTTGATAATTTGTGAAAAAATTAAGTTCCATGAAATGATTGGGTACAATTATGAAATGCTAAATAACATCTGTTTAAACCAATAAAATAGAAAATATTACCAAAAAAATCTAGTGGTGTGGAGCTGAAGCAACAGAATTTCTCACATATAATTTATGGGATTATGAAGTACTAAAGAAAATTTTTAAAAAGTTTAAGGCAATTTATTCTATAGTTAATCTATGCCTAAACCAGGATCCAGTAACTTCACATTTAGGTATTTATTCATGAAAAATAGAAATATGTGTTCATACAAAGCCTTGGTGAAAATGTTAAAACAGCTTTATTTACAATGATCAAAAAGTGGTAAACAAGCTATATATTTATTATCAGGAAAGGGAGTGAGTTATGAGTAGTGTAATTATTAAGAAGAACACTGTACCAAAAGAAGAATATGTTAATAATTA